>NW_006408571.1:18792786-18801797 GCF_000296735.1 Chrysochloris asiatica | reverse complement strand
TACTGTTTGGGGGAAAAAAGTGAAAATTCAGGGAAATAAAGGAAGGTTGGAAAGATATAGAAGGATATATGCAGTTCTTGAATTCTGGATTACAATGTTTCATTTTCATTTAGACAATCGGGAGCCATGAAGGTTATTGAGCAAGAGTATGACAAGCTGCAGTTTGCTTTTTGAAGGTTGGTATGAAGCAGTATATGGGTTGAATTGGAAGCTAAATATCAGAAGGCAGAAGACTATTGGAAACTATTGATTTAGTCCTGAAAGACTTGATGAAGTCTGATCTAGGGTGTGGCAATGGGAGAGAGGAGAGGGGACACTGGAAGGGATATTTTGAGATGCAACTGGCAAAAAGGAGTTGTTAAAGATAGCTTCTGCATTTCACACCTCTGTAACTGGGAGAAGGGTGCTGCTGCTTCTCTCAGAATCAGGAAGCCTGGGTTTGGGAAAGTTTGCAATTTACTGTTGTACACAGGTGTTTCAGGTGCTGGTGAAATAGCAAAGGAAAAAGATCCTGTGGGCATTTGGATAGGATAACTGTTTAGCACCAAAATTATGATCAATATTTCCGTATTATTAGACTATAGATTCTTAGTCCAGAAGACCATGTCTGATTTTCTTTTCTTTTCAATTGTTGTTGTTGTTGTGTGCCTTAGAGTCAGTTCGGACCCATAGTGACCCTGTACAGGGTTTCCGAGGCTGTAAATCTTTACGGAAGCAGAAAGCCTCATCTTTCTCCCATGGAACAGCTGGTAGTTTCGAACTGCTGACCTTGCAGTTTGCAGCCCGATTCGTAACCACTACGCTACCAGAGCTCCCATTTCTTTTCAATGGAATAGGTGAAAATGTAGGATTAGTAAACATGAACATTAAAACAAACCTGGACAAAATTCATCTTTTCTACTAAGAGACTCTGGAGTCCTGGTGTGATGCTGTGGGTTAATGCACTGGACTGCAAAGTCAGTTTGAACCCCAAGGTCAATGGTTCAAGCTCACCAGCCACTCCTTGGTAACCCTATGCAGGGTAGCTAAGGGTCGTAACCGACTCAAAGGCCCTTAACAACAACAGCTAAGAGACTCTTAGTATTTCCCAGCCCACTGCTCTGCTACCAGGTATATTGCATTTGTTTGTGGCAAGAAAAATGCTTTGAATCCAGGTAGAACCCGTGTAAGTTCCCCTATCTTCCTAGAATGCCTGTATTCTACTCCCACCCAAAGTGCTGGAAACATGAGCAAATCTGATCCTAGTGCACTGATGTTGAACAGTCTGTTCCTTCATTCTCCTTATCAAAGAATTCACCGGGGCTGCAGAGGTTCAGCCTCCCCAGGGAGAGCCATGCTGAGACCAGGTTTCAAGAGCACCTTATCTGTGTTGTACTATTCTGTCCTTTAAAATCTCCAACGGGTGTCCTGATCCTGAGGTGATGCTTAATGGTCTGAAATCCCCAGGTCCCTAATGGCGCCTCTGAGAAAGCTTGGGCCTACATTAGCAACTTTCCAATTTTTGACAACAATGACTTCCAGAGGCCCATCACTCTGCTGACCATTTCATGTTTCACATCCATTCAAACCCCAGAGAAGGGAGAAAAGGGCCCACTTGTCCTTGTTGGTCATATACAGCTTCCAAGGACTTAAATTTTTAAGATAGGCTTTATGTATGTATTGATTGCTTTAATAACACATGTTAGCATTTATTGTGTGCAAAGCATTCAACTAGACAAAGTTGAAAACCTCCTCAAGATTAAGGAGACGTAGTTTTATGGTTTTTTATTTTAAATGAAATAATAATCCAGTGAGAGATTAGCAATGTACAGATGAGACAAGGGGTCAGTGAGAATGGATATGAGGAGGAAGAGCAGACGTTGAGCATGAACTAAAGCTGCAACTAACTTATCAGCTTAAATTCTGTCTGGCAGGTACAGTGTGCCATGGAGTTTATCTCAACTCATAGGGACCCTCCTACAGACAGAGTCGCAATGCGCCATAAGTGTTCTAAGGCTATAATCTTTATGGTACACCATTCTTTTGTCAGTTTGTGGTACTGTGGTGGCTTGTTTATTACTATGATGCTGAAAGCTGCGCCATCAATATTTCAAGGGGGGACAGGGTCATGAATGGTGGACAGTTCCAGCAGAACTACTTTGAAAAATAATTGGCAGTGAAAACCTTATGAATAGCAGTGGAATATTGTCTGATATCGTGTTGGAAGATGAGCTCCTCGGGTTAGAAAATACTCAAAATATGACTGGGGAAGAGTTTCCCCCTCAAAGTAAAACCTGCCTTAATGACATGGATGGACTATAGTTTCATCTGATCATACGGTATGAATCAAAATGTGAAGAAACAGCTGCAAACATCCATTCGTAATTGGAACATGGAATGTATGAAGTATGAATCTAAGAACTTGGAAATTGACTGGAATGCTTGAAGAATGATGACAGGCACTGTTGTTGTTAAGTGCCTTTGAGTCTGTTCCAACTCATAATGACCCTGTATAGGGTTTCCAAGGAGCGGCTGGTGGGTTTGAACCACCAATATTGCAGTTAGCAGTCCAGTGCTTATCTAACAGCACCACATTAATGACAGACATCATTGTTGTTGTTAAGTGCCATCAGGTTGCTTTCGACCGATAGGCTTTCCGAGAAGCAGCTGGTGAGCTTGAACCACCAACCTTGCTGTTCAAACTGACTTTGCAATCCAGTACATTAATCCACAGTGCCACACCAGGACTCTGAATAACAGGATTAATGAGTTGAAATGTACTGTTTTGGCCATTTTGAATTAGACAATTATGTGATTACTACTCCGGGAGTGACAAATTGAAGAGAAGCACTGTCACATTTATTGTCAAAAAGAGTATTTCAAGATTCCTCAACTACAACACTGATGATATTCATAGATCTACAAGGAATACTAATTAATGTGACTACTATTCAAATGTATTCACCAATCACTAGAGCCAAAGATGAAGAAAGGTGATCCAATAGAACATGGAAATTATCAAACAATATCATTAATATCACATGTAAATAAAATATTGCGGAAGATAATGCAGAATGGCTGCAGCAGGGAATTTCTAGACATGCAAGTCTTTTAAGTCCTCTTTGCTTTCAGCAAGCAGGGTTGTATCATCTGCATATTGCAGGTTGTTAATGAGTCAGAATAGGATGTGGAGCAAGGGATATTATTGATGCTGTCAGATACATCCTGGATGAAAGCAGAGACTATCAGAAACATGTTTAACTGTGTTTTATTGACTATGCAAAGGCATTGAACTGTGTGGGTCATACACATCATGAATGATGAGTTCCTGGAGAAGGACATCATGCTTGGTAAAGTCAGTGAGAAAGAGGAAGCTCCTCAGCCAGATGGATAGACACAGTCATTGCAACAATAGATTCAAACACAGAACTGTTATGAGCAACTCAGGGTTGGACAGTGTTTTCCTCTGTTGTACATAGGCTCACTTGAAGCTGAACCAACTCAAAGGAACCTAAAAACAACAATAAAACTCTTTAAAGTACCTGATGGTCACTTCTTTCATCCATGAAATGGCTGGTGGGGTACAATTTTCATTTAGCAGCCAAGCACTTAATCACTGCCCTGCTACAGTTCCTCATATGGAGAATAACCAAAATACCAAACGCCCTGCCACTGAATTGATTCCAACTTCATTGACCAGAGTAGAACCTGTCTTTAAGGGTTTCCAAACTGTACATCTTAATGGGAACAGATAGCCTCATTCTTCTTCCTTGGAGCAGCTGGCGGGTTTGAACCACTGGCCTTGTAATGTGCAGCCCAATGGGTAACCTACTGTGCCGCCAGGGCTCTTGATGGGCTGCTTTAAGCCCTTTCTCTTCAGAATGGTGAAACTTGAGAAGACTCTGGTGATAGGGGGTGGGTCCATTTCAGTGCCATCTCTGAGCTTTAATTAGTGTTGAATGTCCTTTTGGCTGTAAGAATGAGATCTCATTGAAATAGCCATTTTGTTTAACTGAAACTAGTACAAGCACATTATACACACACATAGTGTAGTGGCTGGTGTGCCATCTTTAAAGGTATACAAAGGAGATCAAGATAGTGTGCTGCTTCAGTAATTAAGTTTTAGTTTAAATCTAGAACACAACTGAGGATTTTGTTAATTAGTTAATTAATTAATTTTTTGCACTTTAATTGTTTTCAGGCTGAGGATCTCATTAATGCAGGCACTAAGTGTTAGACAAGGTTATATTCTTTCACCATACTTATTCAACCTGGATGCTGAGCAAATAATCCAAGAAGCTGGGTTCTATGAAGAAAAATGTGGCATCAGGATTGGAGGAAGACTCATTAACAACCTGTGATATGCAGAGGATACAACCTTGCTTGCTGAAAGTGAAGGGGACTTGAAACACTGATAAAGATCAAAGAGCACAGCCTTCAGTATGGATTACATCTCAATGTCAAGAAAACAAAAATCCTCACCACTAGACTAATAAACAACATTCTTATCATGGAGAAGAGATTGAAGTTGTCAAGGACTTCATTCTTCTTGGATCAACTATCAACACTCATGGAAGCAGCAGTCAAGAGATCAAATGACTTATTGCATTAAACAAATCTGCTGCACAAGACCTTTTTAAAGCGTTGAAGAGCAAAAATGTCAGCTTGAGGACTAAGGTGCGCCTGACCCAAGCCATGGTATTTTCAATAACCTCATATGCATGTGAAAGCTGGACAGTGAATAAGGAAGAACATAGAAGAATTTGTGCTTTTGAGTTATGGTGTTGGAGGAGAATATTGAAAGTGCCATGGGCTGCCAAAAGAGCCAATAGATATGTTTTGGAAGAAGTAGAGCCAGAGTTCTCCTTGGAAGCCAAGATGGGTAAACTTTGTTTCTCCTACTTTGGACATATTGTCAGGAGGGACCAGTCACTGGAGAAGGATATCATGTTTGGTAAGGAAGGAAGACCCCCCAACGAGATGGATTGGCCAAGTGTCAGCATCGATGGACTCAAGCATGGCAACAGTAATGAGGTTGGCCCAGGCTCGGGCAGTGTTTTGTTCTGCTGTGCATAAGGTCGCTATGGGTCGGCACCGACTCCATGGCACCTAACAACAACAACAACAAAGTAGTAGACACATTTTTATGTGGAGTTCTTTGTGTACAGAAAGAACATTGATTTATTACACATGCAGCTTGCATTTTCTCATTTGAGCCCGTACCAGCCTAGTAAATAAGGTGGACCTTGTTGTTGGCTACTGTCAAGTTGATTTGGACTCACGGTAGCCCTGTGTATGAGTATGGGACTTCAAGGCTGTGTCATTTGGAGGCAGATCTCTAGTCTTGTCTTCTGAGGTGGCTCTGGGGGGATTTAAAGAGCCAACATTTGGGCTAGTAGTCAGAGCATAACCATTTGAGTCACCCCCCCCCCTCAAAAAACATGCAAAACAAAACAAAACAAAAAACAAATGCACAGCCACCTAGTTGATTCCAGCTCATAGTGATTCTATAACACAGAGTAGAACTACCACTCTCTAGGGTTTACAATCCTGTAAAATCTTTATGAGAGCAGACAAAGTGCCTGATGGGTTTGAACTGCTGACCTTGTGATTAACAGACCAATGCTTAACCCACTACACCACCAGGACTCCTTGTTATGGTCTGGTGTGGTGCTGTGGGATAATGCACTGGACCGCAAGGTCGGTGGTTCAAATTCACTAGCTACTCCTAAGAAACCCTATACAGGGTGGTTATGAGTCAGCGCTAACTTGATGGCACTTAACAGTAACAACTGGCCTAGGCTCAGGATCACTGCTACTATTAGAATTCCAATTTATCAATTAAAAAAAAATTGTTTCATGCTCTTTGTGTTCTGTGTAAAAATACCTTTGCCTATCTTGTGGTCTCAAAAATAATTTTCTCCTATGTTTCTTCTAGAAGTTTTGCTAGCTCTTATGTCTCCTTCTGTGATTGATTTCAAGTTAATATTTATGTATGATGTGAGACAAGGGTTGAAGTTCATTTTCCCCCCATATAGATACCCAGTCATTCCAGAACCATTTAGTGAAGACAGTGTTTTCCCTATAATAATACCTTGGCATCTTTGTTAAAAATCAGTTGACCATATGACTTTTTTTTTTTTTAAGGTTTTTATTGTGAATTGAGTGAAAGTTTACAGGGCAGATCATCAGTTTTACATTCAACAATCATTGTTTCATTACAATGATTATGATCCTCTCCATGTATCATCAGTTAACAGTATTTCTCTTTAGTCACTTTAGCTTTTTTTTAAAAAACACCAAAACACTCAGGTATATATAATAATTTACACCACCAAAGAGCACATTCTGCAAGTCAGCCTCCTCGCCAGCAGCTCTTAGTCCCTCTCTTCCCATGAATCTAGAGTCCTCAGCCGCTCCCCCTCTCCATGTCCCAATCTCTGCCTCCATATATGGTGTCGCTGCTTCTCTGGATAAGGTCCCACATTCTGCTTGTGCTCTTCTCCCTTGATGGTCTTAGGGTCCTCTGTTTCTGGACTGTAAGATTAGCCACTCCACTGTTTTTGTTACAAAACTTCTACCTTTACAATTGTGACAGTCCCAATTTGTCATGATAACAATTACTCACTGTTGAATCATATGAATCTTATTCCCATCTCTTTTCACCAGATCCATCTAGACAAAATGAAAACTATTCAGTGGGGACTCTTCCTCCCCATCCCCAACTCTTAAACTAAACTCTGTCTTGAAACCTTGTAAGCCAGTCACTTCGTGCCTTTATCGTCCCCTCATTTTAGGTAGCCAATATCTAAGTTGCCTGTCCCTATCTACACTGTGTATAGAAGGGACAGCATTGATACTTAATGTGAAGACTTTTTCCCTCTGTTAGTATTTAAAGTTACTACCTCCATGAATATAGGTCAAGTTCATCAAATTGTAGCAATTTACTCTCATTTCCTTTATATATATATATAAATTGTTTTGTAATCTTCCTCTAGTCAAGTTCTGATACCAACCCGAGGCTAGGTCAAACGGGTGCTGTCTGCAAATTTGGGTGTTCTTGTGCATCTCCCCTCATTTCATATCAGCTGGATGCTTCACTCTCAGCTCTAGCCCTCTGTGGCTATGTCCTTGTTGATGGGCGCAAATGTCTCCAGGTCTCACCACACTTTGGACCAACCAGCCCTTCCTCTTCTCTCTCTTATCTCCAGGTCAATGGGAGTCAATGGACCGTGGTTGAACTCAGCCCATTTCTTCATTGCTGCCTTTCCCCCTCTTCCATTCACTAGTAGACCAAAGTGGTCGCCAGCAAGATTACCTGCCTGTTTGTGTGTTCATTTTGACTTTCAGTCTTAGAGGTGAGTTTCTGAAGGAATTTGATTGCTTGCCTTGATGGCTTCCCGGTGAACAGCTTGCTTACTCTTGTAGTAGCCAGTCATGCTGATATTTTTGTTTTGGGTTTTATCTGATGATCTTTCTTTGAAGATATATCTTCTGTTGCTCTAGGTGTTCCAGACTGGTCTGCTTGTCATTGCTAGTGGGAATGTCCTACCTCAGAAGGTTCTGGATGGGAATAAGGATTCCATCTAAGGTCCTATGCTCCGCAAAGGCTTTGCAAAAGGTCTATTTCACTGGGCAAATTCTAGAACCCCTTTTAGGTATTCCGATCAGTTATAGGCTGAAGACAGGCTTACAAGTTTTCTCTAATCATGTTTTCCAACATTCTTTTCTATCCCACTCAAGTGTCTGTTTTACAATAGTAGGCAAGGGAAACCAATATTCATAAGACAAGCATTTTAGTATTATTTCCCTTCTTCAAACTATGACTAGATCCCTGTATCACAGAGCCCTGTTATTCCAAGTTTGAGCATGCATCAGTATACACCTCTGTCCCCCTTAGGCCATGCAAACCTGTCTTAGTGTTCCCCTATCTATCTTGTTCTTCCACTTCGTCCCCCTTCTTGTACTGCTCTCCCCAACACTGGAACTAAACCCTCCACCCCAACCCCACTGTTGTGTTTACCTTATATTCCATTAACTCGTCCCTCATATAAGACAGTGTATTTTATCCTGTAATCTACTTGACCTTCTCACCACCTGGATCTATGTTCCTCCATGTTTATCTTTTTTCACACTGTAATTGTTTTGATCATAGACGGACCTCCCAGATCCTCTGTTCTTATAATTATATTCTGTTCTTGACTCCTCCATTTGCCGATTGAGTTCAGGGTGATTGATTTCAGGGTGCCACGTTTGTCATTCTCTGGTTATTGTCTATTCTTGTTGGTTCTCAGTCTGTAAAACTTCCTTTATGATGTTTTTCATCACAGGGTTGGCTTTGGCAAAATCCCTTAACTTCTGTTTACACTGGCATGCTTTGATTGCACCTTCCGTATTTGATTGACACCTTTTCTGGGTAGAGGATTCTTGGTTGGCAGTTTTTTCCTTTCAGAGTTTTCTATATGTCTCCCCATTGCCTTCTTGCCTGCATGGTTTCTGTTGAGAGATCCAAGCTTAATCTGATTTCCTTGCCTTTGTATGTTATACTTCTCTTTTCCCTAGCTGCTTTTAGGATTCTGTCTTTATCTTTGACTTTGGAGAGCTTGATTATTATATGTTTTGGTGATTGTCTTTTAGGGTCTACCCTTCCTGGGGTTCATTGAGCTTATTGAATGCTTATCTCTTCACTTTTCAGAATGTTAGGGAAATTTTATTCCAGAAGCTCTTCAACTATCTCCTCTATGGACTTATGTGATTCTTCCTGTTGCAGAATGCCAATAATTCTTAACGTTATTCCTCTTCATGTTGTCCAACATGAATTTTAGGCCTTCTTTAAATTTTTTTTATCCTTTTTTTGTTCTTGTTCTTCTATCTTAGTAGTGTTGAGAGATTTGTCTTCTAGCTCACTAGTTCTGGCTTCTATATCTTCAATTCTACTTCATTGTATTTTCAGTGTATTGTCTATTTCTGGTATTCTATTATTAGTCATTTGGACCTCTTTCTGTCAGTTTTGAATTGTTTCCAATGCTGTA
>NW_006408571.1:18774221-18791880 GCF_000296735.1 Chrysochloris asiatica | reverse complement strand
GATCCGCCATCTTGTTTGTTCTCAACCATATGACTTCTTGAAGAGTGTACTGCTGCAATTGTTTTTGAATGATCTTCAGCTAAATTTTACTTGCATGTGATATTAATGACTTTGTTCAATGATTTCTGCATTCTATTGTGTCACCTTTCTTTGGAATGGGCACAAATATAGCTACTTTGTTGTTGTTGTTTTTATTGTTAAGTGACATCAAGTCAGTTCAGATCCATACAATCCTGTACAGGGTTTCCAAGGAGCATCTGGTGAGTTTGAACCACCGATCTTAAGGTTTATCCTACAGTACCACACCAGGACTCCTAATATGGTTACTAGTGCATGTGAAATAGAATAATTTTGAGATTTTAATACGAGTAGAGAAATACAAGTTTAAGAAAGTGTCTCCAAAACTTAGCTAAAGGGTGCTTAGACCTAAATATGAAAATGAGGGGGTTTATCTCAGCAGTTCAAGCTCACCAGCTGCTCCTCGAAAACCCTATACAGTATCCCTCTGAGTTAGAATTGACTTGACAGCACTTAACAACAACAACAACAACATCTTTTTAAGGAGAAATGAGCTTTTACAGGGATAGATATAATGGTGCTGCATCTCACAAGCCAAATACCTGAGTGGAAAGTCAGTGAGTCAAATTTTGAGGAAGGTTAAAAGAATCCATACTGATAATGGATGCATCCTGCAGACAAACCACATGGAAGAAATGGATCCCTGAACCAGACTGTAGGTTTGGTAAGGAAATAACCCCATGTATGTCAGAGTAGAATTGGATTCCACAGGATTTTCCAGGGCTGATTTTTTTAGAAGTAGATCTTCAAGTCTTTCTTCCAAGGTGCTCCTGGGTGGGCTTGTACTTCTAACCTATTGGTTAACAGCTGAGCGTCTTACCCATTTGCTACCACTCAAGGATTCCACAAGGTATACAGGTACTAGTATTTTGATTGTTCCCAACTTGCTTTTTTTTCCCTATGCCATTAACAGCATTAAAAAAAAAAAAGTTTTTATTGTTAATTAAATGATCGTTTACATGGAAGAACATCGGTTTTACACTCATCATTTCATTGCAATGATTACAACCTCCTCAACTTGCTTTTATGCCACACTTGACATTCCACTGCTGTTTTACCTAATGAGTACTTTCCTTCTTCTATGTTCCATTCTTTTAAAGAAGCCAGTAACTGAGTTTGGTGGGAAAGCTCTTTTAGTGGGTTCACTGTCCCCTCAATAGAGGGTCAGAATGAATTCAAGTTAGAGCTCCCCATTTGATCTGGAATCTCTTTTCTTCACATACCTCGGCTCTGTCATTGTGTCACACAAGACTTCTTTTTCTTTGAAATAAATTATCTCCAAGAGATAGTGCAAGTCTCTTATAGCTTACTTTATACTGAGTGCCCCTACCTTGCCAATTACTCTGACATGTCACATATATCTGAATTCTTTTCCCAGGAGGCTCCTCAACTCCCACATTATTCAATGAATAAAGCTAGAGCAAGACAGTGACACCTAGTTCCTCATGTCAGACCTAAATAAATCTCAGTCCCTGATTAATCTTTACTTGCCCTACAGACAATATTTTCTCTTAGAGGGTAGGGCTGGCTGAATTGCTGGGACCTCTCCTCTGTACTTGTCATCAGAAAAGAGAGGAATCCTGAGAAAAATAGCCTGTGTTTGCAAAGAGAACAAAGACATTCAGAGAAGAGATACAGTAATGTCAAGTTCTAAAATGGCAAATGGCTTATGAAGGTTGGGGATCCCCCCATGTTGGGCATCTTGTCTATAAAATAGCATAGCAGCCTTATGAAGAAGAAGCAGAGGCAGCATCCAAACAGTCACAGGGAGCTCCGTGTGAGCCGAGGTATTCAAAGAACCTGACCAGAGAATAACCATAAAGGATGATAATTATTTGTGCAAATGTCATCAGAAAAGCAAAAGCTTGGGATAAACTGTGACTTGTAGACAATACTTAGGCCATCATAAAAAGACAAAATTCTGTTTGGAGCAAGTTGAAGAGTGGTGGGGAGGAGAGGAGAAGGGCAAAGGCAAATGTCTTGAATAAATGCTTTCAAAGTCGTTCAAAACTCTTGGTTTTCTGCTTGCTCTGCCAAGGAGAGTAACCTTTTGAATGGAAAATGAGGGAACAAACATGAGCATAAAAAAGATAATCGAAAGCCAAACTGATGAAGAGAGTGAGTGAGCATAAAGCTTCAAGTCTCTTGGCTCAGGAAGAGCGTAGCCCCAGGAACTGAGAGGCCTTGTGCATGAAATTACGGGACCACTTTTGGTTATCACGGAGAAGCTGTGAAAAATGGGGATGTGTCAGAGGACTGGAATCAGTGAAACATAGTTATGATTTTCTAAAAGAGGAAAAAGTGGGCTATGTGCAGGGATCAGAGACTTAAATATTTATAGAGACCAGACAGTAACTAAAAAGAATAAAGTAAGTTGGTGGTGTTTCCAACCAATAGTGACCCTGTATAGGACTTCTGAGGATTAGCTGTTGAGTTTGAACTGCCAACCTTGAAATATTTCATGTTCCTTCATTCTTTCTCCCAGAAAACCTCACAATTTAATAGGGCTGAAGGCATTGCAAAGAATCCTGTGCACAGCGCCAACTGCTTAACTACTTAAATTTTTTTAAAAAGCCTTGTACAGGCTACATTCAACAGGTCTGTAGCTGATAAGAAGCTCTGGTGGCACAGTGGTTAAGCACTCAGCTGCTAACTGAAATGTTAGCAGTTGGAACCCACTAGGTGCTCTGCAGGAGAAATATGTGGCAGTCTGCTTCCATAAGACCACAGCCTGGTAAAGTCTATGCAGCAGTTCTACCCAAGTCAGAATCAACTAGACTGCAGTGGGTTTGCTTTGGTTTGTGATTTCTGCCTGTAGATTTGTTGTGTTGTGGCTAAGAAGCTAGGACAGGAGATTAGAAGATCACTTGGCACTAAAAAGGAATTGTTGATCCCCTCCGTGGATTCACAAAGGACCAACATGCCACATGCTAACCTCTAATCCTTCTTTGGTTGGCTATAGGGCTGTGGTACGCTTGGAGGCTCTGATTCCCAAAGACTGCATTGTGCTTCTTGGGGATTAGATGGAGCAATCAAGATGGAATGTCAGTACTTTCAGGAAGATTCTCTTAGCTAGTAGGAAAACTATGCTTGAGGTTTAATTAATTAGTCAATATTAGATTGATATTGGACTAATTAATAAGCTAATATTGATCAGTGGGGTAGTCTCTGTTCTCTTGTCTTTAGTCAGTTGAACTGAATCAGAAATGTACTCAAGAACTGGTTTATAGTTTGATGCCTTAAGAGTGCAATGAGAATGTCAACACCTTTGATATTGATTCTGTATTTTCCTTGATGAAGCCCAGGGCTCAAGGACCCCAGTGGTGTAACAATTAAACACTCAACTGCTAACCAGAGACAAGATTTTCAAATCCACTAGATGCTCCATGGAAGAAAGACCTTGGATCTCCTTCCATAAATACTACAACCTAGGAAATCCTATGGGACAGTTCTACAGTGTCATACAGAGTGGCTGTTAGTTGGACTTGACTGGATAGCACACAATAACAATAGACCAGGGGTCATCAAACTGTAGTCCATGGATCAGATCCCACAGTTGCCAGGTTTTATAACTAAAATTGCATTGGCGTGTGCTCACACTCATTCTTTTACATATTGTTTATGCTTCTTTTCACTCTGTAACGGCAGAGTTGAGGTGGTTGTGACAGAGATCATATGGCCTGCAAAGCAGAAACGATTTCCCATCAAAATTACCAACATTTTCATGTAGGTAAACGTCATCTTAGTGACTTCATTATGCTGTTGGTTAATATTGGCTTTGTCAATGTTGGTCAATAAAAGACCCATGTCTATATTCTATGAACTTTTTTTGCAGATTTATAAGTTAATTTGATCATAAACTGTTAGTTTCCATCCACATTGACTGTCTGTAAGTTTTTTAAAGTGGTGACAGGCACATAGGTCACCAGTGTATAGAGTTTGTTTGGTGAATCTTCATCCTCATTACGTTTTCTGGTTAACTGCACCTGGGACGTTCCTGATTCCTTTGCTCAGACAGCTTTGTTGAGCCTGGTGTCAGTGCAAATGTCTGGTGTTCCCGTCTCCTTCATGGCAAATTTCCGAATCTTCTTGAGTGCTTGAAGGGCACTCTTCTTGACGCCTACTCCATGGATGCGCTTGTGAATGTTGATGGTGTACACTCTGGTCACCACTTCATTGATAGCAGAACAACCCTTCTTCTCACCACCCTTCTTTGTGGGAGCCATAGTGATAAAATCAGGTTGGAAAGCTATTCTATGAACTTTTATCAAACCATATCTTTTTGAATCCTGAATTGAAACATTTTATAGAATAAATCAAAAGGCAGGGTATTTAATTTTATTCTTGATCAAATTTAGCCTGTTGCTTTATAAATTTTTTTGTCCAGTGTACTTTTCATATTTGTGTCCAACACGTTCTATTTTTTGGAGTAGGACATGATGATCCGTCCTGATTTGATAGGGTCCGGAGACCTGACCTCAAATGGCAGCTCAGGGTGGTCAGAGGCAGATTTAAAAAGTTCAATGTAAGACATTAAGAGGAGAGGTCAAAGAAGTCATATCAGTCACCATTGGGATGGACAGCGGCAGAGTCCAAGGCAGGAAGCATAGTAGGAAATAAGGGAGGAGTGAATGCAGAAGCAAGAGTAGAAGTGAGGTGATGAGGATAAGGACACATAGAGCTCAGTCTCTGGCTCCCTATTACAGGAGTGTGGGATAGACTGGCTGGGAACGAAGGGCTAGGCTGAGCAGACAGATCAGGTGCAGTGACATAAATAACGATTATGTGCCATCGAGGGCTCCGCTTAGGACAGCTCCCAGGTGGTTTAAGCCCTGGTCATGCAGTGGATTAGCACTGGGTTGCTAACTGCAAGGGTGGCAATTCAAACCCACCAGCTGTTCTGTGGAAAGAAGACGCTCCTAGTGTCTTCCAGCCTTGGAAACCCTGAGGAGCTGTTCTACTGTCTGCTCTCAGTTTGCTATGAGTCAGACTTGACTTGAAGGCAGTGGGCTTTCATTTTTTATGATGCCAATTTTACTTTCTAAAGCCCCCCCCCACACACACAAAAGGGCCAAAACCAAAAAACAGATGAACCGAAACACTACCAGGTATTTAAGAAACAACTCCAAAAGCAAAATAATAAAGTAGCTATAATTTGGTGAATACACACACACACGAAGGACTTCAAAAAGGTTTTGGAAAAATTCCATTATCTTTCAATACCATTTTTTTCAGCAAGCATTTTTAAAGTCTTCCAATACACACACACACAAACACACACACACACACGCACACACACATATGGAGCCCTGGTAATGGAGTGGATATGAGCTGGGCTGTTAACCACAGGTCAGCAGTTTGAACCTACCAGTCTCTCCCCAGAGAAAGAAGAGGCTTTCTACTCTCGTAAAGATTTACAGCCTTGGAAACTCTATATAAGGTTTCCATGAGTCAGAATGGACTCAATGGTACACAACCACCACAACTCCACACACACACATTTTTTCCTATATACTTCTTAGGGTCTAAATGGTAATTCTATTGGCTGAATGTGTGAATATCCTGCTATACTTTTCATTGAGTATTAAGTAATAGCTCTGGTAGCGTAGTGGTTACAAATCGGGCTGCTAACCTCAAAGTCAGCAGTTTGAAACTACCAGCTGCTCCTGTAAAGATGTACAGCCTTGGAAACCCTGTACAGGGTCACTATGAGTTGGAACTGACTCCACGGCACGTAACCACCACCACCATGTTTTCCATTTATGTCTTTGAAGAGGCAAACTTTAATTCTTTCCACCACTTCACATACTTTAGTGTTGACAATTTCAGGGGCTGAGACCCATAGTTTTGGCTATTGGTCTAAGGACCCCAGTTTATGTTTGTCACAGCTGTGACTGGCACATGGAAGAAACATTCGAGGAGAAAGTATTCCTTCTCTGGTGGCATGCCTCAGAAGCTTAGTTTTAAGGAACCAACTCCTATTACTGACTACCTTCTTGCGACTGAAGAAATCCCCTAGGCTTTAGAATTCTTTCTCCCCAGAGTTCTGTTTTTTTCTTATTTCTTCTACACAGCTTGACTGAATCCCAGCTAGATCTTTGCTGCATACAATTCCATATTTGCTAGCATGAAACCTGGTTATTTTCTTTGCCCTGATGAGAAAGAACTTTCCAAGTGCCTAAACATTACCTGTAATTCTTAAATCTATTTACTAAACAAATTCTCCAAAGACCAATTCTTCTGTAAATTTTAGTGGTTGGTTTTTTGATTCAGGTTGCTATTTGTAAGTGCCTGGAGTTATTATTATGTACACAGCCTAGGAATTTTTAAAAAATGAAAATATATTTTTATTTTCTAAAAATATGAGTGTGGTTAAAAAAAAAAAGAAAAAGATTAAAGGCTAGAGTGAAAATACGGTCCTCTTGCAATTACACCCAAAGAGATAATTCTTTATGCTTAAAAAAGCAAACAACAAACATTTAAACGTTCATCAAAGGCTTAAATAGATTCACAGCATGTGGCTTTAGTATATCATTCAGTTGCCATAGAATATGACATTAATCCTTGTGTTGTGTGATTCAGGGTCAGAATTTCAGAGACAGATCTGAACTCTGTATTGAGCAAGCAGTGTTGCTTCTCTGATCTTCAGCATCCTCAGCATCCTCATCCGCAACGCAGGGATCATGTTGTGTTTGTTGTTTTCGATACATGGCAGCCAGAGTATGAAATAGGTGTGGTCTTTTGGCATCTTCATGATTGGAGCTATTACGTCACTCCTTCTCATGGAGGAGTGAGGTCCCTCTGTCCATTGACCCTCTACTTGACCAGATATGATGTCCTTTTCTAGTAATTGTTCTTTCTACATGACAAGCTAAAGTCTCACCATCTTCACTTCTAAGGAGCATTCTAGTTGTCTGTTTTTCTAATACTGACTTGTACGTTCTTCTGACAGTTCACAATCTAGTCACCATGCTTCACCAACACCACAGTTTGAATGCACCAATTCTTCTGTTTTCCTAGTCCATTATCCCCAAATCTGTGGAGTGATAAGGCATAGAGCATCTGAAACACCCAGCTTACTACCTGGGATGCAGGTGATGGTCCCTTAAGATAGGATCATAATGATCACTTTGTTAATTATGAATATGGCTTTAATGCACTGTCCTGGGGAACATAAACCAGCACCGATTTACCTCCCTCTTGTGTACAGCTTTGTCAGAATAGACTTATTTTTTAAAATCTTTTAAAGTCTTTTGAAATCTGGTCATATCTCTTTAAGTTTGGGTTTTAAAAGCCCTATATATAAAGTGTTCAAAGCATTGGGCTGATTCAGGGGCTACCTGAATGTTGATCGTTTTAGAGGTGGTGGCTAAACAGACCTGCCCAGCTACTCCAGGGCAAAATGAATTCTTAATGCCCTCACTGACACCGTGGAGTGTCTTCCACAGCTGACATTTCTGATTGCTGCCGGCCTAGGCGCTGCTAATGGAGGTTTATAAAGGCCTTTGCAATTCCTATGGTAACCCAGAAGAAAGACTGTTGCCATGGGGACTAGTCAAGCCTATATAAACCTTCCGTCTCCATCGTACAGATGAGAATGATGTACGAATGAATCCTTTACTAGTTCACCTTCTGAAATTGCTAACAATTATCTCTGATTTTAGAAAGAGATTCATCATCTCTTTCAGGGGAAAACTCATTCACATTTTTAGTCTTCATAAATATTATGCAAAAGTTTCCTTGAAGATCTTGATGTCCGCTAATGTTATCCAGAGAATGAAATGACCAGTGACCAAACTATTTCCAGATATTTACAGCATTATCAGCCACTAAGTAACATTTATCACAAAGATATGAACTTCACACTGTTTTAAAAGAATACTATGCTCTTTGAAATAGATTAACCATAAGCAGATGTCTATTAATGTATTTGCACAGTATTTTACAATTGACGTATAGGGAAGCTGACCTCCTTTGTTTTGTTCATCTTTGCATCCCTGATTTATAGCCCTAATGTGTAGCAATATTGCTGTTGTTGTCGTTTTCAAGTGCCATTGAATCGGTTCTGACTCATAGCACCCTGGATACGGTTTCTTAGGAGTGACTGGTGGGTAGCAATATTGGGTGTTCAAAAAATGAATGGATCAATCAATGAATGTATACTCTCATACTAATGATGGCAGAGATAGTGAGTAATAGTGTCCAAGTATGTAATAAATAAGGAACAGCCTTGAAAGTGGTATTTTTATTCGTACTTTCATTCACTCATTTATTAAAAGACAATTTATTGAGGATCCACTAATTTTATTCATTCAAAGATGGTACTGTTTCTTCCTGCTTTAGTTCACTCCAAAAATATTAATGGAACTACTCTTTAGGGATAAAATATTGAACAGAGCAAAGCCCCTGATCTGTAGGCAGAGACAGATATATCCTCCTATCACAGTTAAAAGGAGATTAGTGTTAGAATAGAAGCACAACCACTGAAATGATATTTAATTCTGACAGGCTCAGCGAGAGAGAAGATGAAGTTTGAGCGGGGCCTTGATGGATGAGTAGGTGTCCCACAGGCAGTGAAGGCAGCTAAGAGGTAAGGGTATATTGAAGGAGGAAGCTAGAAATTTTAGAGTCTTGAAGTGTGAACAGGAGTTCCACAGGCGGGCAAGGCAAGTGAGAAATGGAGGTGTGGAGAGAGGAGGGGGTGAGGCGTTTCAGGCAGTGGAAAGAGCATATATTAAAGAATGTGGTGCTTTGAGGAGATGGGGAGCCTTCTATCTATGGTGGTTGGTGCATTGGTTTTCTGAGAGATGAAGCAGGAGGCTGAATTGTGGTCAGATTGTTATAAATCGAAAATGCTTTTCTTATCCTAATTCTCCTCCTGGGGCAAGTGGGGCACCTGGAATCTGGGCCTGGGGTGGGGTTCTAAGAGTAAGGGTTGGGTGAAGGACTGCCCCCAGAAGTGACTTGTGGAAAGAGTCTGCAGATTACGTCCAGGATGTAATGCTTTCTATGAAAATCTTTTCATTTTGATTTTATTTAAGAAACATAAGAAAGCAAAAAAAAAAAAAACACTTTTCAGTGCAAATTAATTTCAAACTTAAGGAAAATGGTAAAGTATACTACAAAGAACCCCATAGGTCCTCACATAGATTCCCCAAATATTAACATTGTAACACACTTTAAAAAAAATCTATATATTTTTATACACTGTTTGAGCGTAAATTTTAGACACAATGCCTCTATACTCTTTGAAAAACATGACAAGAATACTGTCCTACATATCCACAGTTGTTTTTGTTGTTAAGTGCCGTCGAGTTGGTTCCGACCCATAGCAACCCTGTATAGGGTTTTCAAGGAGCAGCTGGTGAGCTTGAACCGCTGACCTTGCAGTTCAAACGGCTTTGCAGTCTGTTGCATTAACCCACAGCACCACGCCAGGACTCTACATATCCACAGTATAGCCATCAAAATCCAGACTCCATTCAAAATTTGCCAGTGGTCCTAAGACTGTGTTTTGCAGATCCAGGATCAAATTCAGGAGCATGCAGCACATTTAGTTGTGTTATTTTAGTCTGAAAATGTTCCTTATCTTTCATAAACTTGATATACCCATAGTTTTGTAGGATGTTTTTCAGTTGGGGTTTACCTACTATTTCCTGGTGTGGCGCTGTGTAGGATCAGCACTGGGTTGCTAAGCTTGGCAGTTCAAACCCACCAGCTGCTCCTTGGAAACCCTATACAAGGTCACTATGAGTCAGAACTGATTCGAAGGCACTAAACAACAACAACAACACTATTTTCTCATGACTGGATTCATGTAATGTGTATTTTTCAGGAATATCACAAAAGTGATTCTGTGTCCTTAGTGTACAGTATCAGAAGGCACATAATCTCAATTTGTCCCTTTACCTGTGATACTCTCATATATCATGTGGTTAAGGTGGTTCTGCTAATTTTATCTAATTTGTGTTTAATTAATAACTGTTCTATACTTAGTACTGAATAAACATTTTTTCCTTTACAAATTAATAAGTATTTTATGTAAATATGTTGTTGTTGTTGTTGTTAAGTACCGTGGAGTTTGTTCCAACTCATAGTGACCCTGCACAGGGTTTCCGAGGCTCTAAATCTTTACAGGAGCAGAACGCCTCATCTTTATCACTCATCAAAATTTTAGACATTAATTTAAGCATATATTCTATTCATATTTCACCTGAATCAAATATTACTATGATGGTTGCTAAATGACAATTTCCTGATTTTACCATTCATTTTCCATTTATGGTTGGTCCTAGTATAGTGCTGTACAATAAGCACTAGACTGCTAACCACAAAGTCCCTAGTTCAAACCCACCAGCTACTCCTTAGAAACTGTATATAGGGTTGCTATGAGTCAGAACTGACTTGATAGCACTTAACAACAGCAAAATTCTATTTTAAAGCAGAACTTTCCCATCTTGCTCATTTATTTTTTTTTAAATTCAGTCACTCATTTGTATCATTATGGATGTGTTGATTTTAATTTGATTTAATGGGTTATAATCTGTGACTGTAATTCATTTTGATTTGTAAATTTTTCCCCATTTGATCATTGGGAGTCCTTCGAAATGGGCTTTGTGTTCTCTAGGTCTGCTTCATTTTTCTTTTTTTTTTTTAAGCATTTTTTTTACTTTTAGGAACCACTTTTAGGATACTTTTGTTACGCTAGTCCTGGGATCAGCCACCTCTCCATTCTTTCCATCGCTGGTTCCTTTTAGTGGTGAAGATATTTTAGTGTAGTGAACAAAGCCAGGCACCGTGGCAAAGGGTGAAATTGATACTATGTGGACCAGTAATAGTTACATCAGACTTTCCCAGTGTGGTGCTGTAGGATCAGCACTGGACTTCGAATCACAAGGCTGGCTCTTCAAATCCACCAAGTGCTGCTCAGAAACTCTACACAGGGTTGCTATGAGCTGGAACCAACTGGACAGCACTTAACAACAACAACAACAAAGTGGTTCCATACAGGGAGATTGAGCAAAGATTGAGGATGACCTGTAGCAGCTCTCCCAATTTCAGAGTTTGTGCTCGTCACCATTCTTCCATAATTCTTCTTTCATTGCAATTTAAATTAATATGAATATGGAGCACTGACCATATGACACAAATCAATAAAGCAAGATCTGGGTGCTGGGTATGAACATTCAATGAGTGTGTCATTCTTTATAGACACTTTTGGTTAAAAAAGAACTAGAAAATTGTGTATACAGACACAAATTTATATCTATTTATGTTATAAATAAAGAAGAAAATGGCATAGGATTGGGGAAGACTCATTAACAACCTGTGGTATGCACATGACACAACCTTGCTTGCTTGAAAGTGGAGAGGACTTAAAATACTTACTGATAAAGATCAATGATCACAGCCTTCGATATCAATTGCACGTCAATGTAAAGAAAACAAAATATCCTCACCACTGGACCAGTAAATAAAATTATGATAAATGGAGAAAAGATTGGCATTGTCAAAGACTTCATTTTGCTTGGACCCACAATTGACTTTCATGGAAGCAGCGATCAAGACATCAAATGATGTATTGCATTATTAGGTAAATCTGCTGCAAAAGCACTCCTTAAAATGTTAAAGAGCAAAGATGTCAGTTTGGGGACTAAGGAGCGCTTGACTCAATCCATGATATTTTCAATCACCTGATATGCTTGTGAAAACTGGATAATGAATCAGGAAGACCACAGAAAAAATGATGCATTTGAATCACGGTGTTGGCAAAGATTATTAAAAGTGCTATGGACTACCAGAAGAAAAAACAAATCTGGGTTGGAAGAAGTACAGCCAGAATGTTCCTTAGAAGCCAGGATGGAGAGATTTTGTCTTTTGTACTTTGGGCATATTATCAGGTGGGACCTGGAGAAGGACATCATGCTTGGTAAAGTAGAGGGTCATGGAAAAAGCAGAAGATCCGCTATTGAGATGGATTGGCACAGAGCAGTGGTAGTAGCAATGGACTTGAACATGATAACAATTGGGAGGATGGCGCAGGACCAGGCAATGTTTTATTCTGTTATGCATAGGGTCGTTATGAGTAGAAACAGACTCAACAGCATCTAACAACAATATATTAGAAATCATTAGCTCACATTGATACATCTAATTCCATAATCCAGTACTCTTTCTATAGTTGAAATCTTCTTTCACAGTGAGAAATCCACATTCTATTATGCTCAATATATTTACCTATAAATCAACTCCCCTGTACATAACCATTACTAGCTCATCTTGTGTCTTTGTATGACATAGAAAGAAGTGCCCTTTCTGAGTAAATTCCACCCTGTGTCAGAATTGATGGATTTGTGAGTGAAAGCAGGTTGGATTCCAGACCCCATTGGTCTGCTCAGCTGACTGCCCTTGTGTTGTTGTTGTTGTGTGCTGTGGAGTCTGTTCCGACTCATAGCGACCCTGTACAGGGTTTCCGAGGCTGTAAATCTTTACGGGAGCAGAAAGCCTCATCTTTCTCTGGTGGAGCTGCTGGTAGTTTTGAACTGCTGACCTTTAGCCCAATTCGTAACCACTACACTACCGGAGCCCTTGTGTAGTAAACAGTTTTCACAACCTTCAGCAGCATTGTCAATTTCAGTCTGTACTCCTAACCATTATCCCATAATTCTTCTTTCACTATAATTAAAATTAATGTCTGACACTGACAAAATGGCACAAATAAAAAGCAATTTGGGTCTGATATGCTAGTTCTTTTTTTCATTTTTGCTTAAGTCTTGCATGTGGTTTCTCCAAAGTAAATTATATTCTTAGGAATAGCAAACTTAAGGAAAACTTGGATGTGTTACCCTGCTCTGCTAAGTCCTAGTGTTATTGCAGCTGGCACATGGTATGCTTTTGGACTCAGAAAGTTTAGAATAGATAAAGTTAGGCAAAAAGCTCTGAAGGATAAAAGGAGTAACACCAAGATTGGGGGAATATAACATCTTAAGAGAGAG
This sequence comes from Chrysochloris asiatica, assembly GCF_000296735.1. Taxonomy (NCBI): domain Eukaryota; kingdom Metazoa; phylum Chordata; class Mammalia; order Afrosoricida; family Chrysochloridae; genus Chrysochloris; species Chrysochloris asiatica. The sequence continues at coordinate 18,778,807 of NW_006408571.1, read as the reverse complement.
AGAAATGTATGAGTCTGGGAATATAGAGAAGGAATCTGACAGGCCCTGATTGTCCGAAATAGAATTTCAAGGGGATTCTATAATTCAATAATCTCCTCCTTTCCTAATTTTCGGATAAACCCTCAAATAGGGAAGAAGAAATCATATGGTCCAATTTGAATGTCTGTGACTTCATGAAAATTTCCCTAATGTCTACTGTCTCATCTTTACAACCGAAGCTCTAAATCTTGTCAGAAATCTGGGTATGGAGTGGCAAGAACCTGTACTAGAATAGAGAGGAAGGAAAGATTCATCAGAGTTAGAGAAGGCATAATGACAATAATAATGTTGTTATTGTTGTTAGGGGCTTTAGAGTCAGTTCCAACTCATAGGGACACTATGTACAACAGATCTCCTCACAATCCTGGCTGGGATTGAACCCATTACTGTAAACACTGTGTCAACCCATCTTGTTAAGGGTCTTCCTCTTTTTCTCTGACCCTCTACTTTACCAAACATGATGTGTTCTTTTCCAGAACTGGTCTAATTTTGCCCAAAGTATGTGAGATAATGTCTCTCCATCCTTACTTTTAAGGAGCATTCTGCCTGTACTTTTTCCAAGACAGATTTGTTCATTCTTCTGTCAGTCTATCTGATATTCTTTGCCAACATCATAATTCAAATCAGTCCATTCTTCTTTGATCATCTTTATTCATTGTCCAGCATATCAGGCGATTGAAAATACCATGACTTAGGTCAGGTGAAGCGACAAAGATAAAACTTCATATGTATTGGGCTCTTACTATGCACCAAATATTGCTCCTCATGCTTTACTGTATTGACTAATTTACATCACAACTGCTCTATGAAGAAGGTACTATTAGTATCATCCCTATTTTTAGATGAGGAAATAGACTCGGAAGTTGAGTAACTTGTCTAGGGTCACATGGTTATTGAGTGGCAGAACCTGGAAGCATACTCAGGGAGCTTGATGCTGGGACACTAATCAGGGCATTTTATGCCTCTGAAGGTGGAAAGGGGAAGCTAGGTCTCCCAACAATCATTGCCCTCCAGGAATTCCTGATTGGAAGCAAAGTCTGCTGTAAGAGGCTTGCCAACATATATATGGGTGTTTAGGGGCCCAGGACAGGTGGCAGGAGGGTGTTTGCAATGAAAGGCCAAGGGTTAGGCAAATATATGTGGCTACCTTTTAAAAAGAGACTTTTAAAATAGTTGGTCAATCCTGGGAACCCGGATGGAGACCTGGTTGGCCAGCAGTGTGCCAAATCCAGGGGATTCTTGGACCTAGAGTAAGCGACATAGTCACAGAGAACTAGAGTGGAGAGTGAAGTGTCCAGCTGATAAGAAGAGAGGGCATATGCATAAGTACACCCACACTTGCAGAATACCCACTTGGCCTGGCTTCAATGACTGGATGATCAGAGCTTAACTAGAAGAAGAAAGAAGAGGAAAAAAAGAGTAATCTGATACAATTTGATGAACTTGACACACACCTATGGAAGCAGTACCTCAAAAAAGTGAACAAATTTTCACAGTGAGGATCATTCCCACCTCCTCCGCACACGAAGAGGACAAGGATGGGCAACTTTGACACTGGTCACCCAGAATGGGGGGGCTACAGAGACAAGAAGTGACTGACTTACAAGTTTTCAAGAGGGAACCTAGATCCAGAGGGTGTGGGGCAAGGTAAACTCTCCACTGAGTAGTATACATTCTGCCTAGTCGGGGCTGATGAAAGGAGATACGGATAGGTCTCTTGTGATACAATAGAGAATAATTGTTAACAGAACTAATTGTAAGGGCGGGAAATGTAAAGGTAGATGTTTTGGGGCAAAGGGAAGGGAGTGATTAACCTTGAAGTCTAGGAGTGGAAGTCCCTGGGACCATCAAAGGAGAAGAGCAGAGAACAGAATCCTATCCAGAGAAGCAGTGATTCCAGGGATGGAGGCAGAGACGGTGATGTGGGGAGGTGGACCGGCTGGGGACTTTGGACCCGGAAAGAGAGAGGGGCGGCAGGCTTGCCGGGTATACCCTTTGTTTGATGGATGGTGCATGGAAGGGATTGTAACCATGGCAAGGAAGCAATATACAATGTGATCAATGTGAAGCTAATGTTCTCCCATGTAAACTATCACATAATTCACAATAAAGCATTAAAAAAAAAAAAAAAAAAAGTTGGTCAATATTTAGTCAGTATGGGGAGAAACTGATTTTCTAGTTAAAATATAGCTCGTCTGTTAAAAATATTTCATTATGTTTGTTAAGTCTTTTGGATTTCTGGTATGGTGCTGTGGATCAGCAATGGACTGTGAACCACAAGGTCAGCAGTTCAAACCCACCAGCTGCTCCTCGGGAACCTTATAGAGGGCCACTATGAGTCGGAACCTATGGGCCTGTGACTATGTACTTAGACCTCCAGGTCCAGAAGAAATTGTCTCAGAGAAATTTCAGACTCCAGTTTATTAAGCACAATGATTTATTAATGAGCCTAAACAACAGATAAAGAGAGAAGATCGCCCTGCTTTCAGGGAGGTCTCAGTTTCGTTGGTAAACAAGTGGGTATTCTAGGCAAAAGTAGGGGAAGAAATACCTTCCTAAGTAGTTGGTCTAAAAAGACAGGTCTTGTTTTAAGATACCCTGTAATTCTTCTTAAGACTTGGTTTTATCCACCCACCATCTTGGCCATCTTCATTAATATCATCTCCGTCACCACCATTATCACCACCACCACCACCACCACCACCATGATAAGAATTGGCAGTTATTGAGGTTTATGTGTGAGCTTCCATTTAAACCTCTTGCTGTGATGTCTTCCTTCATTACCTGGAGATTTAAACAACAACAACAAAATGTTTTTATATTTCCCACCAATAACTGTATGTGTTGGAAGTGGGGAGAAGAATCAATTAATGCCTACTCAGTCTGTCAGGTGGTTGGCAATCTCCCACAGATATTAATTTATTCATTCAACAAATATTTAGTGATTGTCATTGTGGCAGGCACTACTCTAGATGCTGGGTATAAAACAAAGATCAGAAAGCTTAGATTCCTGTGAAAACTTTTGTACAACATCCTCTGTGCGAGCATACTATTCTAAGGCTGTTCGTGTATTAACTCATGAAGGGATCTCAATCAATTACCCAAGGAGAGATGATTCTTATCCATTATACAGATGAGGAAACTGAGGCATACAGAGGCTAAACCCATGATCACAGAGGTAGTGAGCAGTAGAGCTAGGGTATAAAACCAGATAACGTGGCAGTCATGTCCATGCATTAGCCACAATGCAGTACTGTTGCTCTGGATGTGCCTCTATTACTACCTAGTACATGAGTGGTTCTGTAGTGTGTTTTTTTTTAACTTACTATTGTGAATTACCACCACTTGTCTGTCAGTTTGTTGTATGATAGTGGCTTGTTGGCACTCAAAATGTGACTGGGGAAGAGCTGCCTCCTCAAAGTAGAATTGACCATGATGATGCAAAAGAAGTAAAGCCCTTAGGACTTTCAATTGCTGATGGGCCACACATCAAAATGAAGAGAAAGAGCTGTAACATCCATTAATAGTCAGAACATGGAATGCATGAAACATGAATCTAGGAAAATTGGAAATTGACAAAAGTGAAATGGAATACACTAACATCGCTATTCTAGGCACTAGTGAGCTGAAATGGACTGGTATTGCCCATTTGAATCTGACAGTCACATGGTTTACTATGGTGGAAATGACATGTTAAAAAGAATGGCATCATATTCATCATCAAAAAGAACGTATCAATATCAGTCATGAAGTACACCACTGTCTGTGATAGGATAATATCCATACACTTATTAAAAAAACCAGTTAATACCACTACTATTTAAATGTATGCACAAGCCACTAAATCCAGGGATGATGAAATAGAAGAATTCTACCAACTTCTTCATTTTGAAATTGATCAAACATGCACTCAAAATGTATTGATAATTACTGGTGAATGGAATGCAAAAGTTGGAAACAAAGAAGAAGGATCAGAAGTTGAAAAAAAATTGCCTAGGTGATAGAACCAATGATGGAAACCACATGATAGACTTTTGGAAGGCTAATGACTTATTTACTTAAAATACATTTTTAAAAGAACATAAAAGATGACTATATACATGGACCTCACCAGATGGACTACACAAAAATCAAATTGACTACATCCGTGGAAAGAGATGGTGGAAAAGCTCTGTATCATAAGTCAAAACACGGCCAGTGGAAGACTGTGGAACAGACCATTAATTGCTCATATGCAAGTTTAGGCTGAAGCAAATTAAAACAAGTCCATAAAGGCCAAAATATGACTCTGAACATATCCCACCTAAATTTAGAGACCATCTGAAGAACTGATTTGATGCATTAGACACTAAAGATTGAAGACCAGAAGAGTTGTGAAATGACATCAAGGATATCATACAGGAAGAAAGCAAAAGGTCATTAAAAAGACAAGAAAGAGGGAAAAGACCAAAATGGCTGTCAGAAGAGATTCAGAAACTTGCTCTCCAGCATAGAGATGCTAAAGCAAATGGAAGAAGTGAAGAGGTACAAGAGCTGAACAGAACATT
>NW_006408571.1:18739537-18769976 GCF_000296735.1 Chrysochloris asiatica | reverse complement strand
CCTACAGTCCAGAAACAAAGGATCCTAGGACCATCAAGGGGAAGAGCACAAGCGGAATTGGGACCTTATCCAGAGAAGCAGCGACACCAGAGAATAGGGCAGAGGTCGGGACATGGATAGAGGGAGCAGCTGAGGACTCTAGATTCATGGGAAGAGTGGGACTAAGAGATAGTGACCATTAGGCAGACTTGCAGAATGTGCCCTTTGGTGGTTTAAATAATTATATATGCCCGAATGTGTTGTTTTTTTTTAAAGAGCTAATGTGAATAGAGAGAAATACTGTTAACTGATGGTGCTTGGAGGAGGATGTAATCATTGTGATGAAATATGTTGTATGATATGTTAAATGAATTTGCCCTGTAAACTTTCACTCAATCCACAATAAAAACTTAAAAAAAAAAAAGAGGATGTGGAATGAAGGATATCATTACTGGCATCAGATGGATCTTGGCTGAGAGCAGAGAATACTGGAAAGATGCTTAACTGTGCTTTATTGACTACACAAAATCTTTCAACTGTGTGGATCATGACAAGCTGTGGAAAACACTGCGGAGTATGCTTATAAGGAACCTGTACATAGACCAAGAAGCAGTTGTTCCAACACAACAAAGGAACACCAAATGGTTTAAAATTAGGAAAGGTGTGTGCCAGGATTGTATTCTTTCACCATATTTCTGCAATCTTTATGCTGAGCAAATAATCCAAGAAGCTGGATTATATAAAGAAGAATGTGTCATCAGGATTGGAGAAAGACTCATTAATAACCTGCAATATGCAGATGATATAACCCTGCTTGCTGAAAGCAAAGAGGACTTAAAATACTTACTGTTGAAGATCAAAGACCACAGCTTTTGTTATGGGTTGCATTTCAATGCAAAGAATACAAAAATACTCACCAGTGAACCAATAAACAATGGCAAAACGTGGACCAATATAAATGGGGAAAAGATTGAAGTTGTCAAAGACTTCATTTTGCTCAGATCAACCATCAATGCTCATGGAAGCAGCTGTCAAGAAATCATGTGACATATTGCATTAGGCAAATCTGCTGCACAAGACCTCTTTATAGTGTTGAAGAGCAAAGATGTCAGTTTGAAGACTAAGGTGCACCTGAACCAGTCATTGTATATTCAATAACCTCATATGCATGCAAAAGTTGGATAGTGAATAAGTATTGATGCATTTGAGCTATGGTTGCGTTGGAGGAGAATATTGGAAGAATCATGGACCGTTAAAAGAACAAACAGATCTGTGTTGGAAGAAGGACAGCCAGAGTGCTCCTTGGAAGCCAAGATGGCCAGACTTCATCTCTCTTACATTCAGCAAATCATATGCTTTGTTTCATCTCAATGATTGCAATCCTTTCTAGGTAATATCACTTATCCCACTTCCTCCCTGTTTTTCTTATTTCTATTCCTCTTTCTTTCCCAACCCTTCTGAACTTTGTGTTTAGGCAAATTCTGCCCTTTAGTTCTTGAATAGTTGACCATTGTATGATGTGCATACCTCACTAGTGTTGTTGTCCCTCTTATATACTTATCTACTTCTTGTCTGAAAATTGAGTAACGAGTGTGCGTTCAGTTTCAAACCCAAAGGGTGATCAAGGCACAATAGTTTGGGATTCCTCCAGTCTCTTTCTGACCAGTAAACCTGTTCTTTTTTCTTTTTCTTTTTCTTCTTTTAACAATTTTAAGTTTTGCTCCATCTAACAACAACAGGCTTATGTTTGACTGTGTTGGTCAGAAAATCCAAAATGTCAATGACTTAAAAATTTATATTTCTGTCACACACAAAAAAACCAAAGTTCAGAAATGAGCAACTCAGTATTAATATAACTGGCTGATTTCTCTTCAGTCACATCAATCTCAGTGTTGACAATAGACCTCATCTTCTTACCTACTTTTGCTACTTAACCTCTTTTCTCTTTCATTCAATTGTTAAATCCAGGCTTTCTCTTTGACTTCTTCCTTCTTGATTTCCTACAATCAGCCAGGAGGAAATTTAACTGTACATCAGCAATGTATCCTTGACCTATCTCAATCTGTTCTTCCTGACCTAGCCCTGACTCTCTCATCTAGGCTTTTGCCACAGGCTTCTCAAATAGAATTCCCCTTTCTCCTCTCATCCTTTTTTCTCATGGCTGCCACGTTGGCATAGGTAAAGATTACATCACTCCTGACTCAAAACCTTTGATGGTCTCCTGTATCTTCCAGAATAGTTAGAACTCTTTAGCTTGACACTCAAGGCTCAACTTCCAGTAATGAAAATCTTACCATCTAAAACAATTGATTAATTTTATTTTAATATCTTCATCTTAATCATACCTAATTTTCAAACACTTTAAGGGACATGATTTTTTAATAAAGTTGCCCTTAGGAGGATAAATGACTGGAGAAGCTATTTGGGTGAAAGTGTTTTCACATTCAAGGTCAAATAACAAGGTGACTGCACCCTACTTTTTCAAATGTAGTCCAGTTTTGCCTTGCTAGACTGGGACTGTTTCTCTAGTTGACTCAAGATTCATGAGTTTTTTAGTTTTTATTTTAGTAACCACAAGTCAGCTCCCCAACCCAAAAGGAAGTGGCAATCTGATCCTACCACCAAGATGGTCTGTGTTGTTTATCATGAAAAGCACACGGCCCTCTTAGCTAATATTCTAATACTGACCTGTTTCTGACCAATGACCAACACCTACTATTATTATGTGCCAGGCACTGAAGTAGGCTACACAGTCATTAGTTCATAGAACTCAGAGTCTACTGGGAAGACAGGCATTTAACCAGTTAGCGCCAAAGGAGAATTGAACATATGTGTCACAAAGGAGAGGTTCCTGGTGCTCTGGCAGGAAGAGCAGAGAAGCTCACCAGCAATGGGGAGGTGAGGGTGAAGCTGAGGCCTGTCAGAGGAGTGGGGTGGGGCTGGGGACGGCTCTGAGGGTAGGTCCAAGGGCTAAGGAAAGCAAAGAAAGGAGACCAAAGCAGAGGTTTTGTTTTACTTCCTTTGTTGTAACTTAAACTTCCTCAAAAGGTACCTTGAAAAAAAGAGAAAATGACTTAAGGAGCTGTTATTTTTGTCTCCCCTCACTTGAAACTGGGCTGAGTGAAGGGAGTGGCATTTAGTGTAAAAGCAAACCCCCTGAAATCCTCCATTCCTTCGGTCAGTATCTTTAGTTCAATTCGTAAGCACGTCCACTTGCAGTGGTTCTCGAGGTGGAGGAACCCACCTTTCTCCTGCTGAGCTGAAATTCTCCCACCTTAGCAGCTATAAGACTGTATTAGATAGAGGAAGGGGACTATGAGTGGGCTGGTGTTGTGAGTAATCAGTAACTCCACCTCTTTTCTTCACCCTATCTACTCACACTCCACCTGGGTTTCTTCTGGCTGCTAAGGCCAGTCTTGAGTATACCTTTTGCTCCTTAGGTGGAAGCCATCTTAGAAAATCAAGATGTAGACAGACACTAGAAATGTAATCTGAAAATTCTTAAAAAAGTGTTGATTTTTCTTTATGAGTGTCATGGTCATAGTTTCCTCACCTGTAACTTGGGGAAGAAAATACCTACTTTATAAGATTTATTCTTTAGAATTTTCTAGATTTTCTGTTTTCTAGGTGTAGTAGCAGAACCCAGAGAATTAAGCAATTTGTGCAACATTACACAGCACTGATCAGAAATGGAGTCCAGATCTCTTGACCCTAAATCTAGCACTTGTTCCACTTACAAATCTTCCCACAGATGTGCAATGAAATATTGTTTGTGCCACAAATGGGCCTGAGGTCACCTTGAGGTGACCAATTGCAGTCTGGGACTATTAGAGAAAAGGTTGAGGAGCCCTGCATACAGTGCACATAAAAGTGCAAACCCAAATGTGATAGTTTTTCTGTTATATCATGTTATTGGCCATAGCTCTAGTATTTAAATTGTTTTATGGCAAGTCATTGGTAAGGAACAGACTTGCTCTGAGAGCAATGGCCAAATGCTGTGTATGGTAAACAACCCAGACCAGGTCTGTGGTATGGCCAGATTGCCACGTGATTATACTGGGCAGCTGAAGGTCATGTGCTCCAGCCTCAGTCCTGAAGTCACGGTCTAGTCATGCCTCCCATCCTTGCTTCAGACTCAGGCTATGATAGTCTCATGAAGTCACTGCCACCTCTCTTATTCACATGGCCCAGATTCCAAGTTCATCAAGATGGGTCTCTTGTCTCTCCGGTCCTTGCATGGATACCTCTGAAATTCATGGGTTTTTAGGTTTCTCTCCTTCTGGTTAGAAAACGTGAGTGAGTGACTCAGTTCTATTGTTGATATATTTATTTGTTTATGTAATTCTTCACTGTTAATTTTCTTTAAAAATGAAAGGATAGGAGACTTTTAAGCATTTTGAAAGAGAGAGTTAATCAATACGCATTATTCTCCAAACATTCTAGGAAATTATAAAGTGCCTCCTAGAGGCCTCTTCAGATATCTGTGTGCCTGCCCTTCAGATAGAAAGTTTCCTCTTGGCACATAAGGAAGTCAAATTAGTCCCAGAAGAGACTATCCTTGCTGGAACGTGAATGTCAGAGAAACAATCTTCAGTAAAATAGTTTTCCCTCTTAGCATAGAGAAGAATTGGTGGTGTTGGCGCAGAGCCTGGTGAGAGAGAGTTCTGAGGATCACAAGAACTGATATTCAAGTGAGGTTTGGATCTCTTGCTGAAGAGTCTCACCTATTCCATGTTCGGTAAAGGCACTTCACTCTAGAGTACACCAAGATTTGAGAGCTGCGGAAGAAACAGTGCCCACCCAGTGTCTCACAAGACAGGAATTCAGTGCCCTTACCAAGGCAAAGAGCTACCTACTTGAAAATCAATCCTTTCCGCAGACATGTGAGATAAATACTTGCCTGTCTCTTCTAGGTGTTGCAAACTGTGAACACCCTGGGCCACTAACCAAAAGGCTGCAAGTTTGAGTTGACCTACGCATGCCCAGAAAAAAATGCCTGGCAATTCACTTCCAAAACATCAGCCATTGATTTTCATGGAGTCAGATTCTACTGTGGAGCACAGTGCTGCTCTGACAGACGTAAGATCAGTGTGAGTCCGAGTCAGTGCTAGGTCAGCTGGTTGGTTTCTTTTCTGCCAACTTCAGAAGAAGGACTGGGTGTGCTTTTGGGGCCAGGACTCTGTCTCCCACCCAAAGGGCAAACCCCTGGGGAATATTTACAAACACTTTCCTAGTGACCAGGCTTCATAGCTGAGAGATTTCAGGACCATTGGCTTAGAGCAAGAGGCAGTCCTAGGAACTGAAACCTAAAGAGTTTCACAATCATTAATCAAGCTGAAGTTCACCTTTTCTGTGGGTGAGTCCCATGATTCCAGCTCAGGCTGGGCTAATAGGCTGGAGTCTCCTTTGGAAGACAAGCAACAGTTGAGCACCCTCCCAGGGACTGTAGATGGTGTATCTCTCAGACATCCAGGGCATCTGAGGGAGCTGTCTCCTCAGGCTCAACATCTCTGCTTCTCAGTGGAAGAAGTTCTATTGTATCTGCTCAAACTCCAGTAACTAACACAGTGGCCCCACTCTACCTACAGTTGGGGGACAAAGTAGGAGCATGCTATTCAGTTGAAATGCATTAGGGAGATAGCATTTTCTTGAGTATGGTTGAAATCTCAATTTTGCCATTGAGTAAGTCACTTAACCCCTATGAGCCTGAGTTTCCTCACCTATAAAATCAGGATAGTAATATCTTAGTCCTTTAGTGATATAACGTATGTACTGTGCTTAGCACAAGACCTAGCATGAGGAGGCTCTCAACAAAGGCTAGCTGAGCAATGTTTCAACAAAACAAGAGATGGAAGTGGAGGCTTCTTTTTTGCATGGTCATTGAACTTGGGCAAGGCCCTCCCTCTTGGGCTATGCCAACTAAACCGGTTTCCACTGAGTGTATTTTGATGATCCATGTATGTCAATGTAGAACTGTGCTCTATAAGATTTTTAATGGCTGATATTTTGGAAGTAGATCCCCAAGACTTTCTTCCCAAGCACCTCTGGGTGGACTAAAATCTACAAATTTTTTCATTATCAGCCTAGCACATTAAACAAGTACAGACCCAGCAACTCTTTATGCCAACTGGGAGATTATATTAAATCAGGGAGCTCCTTGGTGACATCAGATTCAAGAGAACTGGGCTTGAGGAATGTGCACCTAAGCTCAGGATCCCAATGCTGCTGAGGAGGCTTCTGTTAGGCTGACTCAGGAGTGTTGAAAATCAAGGCATCTTCTGCCTTCTGGGCTGTGGTCCACTGGGACCCTCAGGCTCAGTATCCACCTATCAGAAACAGACTGCCAGACCTGTCTTCCAAGGTAGCTCTGAGTAGGTTCAAACTGCCAGCCTTTATGCTAATACTTGAGCATTTAACTACCAACCAAGGACTCCTCAGTATAATTTTAATGTAGCATAAATAATATAGCACAATATGCCATTATATTAGTGCTATAAAGATGGCTAAGCAGCTGTGGTCATCAGGGACGGCTTCTAGAAAGAAGCAATGTGTAGCAGAATTTTGGATAAAATGAAGCATGTGACTATCTGGGATCAAAAGTATCTAGGTAAGGCTAATTACAAGCACACATTTCCCCAGACATCAGGGTGACTAGTGGGGTAGAGAGCCAGAGTGGTTAGAGAGAAGTGAGAAAGATGGAAGGAAATGGTGTTGAGAAGTAGTGGAAAGCCAACTGGCTCAGGCCTTGTAGGCCATGTGTAGACTTTGGCATCGATTCTGAAGGAGACAGAAAACCACTGGAGGCCTTTGTGATTGACCTGACCTATGTCTTTCAAAGATCACTCTGGTTCTAAAGGCAAAAAACAAGTTATAAATGGACAAAGGTAGAAAAAAGGGAAGAGCAAAGGACAAACACCCTTTGCAGTATTACAGACAAGGGATGATTGATTATGACTTGGAATAGTGGTGGAAGAGGTGAGAAGTGGTTGTCTTCAGGATGTATTTTGAAGATAGACATGATAGTACTTGATACATGAATTAGATGCGTAGGAAAGTGAATGGACTGTAACAGTCAAAGATGACTTGCAGTAAATGGAGGAATGGAGTTACCATTTACTGAGATGAGAAAAATGGAGGAAGAAACAGGCTGGAGATGTTAGAAACCATAAGTCAAGCTAGAGATGCTTGTCAGATATTAGAGTGGAAGTGTCATGTGGCCTTTTGGTGTCAGAGAACTTGGAAGACTAATTGAAGACCTTGCTTTCCCAGATCAGAGATGCACCAAGTTTTCCAGGCTGTGATCGCAAAACTGAAGCTATACGGAACACTCCCAGGAGGAGCTTTCTCCAGGCTTGTTTTTAGAAAAGACGCAGAGTAAGTGCGGCCAAGTCTGGGGCAGCTAGAATTTTTTAGTTAGTTTGTACTAGTGATTAATAACATTTGAACATAGATATTCAGCATTGTATTTGGGTTTGAATTTTTGAGGTCAATAAAAAGGGAAAAATTAGATTCACATACTGCTTTACAGTTTAATGTTGTTGTTGTTAAGTGCCATCAAGTTGGTTCCGACCCATAGTGACCCTGTATAGGGTTTCCAGGAAGCAGCTGGTGACCTTGAACCACCGACCTTGCAGTTCAAACGGTTTTGCAGTCTGGAGCATTAACCCACAGCACCACACCAGGACTCCTAAATTTAATAAGTGCTTTCAAGTCCATCACCATATTTGACCTTTACAACTATCCTATGAGGTGCCAGTTATGTTGAGTCAATTCCAACTCATGGCCTTTTTTTTTTTTTTTTTTAGTGTTTTATTGTGAATTATGTGATAGTTTACATGGGAGAACATTAGCTTTACAGTTATCCTATCGTATATCATTTCACTGCCATGATTATAATTCCCTCCATGCATCATCAACCAACCACAGGGCATACCCTGCAAGACTACCCTTCAGTCATCAGCACACAGCCCCTCTCCCTCTCTGAGTCTAGAGTTCCCAGCCACTTCATCTGTGCACGTTATCGTCTTTGCCTCCATCTCTGGCATCACTGTTTCTCTGGGTAGGGTCCCGCTCTCTACTCTTCTCCCTTGATGGTGCCAGGGCCCTCTGCTCCTGGACTGCAAAGTCAACCACTCCCCTTCTTTTGCTTTTACAAAACATCTACCTTTACATTTCCAACCCTCACAGTCAGTCCTGATAGCAATCATTCACTATTGTACTGCAAGAGTCCTATCCCCATCTCTTTTCATCAGACCCTCCCAAACAGATTGGCTACTACTCAGTGGAGATTCTACCTTCCTCCGCACCCTCTGGATCTAGGCTCCCTCTTGAAAGCTTGTAAGCCAGTTACTTCTTGCTTTTTTTAGCCCCGCCCTCCCCCACCATTTTGGGTAGCCAATGTCCAAGTTGTCCTGTCTACCCTGTGTACCGAGGGAGTGGGAATGATCCTTGCTGTAAAGATTTGTTCCCTCTTTTGAGCTATTGCATCCATAAATGTAGATCAAGTTCATCAAATTGTATCAGATTACTCTTTTTTTATCCTCTTCTTTCTTCTTCTAGTGGAGTTCTGATCACCCAGCCCTTGAAGCCAGGTCAAGTGGGTATTATCTGCAAGTGTGGGTGTTCTTGTGCATATCCCCTCATGTCTTATCAGCTGAATGTGTCACTCTCCACTCTAGCTCTCTGCGGCTATGTCACTGTCTCTGGGCCCAGGAGTCCCCAGGTCTTGCCATACTGCTGGCCAACTAGGTCTCCACCCGGGTTCACAGGAGTCTATTGAACGTGGTCAGACTTAGCTCACAGCTTCATTGCTGTTTTCCCCTCACTTCCCCTTATTGGTGACCAACGTGGTCACCAGTCAGACCGCATGCCTGCTCCTGTATTCCCCTTGAGTCTTAGTCTTGGAAAGGAGTTGGCCCTGAGGGGACCTGACCATTTGTCTTGATGTCTCCTGGGTGAGCAACTTGCTTGTTCTTATAGCAATCAATCAGTCTGCCTATATTGTTTTGTATTTTTCCTGTCGTTCTTTCTTTTAAGAAGTATCTTCTGTTCTTTTAGCCATTCCAGGCTGGTCTGCTTGTCCTTTCAAGTGGAAATTTCCCACCTCAGAAGATTCTGGATGGGGTTCAGGATTCCACCTATGATCTTATGTAATATAGAGGCTCCGCAGGAAGGCTCCTTCACTGGACATGTTGTAGCCCCATTTTAGGTATTCCAATCAGTTATAGGCAGAAGACAGACTCACAAGCTTCTATGGTGATATTTCTGGTTATTCCTTTCTCTCCCCCTAAAGTGTCTATTTTACAATGGTATGCAAGAAAAACCAAGATTCAAAAGACAGTCAAGCATCTTAACATTATTTCTCCCCTTTTACCCATTCAAACCATGCCAACTCACAGCCATTTGCAAAAAATAAACTATCCATCCCTCTCACAGTACTTTTTCCTGAGCTGAGTTTGATAATTTATTTCAGTGGTCTCTCAGACACCATACTCACAGTCTGGGGTTTATTAGGGAAGTCAGCAAGTTATAATTCAGGATTAGAAATGCTCAGGGCACAGCTTTTCCAATCAGGACAGCCGTTCCTCAGCCCTCAGCCTTGCCCAAAGGCAGGCTTCTCTCTGGCACTTGGATGCTTGACTTGGCCTCTGCCCTGCTCCAGAAAAGATCATTTAATGCCGCCACTGCACCATAAGCCTCAGTCCAAAGGCATGCTGTAGGTTCATGGGTCAGAAAACCTAGCTCCTCAATTAAATGCTTCAAGGCACCCTACCCTTCAAATAAGCCTCCTGCCCAAAAGCACTCAGCTTTACCTGCTCCATGATCAAGAAGATCCACCACTGTTTCTCAGCTCTGGTTCTGTTGGTGTTAACAGCTCTGTCTTCTGGATTAAGGAGGTTCAAGGTGCAGGGATCTTGGAGTGCAAAGGATACACTCCACTCCTGGCTCTTCTCTCTTGATAGTAGTGAGATCCCTCAGTCTTGATTTTGAGATAGTTCGTTTTATATACATGAGAGTTCCAAGTTTTCACAGTCATAATTAACTCTGTTAACAATCACTCACAACTGAATAATATAATCCATTAGCATCTTCCCTCACCTTCTCTTACATAGACCCATCAGAAAAAATTCTAGAGTCTGTCTAGAAGAGACATTAAATAATTCACTGCATCATACTATTCCACAACCACTCATGTGTCAGATTGCTGTACTATGGTGACTTCCGTGTTGCTGTGCTTCTGGAAGCTGTGCCATCGGTATTTTAAATACCAGCAGGGTCACCCATGGTGGACAAGTTTCAGATATACTTTCAGACGAAGACAGACTAGGAAGAAGGAGAGACTACTTCCGAATATTTAGTCATTGAATATTTAGTCACCTTATGAATAGCCATACACTGCCAGATAGCATCCCGATATTGAATATTGAAACATGAAGAACACCAGAATATTGTCAGATATAGTGAGACCCTCATGTTGGAAGACACTCAAAATATGACTGGGGAGAACTGCTTCCTCAAAGTAGAGTTGACTGTAATGACTCAAACTTAGCAACGCTTTCTGGACCTTCATTTGCCGATGGGGCACAACTCAAAACGAGGAGAAACAACTGTAACATCCATTAGTAATTAGGAATGTATGAATCTAGTAAAATTGGAACTTGTCAAAAATGAAAAGGAACACACAAACATCGATTTCCTAGGTATTAGTGAGCTAAAATGGACTGGCATTTTGAATCTGACAAGCACGTGGTTTATTATGCCAGGAATGATAAATTAAAGATGAATGGACATTTCAAGATCTGTCATGAAGTACAATGCTGTCTGTGATAGGATAATCTCCACATGCTAAGAAGGAAGACCAGTCAATACAACTATTATTTAAATTTATGCACCAACCACTAAAGCCAGTGATGATGAAATTGAAGGATTCTACCAACTTACTCAGTAGGAAATTGATCACACATGCAATCAAAATGTATTGATACTTACTGGTGATTGAATTGTAAAGGTTGGAACCAAAGAGGAAGGGGATCAGTAGTTGGAACATATGACTTTGGTGATAGAAATGATGCTGGATGTCACATGATAGAATATTGCAAGACTAATGACTTAGTCACTGCAAATTCCTTTTTAAAACAACATAAAAGACAACTCTACACATGGACCTCACCAGATGGAATACACAAAAATCGAGTTGACTGTATCTGTAGAAAGAGATGGTAAAGTTGCATACCACCAGCCAAAACAAGGCCAGGGGCAGACTGTGGAACAAACCATCAATTATCCAGCTACAAACTCAGGCTGAAGCTGAAGAAAATGAAAACATGCCCAAAAAAGCCAAAATATGACCTTGAACACATCCCATCTGAATTTAGAGATTCTCTGAAGAACAAATTTGATACATTAGACACCAGTGACTGAAGATTAGAAGAGTTGTGGGATGACATCAAGAACATCATACAGAAAGAAAGCAAAAGGTCATTAAGAAGACAAGATAGGAGAAAAGAACAAAATGGATGTCAGAAGAGACTCTGATACTTGCTCTCCAGGGAAGAAATGCTAAAGCAAATGGAATAAATGAGGAGGTACAAGAGCTGTATAGAAAATTTCAAAGTTCATCTTGAGAAGACAAAGTCAAATATTACGGTGAAATGTGCAAAGATCTGGAGTTAGAAAACCAAAGGGGATGGACACACTCAGCATTTCCTAAGGTGAGGGAACTGAATGAAAAACATCCAAGCCTTGATTTGCTAGATTGAAGGATTCTTTGTGCAAAATATTGAATGATGCAGTATGCATCAAAAGAAGATGGAAGAAATACACAGAGTCACTGTACCAAGAAGAAATGGTCCCAGTTCATGTATTTCCAGAGGTAGCATATTATCAAGAGTCAATGATACTGAAGGAAGAAATCCAACGTGAACTAAATGCATTAGCAAAGAACAAGGTTCTGGAAATAGATGGAATACAAATTGAAAATTTTCAGCAAACAGATGAGGTACTGGAGGTACTCACTCATCTATGCCAAGAAATTTGGAAGACTACCTGGTCAACTGATTGGAATGTTCCCATTGCAAAGAAAAATGAGCCAATGGAATAGAATGTGGAAATCATTGCATATTATCACTAATACCATATGTAAGTAAAAAAATTGCTAAAGATAATTCAAAAATGGCTGCAAAACCATATTGACAAAGAACTGCCAGTGATTCAAGCCAGATTTAGATGAGGATGTGGAATGAGGGAATATCATTCATGATGTCAGATGAATCTTGGCTGAAAACAGAGAATACCACAAAGATGTTTACCTGTGATTTATTGACTACACAAAGGCTTTCGATTATGTGGGTCATGACAAGCTATGGACAACATTTCAGAGAATTAGAATTCCAGAACACTTAATTGTGCTCATGAGGAACTTGTACACAGTCCAAGAGGGCAGTAGTTTCAACAGAACAAAGGAACACCTAATGGTTTAAAATTAGGAAGGTGTGCACCAGGGTTTTATTCTTTCACTATACATGTCCAATCTGTATGCTGAGCAAATAATCATAGAAACTGGATTATATGAAGAAGAACATGGCGTCAGGATTAGAGGAAGACTCATTAACAACCTGCGATATGCAGATGATACAACCCTGCTTACTGAGAGCAAAGAGGACTTAAAATACTTCTTGATGAAGATCAGAGACCACAGCCTTCAGTCTGGGTTGCACCTCAATGTAAAGAACACAAAACTCCTCACCACTAGACCAGTAAATACTATCATGATAAATGGAGAAAAGATTGGAGTTGTCAAAGACTTCACATTCATAAGAGCATCAGTCAAGAAATCAAAAGGTGTATTGCATTAGCCAAATCTGCTGCACAAGACCTCTTTAAAGTGTTCAAGAGAAAACATGTCAATTTGAGGATTAAAGTGCGCTTAACCTAAACCATAGTATTTTCAGTAAATTCATATGCATGTGAAAGTTAGACAATGAATAAAGAAGACTGTAGAAGAATTGATGCATTTGAGTTACGGTGTTGGAGGAGAATATTAAAAGTACCATGGGCTTCCAGAAGAACAAACAATACAGTGTTGGAAAAAATACAGCCAGAATACTCATTAGAAGCCCAGATGTCCAGACTCCATCTCTCATATTTTGATCATATTGTCAGGAGGGAGCAGTCCGTGGAGAAGGACAGCATGGTTGGCAATGTAGAGGGGTCAGAGAAAAAGAGGAAGACTCCCAACTAGATGAATTGACACAGTGGTAGCAGCAACACGCTCAAGCATAGCCATGGTTGTGAGGTTGGCACAGGATGGGCAGTGTTTCGTTTTATTGTGCATAGGGTTAGTTACTATGAGTCGGAACAGACTCAATGGCACCTAATAATACTATCCCATGTGTGTCAGAGTATAACTGTATGTTATAGGGTTTCAAGTGACTGATTTTTTGGAAGCATGTTGTTAAGTCTTTCTTTTGAAATCACTCTGGGTGTATTTGTGCCTCCAATCTTCTGATTATCAGCTTAACATATTAGCTATTTGTACCATGAAGGGGCTCCAGTCAGTGGTAGGAGTCTTTACTTTGGAGGTGAGAAAATTGAGGTTCAGAGAAGTTAAATAACTTGCCCAAAGTCACATAGCAAACAGATAATGGAGAGAGTCCTAAACAGCCAATGATATTTCCATGTTCTTGTGGTTATCACGGAGTTGTCACATATTGATTCTGTCAGTATAAATAATCAATAGTCCCAAAAATGCATGTAAAATGTCTCTGTCCCCTATTGACTGCAAATCACCAATGTGCTTAACTCCACCCCCTAAGAATGTCTTCTCAATCTGAGGTTTGTTTGGCAGATCTCCTTCCTTGGCAACCAAGTGCTAACAAGCTTCACCCTAATTCTTGTCTCTGCTAATGAATTCCTTTTTATCAATGGTTCATTTGCATTGAAAGAGGTTTTCATGCCATGTAATAATTCAGGAATATTTTGCAAGTTCTGTTGCTAAATTTTTGAGAGATGTTGCTTCAAAAAGTCCCCAAGCTTTTCCCCCATTAAATCATTTCAAAAGCGTAATGCAGACAGAACTACTTTTACAAAGAGCATTTCAGTAATTCCTGTAAAATATCATCCTTACTGAGACCACAGCTGTGTCTACACAGTACTAAACATCTGGATGAAAAATGAACATGAAATGCATCAAGATGTTGATACTGGGTTAAAAAGTCAGCTTTGATGTCCCCTAGACACTGCGAATGGTTTCCCTTGGATTACTCAAACCCTCTTGGGTCCCCTGTCAGAATGACAAAACATCATGAGGGACTTGGTGGAGCCCTATACTTAAGAAAGGTGAAGGTGTCAGACTGGTGTTCTGATGTATCACTTTTCTAAGACTCAGTTTCCTCAGCTGTGAAATGGGCATACTAATGATGCACAAACTCCCTGAGACTTTTGTGAAGATAAAGAAAGTATTCTTTCAAACTAAAAACTACATAATTTTGAACTAGGCAGGCTCATGTTGTATTCATCTTTGCCCCTCCAGTGCCTAAAATCGGTATATAGCTGTTGTTAAGTGCCGTCAAGACGATTCCAACCCATAGTGACTCTATATAGGGTTTCTGAGGAGCAGCTGGTAGGTTTGAACTGCTGATTTTGCAGTGAGAAATCCAATGTGTATCTTACAGTGCCAAGCCAGGACTCCAGGCATATAGTAGGGACTGTATAAATCTTTTAAAAAATAATTTTGAAGGAGTATAATATAGGAAATACTGTAGTTCTAGGAGCTATAATTTATATAGCTTTATTTGGAGTCCTGGTGTGGTACTGTAGGATAAGCCTTGGACTGCTAAATTCAAACCCACCAGTCACTATACAGGGTCATTATGAGTCAGAACTGACTCAGCACCACTTGACAACAACAACAAATTCATGTTTATTAATTCCTTCTAATACTTAAGCAATTTTATCATTCCTAGAATGTGAGGGTATATAACTCATAAAAAAAATATTTACTAAACACACAAAATGGATTGAGATAGATATAAATTGTTCCCCCCACAGATAGTCCAAGTAGTAAATATCTCCAGCTTTTGTTCTATTTGGAGCACCTGTCTGTAATCCATGTCCGCAATATTTTCATGACTATTTCTTAGTTGTCAATGAGTTTCTTTGTTGGCACAGAATTTAAGATATTTCCCTAACAAGGACACCCAGTGTTAGAGCAATGAATTTCTATAGCTATGCAGTTCCGAGAGTTACCTAGGAGATGAAAAGCTAATCTGTCTGGAATTTCTGCCCTTGAGACCAAAGATACTATAAATTTTCTTGGGAGGAAAATAATCATGGTAAACATGTTAATTTCTTCCATCTCGTTTCCAAGCAGATGTCACCATGTTTTAGCCTGGAATTCATCATCTCTCTGATACATCAACATTGACATATTACATCTTTATCTCTTATTATAGAAAATGGAAATGCAACCAGATGTGAATGTATTGAATGAATCGGACCTCCTAGAGACTCGGGGATGAAGAAACCTTGCCACTTGCCTTTGACTTTTGAATTTTTTGGTTTTCCTCATGTTTGGATTGTTCTTTGAGAAGTCCATCTGGAAGTCCACTTTTTATATTTTTGCAAATGCATACAGAGCTTATTATCAAAAGACAAATCTCTAGAGGAAGACAAACAGTGTGTGTGGCAGGCTGGCAGGAAGACAGGGAAGAATCACCTCAAAACACCAGTGACAGTATTTAAGGTTAAACTCTGGAGATTAAACTCCATTTATTTCTGAGCTTGACTTTGCCAGTCTGCTGGTTTGGGTGAAAGCACAGATATGTTTAGAGCTCACTTCCTGTCTATTAAGCTCTCCCTTTATAGAATGAGTTTGGACAGGTGTCAACACCTGTAAATGTCATCAATCTTGTAATACCTTTGTAGCGCGGGGTTACCAAAGTAGCACTGCAAAGTCCAGGCAAGACTTTTGTCACCTGGCAGCAGGCACCGGCACTATTCTTTCCTTTTGCCGGCCTCAGGTAAACATCCTTAGGAGTTCAGGATCCTATTATATGTTGAGTGAATTGCGTTCTTCTTGAATTCCTTACAAAGTCACCCTGGTCGTTGGAGATTAGAAGTTTAAACTTTGAATGCCATACCTCAGTGACTTCTCTTCACTTTGCTTCCCCAGCCATTTTTGTGGCACCCAGACTTAATCCTCTCCAGACATATCAAGTCAACCATCAGTCAAGGCCGTCTTTATTTCATCCTACACGCTACAGAGATCAAAGCTGCCTGATTTTCTCGTATATATTTCCTGGCACATCCATCCCAGACTCAGCTACTCTCTAAGATTTATGTAAATGTTCACAACTTGGCCACTTAGAGGAAGAATCCATCTCATCCTAGAGTCACAAAGGCTAATAACATCTTGTCCATAACACGTTGGCAGGAGGAGAACTCAGAAACAACATAGTCAATACCCTAGGAAGGAGAATTTCAAGAAGCAGCGTGTGGTGAGCCAGATACTGCCTCAAAGTAGGAAAGTAAGACGAAGTCTGGAAACAGTCCATGAACATGACCATCACAAGTTCATTGGTGATGTGAGCAACAGCAATCTCTGTGAAGTGGGGAGGTAGGATGACTGCAGAGGGCTATGGAGTAATGGCAGGGAGGCAGCTGAGAAGTAAAGATATACCAGTAGCCTCCCATGTTGGGCCAAGAACTCAACTACATCAGAGTTTCCTGTGGGGTTCTGGTGGTGGTGGTGGTGGTGTGCCATGGAGTCGGTTCTGACTCATAGTGACCTTGTATAGGGTTTCTGAGGCTGTAAAACTTTATGGGAGCAGAAAGCCTCATCTTTCTCCCTTGGAATGGCTGGTAGTTTTGAACTGCTGACCTTGAGGTTAATAGCCCAACTCGTAACCACTATGCTACCAGATGTCCTTCCTATGGGGCTCTAGGGAATATAATTTGCAGTTTATCAGTGCGGCTATAACAAAATTCTACAAAATGTCCACAAAGTGGGTGACTTCAAAGAATATAAATTTATTTTCTTAGTATTATGGAAGCTAAAAGTCCAAGTCAAGGTGTTGGCTGTGGGGTTTCCTACTGTGGGCTCTGTGCCAGTTCCTGTGACCGCTAACAATTTTGGCGTTCCTTTGATGACAGATGGGTCTTCACAGGTCTCTGTGCCTGTCTCTGTGTCTGTTCTGCACTTTGTATAAAACACCATTCACAAGTAATGAGGTTTGAGATCCACCCACTCGGAAGTGATTAGATTTAGGACCCCTACTCTGGTATGTCTCCTTGTCAAAACAAAAGGAAACCCCTATTTCCAAACAGGGTCATGTTCACAGGTACAGATGTTAGGACTTGCACATTTCTTTGAGGGATGAAGAATTTAATCCATAACAAGAACCTAAGGAAAGGACTCTTGTCCAGGTGACTGAGCACCTGGAAAGGTGTGTACCCAACATCCCTGGGCTTTCAGAGCCCACCTGCCAGGCTGAGTGCTGAGGCTGGGAGGTTTGGGATGTGCTATGTGTAGGTCATGGTGTGAGTGCTGTGCAGAGCCTGTGGAAGCCACTGCCAGGGAGGCTGGGGCCAGCTTCTCTGACGGTGCTGCCACCCCCACACCAACCCCTGCAGTAGCATTCTATCATTTGTCATTTCAGACTAAATACACGTTGGATGGGTGCCAGTGCCTCGAGGATTCATAATGACTCCAGTCCCCATTCATGCAGGAAATAAAGGAAGGTTAGGGCCAAAAAAAAAAAAAAAAATCTGAAAACATTGTCTTTGAGTTACTGCAGACGATGACGAACATCAGATGTGGAAAGGGGCTGAAAGAGTCATGATTCAAGTTGGAGTGTTAGTTTTGAAGAGTGCAACCCTAATAATAGCAGCATTAAGTAGTATTTGCATACCACTCTACAGTTTACCAAACACACTTACACATGTTTTTTCATTTGCGGCTAATCACATGCATCTTCACTTTTCAGCTGAGAAAACCGAATCTCAGGGAGGTAGGAAAATTAGTGGCAGATCACGTCTTGAACTCTGGTCATCATTTCCAAATTTTGTACCCTTTCCACTGGGCTACTTGTGCCTTCCTGTTTCTGATAGTGCCACTGAGTCGGTTCCAACTCCTGGTGACCCTTTATAGGGTTTTCAAGGAGTGGCTGTTGGATTTGAACTGCCACCTTGCAGTATAGGACTCGTCCTATAGCACCACACCAGGACTCCTCCAAGATCATAGAATCCCTCCAAGGTTATGTTGTTGTTGCTGCTGTTGCTGTTCTTAAGTGACATTGAGTCGATTCCGACTCAAAGCGACCTTGCACAGGGTTTCCAAGAAGTGACTGGTGAGTTTGAATGATCAACCTTGCTGTTCAAACTGACCTTGCAGCCCAGTGCTCGTCAGACAACACCACACCAGGACGCCATAGAAACCCTGAAAACACATGAAAAAGAAAAGTGTGCTTGTGGCTACATATCATGAAAGAGAATATTTATCATTGGAGATGTCCAGGTAATTGAGTGTGCCACCCGTTTGTCAGTTCGTTGTACTGTGGTGGCTTGTGAGTTGATGTGACCCCTGGACCAATACACAGCATTCTTACCAATGGAAAAAAGATTGAAGTCGAGGACTTCATTTTTCTTGGATCAACCATCAACACTCATGGAATCAGCAGTCAAGAAATCAAACGATGTATTGCACTAGGCAAATCTGCTGCTCAAGAGCTTTTTAAAGTGTTGAAGAGCAAAGATGTCAGCTTGAGGACTAAGGTTCACCTGACCCAAGCCATGGTATTTTCAATAACATATATGTATGCAAAATTTGGACAGTGAATAAGGTAGATCATAGAAGAATTGATGCATTTGCATTATGGTGTTGGAGGATAATATTAAAAATACCATGGACTGCCAAAAGAACGAATAGATCTGTGTTGGAAGAAGTGCAGCCAGAGTGCTCCTTGGAGGCCAGGATGGCCAAACTTTGTCTCTCATACTTCGGACATATTGTTGGGACTATGTCACTGGAGAATATCATGTTTGGTAAGGTGGAGGGTCAGTGAAAAAGAGGAAGACCCACAGCGAGATGGATTGGCAAAGTGGCAGCATCAGTGGGCTCAAGCATGGCAACAATTGTGAGGTTGGCCCAGGACCAGGCAATGTTTTGTTCTATTGTGCATAGGGTCGCTAGGAGTCAGTACCGACTCAATGGCACCTATCGACAACAACAACAAGGTAATTGAGTGATTGGGGCAGACAGATTTGAGTCTAACATTTCCAAAGCACTGAGACTCAAGACTTGATTAAGTCTGTGAGGGCTAACTTGGATATGAGAAAATGTGGGCAGGAGGTGTGGTCCACACTCAGTTATGGAAAGGGACTTTATAACTGTTATTGTTCTAAACCAAGAAGATAGCCATGAATGGAGCTCAGGTTTGTCCCCTAGGGTTCTCTATAAGTAGACTATGACACTACATGGGAGGCTCTATTAAGACTCACAGCAATAAAAGGATGTTAAAAGCACAGAAACAGCCCAGAAAAGGAGATGCCTCTAACACAGTTTAAACTCTGCCGTTGTCTTAAACTCTCTTGTTGGCCAACTGACCATTATTCTGCACTACTACGACACTGATGTTCTTTTACTTTCTGTGGTACTGTAGGATAAGCACAAGGTCGGTTTGAACCATAAGGTTGACAGTTCAAACTCACCTTGGAACCCTACACAAGCAGGGTCACCATGAGTTGGAACCAACTTGACAGCACTTAACAACAACAGCAATCTAGCTTCTTAGTATTTGTGGATCTTAATCGTAGAGTCCTGATGTGGCACTGTAGAATCAGCACTGGACTGAGAACCACAAGGTCAGCTATTCAAACCCACCAGCTGCTCCTTGAAAACCTTATACAGGGGCGCTATGACTTGGAATCGACTCAATGGCACTTAACAACAACAACAATCTTGTAGAATATTGTGTATTGACAACATTGTAAAGATATTTAGTATCAATCCAAAGTAAAGGCTCCCCAGAAGTCTTCTCAAGTTTGGTTTCTTATAACTGCTGTTAAGTACAGTAGAGTCAGTTCCGACCCATAGTGACCCTGCACAGGGTTTCCAAGGCTGTAAATCTTTATGGGAGAAGAAAGCCTCATCTTTCTCCTGTGGAACCACTGGTAGTTTCGAACTGCTGACCTTGCAGTTGGCAGCCCGACTCTTATAACTAGACTGCATCAAAATCCCCATCAAATTCTCACCTGACCCTGGAGTAACTATAAGGATGAATTTTTTTCCTTATTTCAGTAATTTTCCTTGTGCTCTGGTCTTCCTGTGTCTGCCATTGCTGCCATCTTCCCCCATCTTTCTCCCCCTTGCACTCCGCTTTGAACTCCCCTAATCAGATGGCAGTGGGTATATGACATTGAGGAGGTTATTAGGGCAGCAAAAGAAATAAAAGATGTTTGCCAAGAATTCTGAACATGACGGGAGCAAGAGGTTGGAACTTGGCAGATGGGTAGGATTTGGATATATACTGATTGGCCCTGTGAACAGGGACAGGTCATCTTGATGGAGAGAATTATGTGAACATGGACACCAAGGCAAGCACTGTTGTTACTTGTTAAATGCCATCAAGTTGGTTCCGACCCATAGCAACCCTGTGTAGGATTTCCAAGGAGCGGCTGGTGAGCTTGAACCACCTACTTGGTTAAAACTGACTTTGCAGTCCAATGCATTAACCCACAGCGCCGCACCAGGACTCCTCTGAGGGGCTTATTTGGAGAGCAGTGAGTGGTTGTTTGGAATTAATCCAAGAGTGGTATTTGTATTAATTCAATTTTCTGGAGATATGGAGCATGGTATGAGAAACTGGATTTATCTTGGAAGATGCCCTAGGAGAAACGTGTGTCATCTCGGGGCTCTGTGAAGGCTTCCTTCCTCGGGCCTAAGACTGGCACTCCTGTCCCAGGAAGCCTTGGATTTGCTTAATGAGTTATTAGGAAATATTAACAATCCCAGTAAAAGCCGCATTAAGAGCTGTTGTTGTTTGTTGTTAAATGCCGTTGAGTCGATTCTGATCCATAGCCACCCTGTATAGGGTTTCTGAGAAGTGGCTCTGATGAGCTTGAACCACTAACCTTGTGGTTCAAACAAATTTGCGGTCCAATGCATTAACCCACAGTGTCACCCCAGGACTCTACACCAGGACTTAGGGACTTCTGGGACATCATTACCATCACAAAGATCATCAGATCTACTGAGTGCTCCTGAGAGGCTTGCATCTTTGTCTCCATTTTATATATTTGAAAATGGGGCCTTAAAGAAGTCAAGAGACTTCCCCAAGATCAACAGCTACTAAGGGTTCATGGCAGAATTCCAACCCAGGCCCATGAGACCCCAAAGCTTGTACCCTTTCAGCCCCATTTTGTTGTCCTCAGATACGTATGAAATGGTTTTGGGTAAACCACTTTCCAAGAGCTTTTTCTCCAGGGACAAAGGGAGTCAGACATGCCACAGGGGAGTCCCTAGCAAGCAAAATGATTTGGCTGCGGAGGATGAGGACCCAGTTGTACTTTCTGTGAAGCTGAAGCTGAGGTCATTAGGATGTGTCTCCCTGGAGTAGGATATTAAGAGAAGAGTACTGTGTATGTAAGAATAACATAGTTGGGTACTGTGAATGTAAGAATAACACAGCTGCTAACAACTGTCCAGATGGAAGCAGGGTTGCTAGGAGAATGACATCAATGTCTTTTGGACACTTTATAGAGTTCTTTCCCCTCTGTTATCTCATGGCAATTTGTTCCAACCCTGGAAAGTTGGGGTGATAATCTCCATTTTACAAGTAGCAGCACATAGAGGCTCTTGGTGTGGTGCTATAGGACAAGCACTGGACTTCTAACCACAAAGTTGGCAGTTCAAACCCACCAGTTGCTCCTAGGAAAGCCTGTACAGGGTCGCTATAAGTCAGCACTGACTCAATAGCTCGTAAAAACCAAAACAGCAGTATAGAGGCTTGAACTGCTTCCTGAATTTCTTCAGACCACATAGCTGGTTAGTGGTACCATATGTGGTCAACTTTGTTAAGGTCATCTTTCTCACACCATCCCCTTTCCATTCTATGCCTAGAGGGTCTTAGGGACTGGTGGGGTAAATCAAGAAGATGATTGGCTACAGAAGCAAGGAAATGAAAGGAACCAGAATAAAGAAACAAACAGAAACATGAATGCGAACCACCATGCACAGCAAGGAACCAGCAGGGCCAAGGGGTCTCTCCTGAGAACAGGATGAGTCTGAAGTCCACAGTCCACAGAGGGAGGAAACAAGGAGGCAGGGGACTGAATGGAGTGTAGCACACCCACTTCAGGTGGGGCCCACTTTGGAAAGACTGAGGAAGGGAATGACAAGGTTTAGCACAGTGGGCAGGTAAGAAGACAGACCGTTTGACAGCAAGGCCTCAGATGCATTTGTAAAGAAAGAGGGAGGTCAGACAAGTCTTGAAAGACAAAAATTATTACCAAAGTATAGATGACGCCCAACTATAGTATAGAAATCATGTATGTATTTGTTAACTACTATGCTGCAATAGAAATATCACAGTGGTGACTTCAACAAAGAAGTGGCCAAACAGGATTACATCCATGAGTGATCCAATATTCCAACACATATTTTGGCACAATTGAATCTATAACGTAAGGACAAAAGGCTTGTGTTCTTTTTATTTTTAAGGCTTGTATTCTTAAACAAGGTGAGACAGCATCAAAACTGGGTGCATTCTTATTACAATAATTAAGGTGTTTTTTTTTTTGTTGTTTTTTTTTAAGGGCACTATCAAGACTTAAAGGACTGGTGTGGCACTGTGGATTAATGCGCCAGACTGCAAAGCTGTTTGAACTGCAAGGCTGTTTCAATCTCACCAGCTGCTCCTTGGAAACCCTATACAGGGTCACTATGGGTCGGAATCAACTCGATGGCACTTAACAAGAACAAAAACATCAAGACTAAAGAAATTTAATTTGGGGGTCACTTGTGCCAGATGATCATCCTGGGGTTGCTGAGAGAGTCCTGGTGTGGCGCTGAAGATTAATGCACTGGACTGCAAGATCTGTTTCAACGGCAAGATTGACAGTTCAAGCTCACCAGCTGCTCTCTGGAAATCCTATATACAGGGTCGCTATGTGTTGGAACCAATTCAATGGCACTTAACAGCAACAACAATCAGGAATGAAGAAATTGAACTTGGGCGTCATTTGAGCCAGATGACCATCTTGGTGGTGTTGTGGGAAGCATTTGCTCTCATTTCATCTCAAATCCCATTCCACTTTTAGGTTGGATGGTAAGGCTGTTGACCAGTCTTAGATCAGTCCTGTGTGGCTATTTCTAGCATCTCAAACAAGCAACAATCTCTTGGCTGTGCTTTTGGTTGGATCCCATAAAATGTGATGAGTAATATTCGTGAATTCTATTCTAAAGGTGTTAATTATTCTTTAATAGTACTATTATTGGATATCACAAACCTTTTTATAGAAGTAGCCAAGTAGCGGTTGCAATCAGTCCGTAAGCACCATAACCTGGAAGTGTTTTCAAAGTAATTTGCTTTTAATATTCCATGGGAAGTTTAGCAATTTCAGGGAACAGTACTTGATTCATCTTCAAATTTTTCAAGACATTCCAAAATAAACTTGTTACTAATAGTGAGTGTAATCATTTCGGAACTCTAATTCATAACACTGTTTGGAAAGGGGTGGGAATTGATACAGATTTTTTTTTTAAATTCAGCTTAATTAATGTTTTAATTGAGAACCAGCACGGTGGCACCATAGGATAAGCACTGGACTTGGAACCACAAGGTTGGTGGTTCGAGCCCACCAGACACTCCTCAGGAGAAAGATGAGGCTGTCTGCTTCTGCAAAGATGTACAGCCTAGGAAATTCTCTACAGGGTCACTATGAGTTGGGACCATCTCCACAGCACTTCACAACAACAACATTTGCTCAATGGGGATTCAATGCACTCTGGACTTTACCAAGTAAAACTAAAACCAATCCAGTTACCACTGAGTTAATTCCTACTCATGGTAATCCCATGGGTATGAGAATGGATTTTCTCCTCCATAGGATTTTCAGTGGCTGAGTTTTCAGAAATGATTGCCTGGTCTTTCTTTTGAGGTGCTTCTGATTGAATGTGAACCCCCAACCTTTCACTTAGCCATCAAGCACTTAACTGTTTGTGCTGCCCAGAACCAGATAAATGAAAGATATTTTTAAATTTCCTATCTGGGGTCAAGGACACTGTGGTCATTAAGAAAGCTGTGGAGGGCCAGCGACAAGCTGGCAGGGTCATACCTGGTTGGGGAGACCGAAAAGGAACCACAATGGCCCTAGACTGATATTCATTGGGATAGCAGATAGCAGGATAGCAGATCTGGAAACATTTAGGAGTCACTGGGCAAATTCAGACTCAAAGCTGGGAAGGGACAAGGAACAGAGGAGAGGGCAGAACACTACTTTGTGGAACAGTGAGCTGGATGGGGCCCTGTGGCCTTACAGTCTCCTTTGAAGGCTCAGGAATACCTCAACCCCCTACCCTAAGACTCCTGGGTTGTGATGGTCCGGACCCAGAGCCTGGCCTGAGAGCTGATATCTATCTGTAGATAGGAAACCATGACTTTCTGGTATGGGGCTATGGGAGAAGCATAGTACTGCAAGGTCAGTTTGAACTACATGGTTGTTTGTCCAAACTTACCAGTTGCTACTCGGAAACCCTAGACCGAGTTGCTATGAGTTGGAACCGACTCAATGGCACTTAACAACAACATAGGAAACCATGAAATGCAATTACATCATGTTTAGGGGCCTCTGGAAAAGGACCTTTAAAAAATAGGTTTAATTACAGATAGGCATTTAACAGCCACTTTAATTTCATGTGTTAGTCATTTTGGTTATAGTTTATGGAAGGATTAAAGGCTCTAGACTTTAAATGGGTCACATGGAGCTTGGTAGGAAGGACAAAGAAGGCCAGAGCCTCCATGAAAGGGAAGGGAAGATGCTTGATGTTTTCAGCTTGCAGCTGTCCAGAAGATATTGATTCCTGGTTTCTAAGGATGGTTGAGTTACAGAAGGGCTCTTGGGCATGGGGAAGGAAAACATGCTCTGTGGCTGAAGACCCAGAGGAGGTGAGTCCAGCCCAGCATGAGGGGACACTTTCCACTAGGGCTTTCCAAAGACAAGAGGACTCCTTCTCTGAGCCACGCCTACCACAGGTTCAAGGGCACAGCGCAAGATCTCCCTCAGTGAGATTCCATCAGGGTACAAAGAGTTAGTCTTAATCCACTGAAACCAGTTGTTACTGAGACCCCATGAGTATACCCCATAAGGGTTTCAATGGCTGATTTTTTAGAAGTAGAGTGCCAGACCTTTCTTCTGAGGTTTCTCTAGGAGAACTTGAACCTCCAACCTTTTGGTTAGCAATTGAGAGCATTGCCTATTTGCACCATTAGGGACAGTCTCCTGAAAGGGCCCCTGTGATGTGAATTAGCTAAAAGCATCTTGGAAACTTGCACTCCTATTTTTTATTTTTCAGGTAGGTTCATAAATTCATAAACTTTTATCCTTTCTATGGCAGCAAATGATATTAGAAAACTAATTAACTACAGAGCTAATTTTCATGTCAGAGTGAAATTATAGGTTTCATGGTATAGAACAAAATTATCTTTCCATCCCTCCTCATCCTCCACTCCTCCATCCCACCCAATCCTTCTCTCTGCACATGCATACACTCCGGTCAGAATGTCAGTAGAGATGGGAGGCAGCTCAGGCATCCCTTTCTCTTCTGTGTCAGGCATATTTGCATTTGCAAACAGCTTTAATTGAGAAGAGAGTTTTCATTGCTCTTTTCCCTTCTCCCATTTTTAAAAATGCAAATGTTAATGCTTGGTTAGCATGGGTTCAGAATGAAACCCTGGCTACCTGCGGCTGCCTCTTCCCTGGGTTCTAAATAAGCGCTGGTGGAAGATAAGGGCCTGCTGGGAGCTTCTAAGTCCTGGAAGGTTGGAGTCCAGCTAATTGCTAGTCATGCTGAGAAGGTCTGGCAGAGCATAGTCTCACTTGATAGCTCTCTCTGAGTCCTGCTTCCCACCAGCACCTAAGGAGCAAAAACAGTGAGCTGGGAACAGAAAGCGAAGCAGCAAAAGACTGCTCTTTGGAATTGGTTCTAGACTCTCTATGTAGCATTAAAGCTTTATGGAACTGAGAAGGCCATAGGAGGTTATCAATTTGAGCCCCATAAATTGGAATCCCTTTGGTAATGATCTTAGCAATTTGTCACTAGGGTCTCTGCTTGAACACTCCTAGTGGCAGATAGGGGGTGGGGGCCAAGGGGAGGCACTCTTTCCTTCATGAGGCAGTTCTTCCACAAATGGGCAGCTCTGTTTGTTAGAAGCAGTGTATTGATCCATTGGTTTCAGTTTTCTCCTGTGGCCTCATTTTCATATGACAACCTTTCATATATTTGGAGGCAATTTTTACAGAGCCAAGAGTCCTGATTTGGCACTGCAGGTTAATGCGCTGAACTGCAAGGTCAGTTTGAAAGCAAAGTCGGTGGTTCAAGCTCACCAGCTGCTCCTTGGAAACCCTAAACAGAGTAGCCATGAGTCAGAACCAACTCGACTGCACTTAACAACAACACCTTGTGGTGCACTAGTTAAAGCGCTAGGCCGCTAACCAAGTTGTCAGGTTTTCAACTCAGGTTAGCAACTCTGCAGAAGAAATATGAGACAGACAGCATCCATAAATATTAATAGCCTTAGAAATCTCATGGGACAGTTCTACTCTGACCTTTAGGGTTACTATGAATCAACTTGACAAGAAAGGGTTGGTCTTACGGAGTCTCCAATCTCTTTTCTTTTACTAAAGGCTAAAGACTCCAAGTGGCTTCAGATTTTACCACACACTTTCCCGGCTCTATGATCTGTCTCTCTTCCCAATGGGACCCCAGGTAATCTGTCCATCACAGAAACAGACACTTGTCATTGGGGTGTAGTAATTGAGATACGACTGAGTGTCATTGCTGTTAAGTGCCACTGAGTCACTTATGACTCATAGTGACCCTGTATAGGGGTTCCAAGGGTTTGAAACACCAACCTTGCTGTTAGCAGTCCAATGCTTATCCTATAGTTCCACACTAGGACTCCATGACTGAACTGTTGGTGTTGTTAAGTGTCTTAGAGTCAGTTTTGACTCATAGTGACCCTGCATAGGGTTTCCAAGGAATGACTGTTGGGTTTGAACCACCAACTTTGCTGTTAGCAGTCCAATGCTTATTCTACAGTACCACACTAGGGCTCTATGATTGAGCTGTTGTTGCTGCTATTAAGTGCTGTGGAGTTGGTTTTGACTCATAGCAACCCTGTTATAAGATTTCCAAGGAGCAGCTGGTGAGTTTGAATTGCCCATCTTACAGTTCAAGCAGACCTTTTGGTCCAGTGCTTCATCCTATAGTGCCACACCAGGACTCCATCGCAGTGAAATATTGCCAGATGTAGTGCAGGAAAAGAGCCTCTCAGGTTGGAAGGCACTCAAAATACAACTGGGGAAGAGTTGCCTCCTCAAAGTAGAGTTGTCCATGATAATGTGAATGGAGTAAAGTGTTTGGGACCTTCATTTGATGATGGGGCATAACTCAAAATGAGGAGAAATAGTTGCAAGCATCCATTAATAACCAGAATGTAGAATGTACAAAGAATAAATCTAAGGAAATTGGAAGTTGTCAAAAATGAAATGGAATGCATAAAGATAGATGTCCTAGACATTAGTGAGCTGAACTGGACTAGTATTGGTAATTTTGAATTAGATAACCATATGGTTTACAATCCTGGGAATGAAAAATTCAAGAGGAATGGTATCACATTCATTATCAAAAAGAACATCTCAAGATTTATCTTGAAGTGGAATGACATTTGTGATAGGCTAACATTCATACAGAGGTTCAAGCCAGATTCAGACGAGGCTGTGGAATGAGGGATATTATTGCTGATGTCTGATGGATCTTGACTGAAAGCAGAGAATATCAGAAATATGTCTACCTGTGCTTATTGACTAGGCAAAGGCTTTTGGTTGTGTGGATCATGACAAGCTATGGAAAACATTGCAAAGTATGAAAATTCCGGAACACTTAATTGTGCTCATGAGGAATCTGTACATGAACCAAGAGGCAGCTATTCAAACAGTACATGGGAACTGAAAGTTGTGTGACAAGGTTGTATTCTTCCACCATACTTATTCAACCTGGATGCTGAGCAAATAATCTGAGAAGCTGGGTTCTATGAAGAAAAACGTGGCGTCAGGATTGGGGGAAAACTCATTAACAACCTGCAATATGCAGATGATACAACTTTGCTTGCTGAAAGTGAAGAGGACTTAAAACATTTACTGATAAAGATTAAAGAGCACAGCCTTTGGTATGGATTACATCTCAATGTAAAAAAACAAAAATCCTCACCATTGGACCAATAAACAGCATTCTTATCAATGGAGAAAAGATTGAAGTTGTCAAGGACTTCATTCTTCCTGAATCAACTATCAACACTCACAGAAGCAGCAGTTAAGAAATCAAATGACGTATTGCAAATTTGTTGCACAAGACCTTTTTAAAGTGTTGAAGAGCAAAGATGTCAGCTTGAGGACTAAGGTGCGCCTGACCCAAGCCATGGTATTTTCAATAACCTCATATGCATGTGAAAGCTGGACAATGAATAACGAAGACTGTAGAAGAATTGATGCATTTGAGTTGTGGTGTTGGAGGAGAATACTAAAAGTTCCATGGACTGCCAAAAGAACTAGTAGATCTGTTTTGGAAGAAGTGCAGCCAGAGTGCTCCTTGGAGGCCAAGATGGCCAAACTTTGTCTCTCATATGTGGGACATATTGTCAGGAAGGATCAGTCGCTGGAGAAGGATATCATGTTTGGTAGGGTGGAGGGTCAGAGAAAAAGAGGAAGACCCCCAATGAGATGGACTGGCCAAGTGGTAGCGTTGATGGACTCAAGCGTGGCAACAGTAGTGAGGTTGGCCCAGGATCGAGCAGTGTTTTGTTCTGCTGTGCATAAGGTCGCTATGGGTCAGTACTGACTTGATGGCACCTAATAACAACACAATATCCATACGCCTACAAGGAAAACCACTTAACACTGCTATTATTCAAATTTATTACCACTAAAGTCAGTGATGATGAAATGGAAGAATTTTACAAACTTCTTCACTGTGAAATTGATCAAACATGCATTGATAATTACTGGTAATTGGAATTCAAAAGTTAGAAGAAAAGATGAAGGATACACAGAGGTAAAATATGGCCTTGCTGATAGAAATGATGCTGGAGATGGCATGATAGAATTTTGTAAGACCAATCGCTTATTCATTATAAATATCCTTTTAAACAACATAAAAGACAACTATACACATGGACCTTACCAGATGGAATACACAGGATTCAAACTGACTACATCTGTGGGAAGAAACAGTGGGAAAACTCAATATCATCAGTCAACACAAGTTTAGGGTCAGACGATAAAACAGACCATTAATTGTTCAGATGAAAGATCAGGCTGAAACTGAAGAAAATTAAAACAAGACCTCAAGAGCCAAAATATAATCTTAAGCATATCCCACTTGAATTTAGAAACTATCTCAAGAAGAGACTTTATGCATTAGACAACATTGACCAAAGACCAGAAGAGTTGTGGGATGACATCAAGAGCATTATATAGGAAAAAAAGCCAAAGGTCATTAAATAGACAGGAAAAGAAGAAAAGACAGAAATGAATGTCAGAAGAGACTCTGAAACTTGCTCTCCCGCATACAGATGCTAAAGCAACTGGAAGAAATGAGAAGGTAAAGGAACTGAACAGAAAATTTCGAAGGGCAGCTGGAGAACATAAAGTCAAGTATTGTAATGAAATGTGCAAAGACCTGGAGTTCGAAAACCAAAAGGGAAAATCACATTCGGCATTTCTCATGCTGAAAGAACTGAAGGAAAAATTAAAGTCTAAATTTGCAATATTGAAAGATTTTATCAGAAAAATATTGAATGATGCAGTAAGCGTCAAAAGAAGGTGAAAGTCAAACTTGGAACAACAAGGCTCTGTGATACAGGGATCAAGGCATAGTGTGAAGGGGGGAAATAATACTAAGATGCTTGACTATCTTATGAATATTGGTTTCTCTTGTCTACTATTGTAAAATTGAAACTTGAGTTGGATGGAAAAGAATGTTGGGAAACATGATTACAAAAAGCTTATAAATGGAAGAACAAAGCAGATGGGAGAACAATTAGGCATGTTTGAATGGGCTAAGTGGGACAGAGGTAAAGAATGATGTATGTACAACCTTGGAACTACAGGGCTCTGGGATACAGAGATTGATACATGGTTGGAATGGGGAAAAGGAGGAAATAATGTTAAGATGCTTGGCTGTCTT
>NW_006408571.1:18688242-18730297 GCF_000296735.1 Chrysochloris asiatica | reverse complement strand
AAACAAACAAATAAGAAAATAACAAAACAACAACAACAAAAGTAGATTGGATACCGTAGTCTATAATCACAGAAAAGGGAAAGGAGGGAGAGAACAACAACAACAAAAATCTATAGCCTAATATGAGTATGACTTTAATGTCCTCTTTCAGTTTCTTGCCTTCAAACTTTTGTTACGTTTCCCTGGAGTGACTGGTGAACTTGAATCAATGACCTTATGGTTCAAACCAACTTTTCAGTCTAGCACATTAACCCACAATGCCACACCAGGTAACCCTTTGGTGATTAGAGCAAGGTAACTTATAAAACAAAACAAAAAGTAACTATTCCCATTACAGTAGGCATCAAAAATTAATTTTGAGAAAAAAGATGAAAGAAACAGTTTCTAATTCTGGGATGCTAGGAAACAGAGTCCTCAGAGTAAAAAACAGAGGAGCCCTGGTTAAGAACTCAAGATTCTGCCCCTGTTAGGAGTACATCGTTGGTTCGTTCTGTTGCTTTTCACTAACTGGTTCTTTTAACATAGCAAATGATTTGGTCTTTTCTTTGTTCAAAATTAAAACTAAGGACATCAACACGTTATAACTCTCTTCAGAAATGCAAATGCACTGAGAGAGATCATTATTAGAATCTACACAGGGATTTGCTACTAGGTAAAGTTAGTATAATTCATTCTTTAAGTCATTTAATAAAAAACAAAAACTGTTCCAATCTTCCAAGATCTATTTTCCTCTATAATAATCACTGATGAAATCTCTCTTGTTAAGATTCTTCTTCTTTGCTTAAATGTAGAAACCATAGCAAAATTCTCCAGCTCATTTTCAAGTTGAGTCGCTTTATTTCTTAAGAGCTTTAATTATTTCATATTTTCTCCAACGAATCGGTTTCTTTGGCTAATCTAACAATTTCTTCTTTCAGATGTCTTTGAGCAATATCGATTTCTTGGCACAGGTAAGCAAAAGTGCTAGCCATCTCTTGTTGCACTTGACAGCTGCAGTACACGTTGGTGAAGCTAACAATCACCTGCAGTTTTTTAGTTGCATAGTAGATCGTAGCAAACTATGGTTAACATGGTGAAGAATGGGAAATGTAGGACAACTTAATTGTGCTCATATGGAACCTGTGTACCAACCAAGAGGCAGTCTTTCAAATAGGACATGAGAATATCTCAGGTTTAAAATCAGGAAAGGTATGCAACAGGGTTATATCCTTTTGCCATACTAATTCAATCTGTATGATGAACAAATAATCTGAGAAGCTGAACTATATGAAGAAGGATGCAGTATCAGGAAGAGAGGAAGAATCATTAACAAAAAACTTGTGAGATATGACATACCTTGCTTACTTAAAGTGAAGAGAACTTGAAGCACTTACTAATAAAGATCAAAGACTACAGTCTACACAATACACTACACCTCAACATTAAAAACAAAGAAATGAACAAAAACTGGACAAATAAAACAACATGCAAAATGAAGAAAAGATTGAAGTTGTCAAGAATTTCATTTTATTTGCATCCTCAATCAACACTCATAGAAGCAACAGTGAAGAAATCAAATGAAGCATTGCATTGGGCAAATCTATTGCAAAAGAGTTCTTTAAAAGGCTAAAAAGCAAAGATGTCACGTTGAGGACTAAAGTGCACCTGACTCAAACCATGGTAGTAGTTTCAGCTGCTTCATATTATGTTTGTGTAGGTTGGACAATGAATAATGAAGACAGAAGAATCAATGCAATTGAATTATGGTGTTGTTGAAGAATATTGAATATACCACAAGCTGCCAGAAGAACTAGCAACAAATCTGTGTTGGAAGAACTGCAGTCAGACTACTCCTTTGAATGGAGGATGGCAATAGCATGTCCTTTGGATAACTTGTGCTTTTACATGCTATAAGGTAGGACCAGTCCCTGGAGAAGAACCTTATGCTTGGTAAAGCTGAGGGTCAGCAAAAAAGAGGAAGAGTCCTAACTAGATGAACTGACACAGTGGCTTTAGCAATGAACTTAAACATGGCAATAACTATTGAGGATGGTGCAGAATTGGACAGTATTTCCTTCTGTTGTACATGGGGTCACTAGGAGTTGAAACCAGTTTGACAGCATCTCACAGCAACAACAATGTTGTCAATGGGACTAGTTGTAAAATCAGTGCCACTAGAATTTGTCTAACTTCAGAGGGGATAATGACAAGGATCAAGATTAGCCCAATGCTGAGTTCTAGTAGTTGGAGGTCAGACATACCTCCACCCTCCATCCTTTTTACCAATTTGGAAACCAGCCTTCCGTCCCCTGGAAATCTCTACTTCTCATCTGTTTGATAATCTGTGACAACGACCACACAGAACTCACAGATCGTACTTACAGTCAAGTGTTTTATTAAGGAACAAGCTACAACTCAGGAATTGGGATCAGGAAGAAGGTAGGCAAAGTCTCCCATCTTCTTTGAAGGGCAACTCTCTGAACTCCTCTTGCTCCCTGAGGACAGGCTTCTCTTGGCCCTGCTATCTGTCATAGTTGTCTTTGTTGTCACTGGCTCTGCCACTGGGCTTCTTCCAGGCTTCTCGCCACCTTCAAAAACAACATAATGATCAAGTCTTCAAGATCTACAAAGAAATCTTAAAGATTCTAAAGATCGTAATATGAATTAAAAGAAGTAAGCATTCCTTCCACTTTAAAAAAATAATTTATTTTAGTCTATTTTTGTTGTTGCTGAGAATGGTTGGTTGGTTGGTTATATGACGAAGAGTCGATTCCCACTCATAGTGACCCAGCATAAAGTTTCCAAGGCTATAAATCTTTACAGGAGCAGAAAGCCTCTTCTTTCTCCCACGGAAATCTGGTAGTTTTGAACTACTGATCTTGAAGTTAGTAGGCTCACTACCAGAGCAAAAACATACAGCAATTCAAGTTTCTACATATGCAAATTCGGTAACATTGATTACAGTCTTTTAGTTGTGCAAACATTCTTACTCTCCTTTTCTGAGATGTTCCTCCTTCATTAACATACCCTCAGTTGCCTCCTACATTTCCTATTTAATCTTTCAATTTACCTTAAAAGAGCACAATTCTCCATGCAGACATCTTTGTTAGTTAAATGATTGTTTGGCTTTAAGAAGACTTCAGGGGCTATATTTAGTTTAAAGTTTAAGGATTATTTTAGAACAATAACTTTAGGGTTTATTCAGTCTCCATGGCTCCAGAAATTCTGATTTTATGAGAACTTAAAGTTCAGTTTTGTACTTTCCCCTTTTTGATCAGGATTCTTCTATATAATCTTTGATCAAAGAGAGGGGCTATTGCTTATGCAGTACTGAGTCACTGTTGTTGTTAGGTGCCATCGAGTTGGTACTGACCCATAGTGACCTTATGCACAGCAGAACGAAACACTGCCTGATCCTGGGCCAACCTCACTACTGTTGCCACGCTTGAGTCCATCGATGCTGCCAGTTGGCCAATCCATCTCGTTGGGGTCTTCCTCTTTTTCTCTGACCCTTCACCTTATCTAACATGATATCCTTCTCCAGCGACTGCTCCCTCCTGACAATATGTCCCAAGTATGAGAGACGAAGTTTGGCCATCTTGGCCTCCAAGGAGCATTCTGGCTGCACTTCTTCCAAAATGAATCTATTGATTGTTTTGGCAGTCCGTGGCACTTTCAATATTTTCCTCCAACACCATAACTCAAAGGTATCAATTCTTTTACGATCTTCCTTATTCACTGTCCAGCTTTCACATGCATATGAGGTTATTGAAAATACCATGGCTTGGATCAGGCACACCTTAGTCCTCAAGTTGACATCTTTGAACTTCAATACTTTAAAAAGGTCTTGTGCAGCAGATGTGCCTAATGCAATACGTCATTTGATTTCTTGACTGCTGCTTCCGTGACTGTTAATAGTGATCCAAGAAGAATGAAGTCCTTGACAACTTCAATCTTTTCTCTGTTGATAGTAATGTTGTTTATTGGTCCAGTGGTGAAGATTTTTGTTTTCTTTACATTGAGATGTAATCCATACCGAAGGCTATGGTCTTTGATCTTCATCAATAAATGTTTTAAGTCCTCTTTCACTTTCAGCAAGCAAAGTTGTATCATCTGCATATCGCAGGTTGTTAATGAGTATTCCTCCAATCCTGATGCCATGTTTTTCTTCATAAAACCTAGCTTCTCAGATTATTTGCTCAGCATACAGGTTGAATAAGTATAATGAAAGAATACAACCTTGTCACACACCTTTCTTAATTTTAAAACATTCCGTGTTCCCTTGTTCTGTTTGAACAACTGCTTCTTGGTCCGAGTACAGATTCCTAATGAGCACAATTAAGTGTTCCAGAATACTCATACTTCACAATGTTGTCCATAGCGTGTCATGATCCACACAATCAAAAGCCTTTGCGTAGTCAATAAAACACAGGTAAACATCTTTCTGATGTTCTCTGCTTTCAGCACAGATCCATCAGACCTCAGCAATGATATACCTCATTCCACGGCCTCTTCTGAATATGGCTTGAACCTCTGGAAGTTCTCTGTCAATGTATGATTGTAGCCGTTTCTTTATTACCTTTAACAAAACTTTACTCACATGGGATATCAAAGAGGTTGTCCGATGATTTCCGCATTCTGTTGGGTCACCTCTCTTTGGAATGGGCACAGATATGGGTATCTTCCAATCAGTTTGGCAGATAGTTGTCTTCCAAATTTCTTGGCAGAGATGAGTGAGTGCCTCCTGAGCCACCTAACTTTCTTGAAAGATTTCAATTTTTATTCCATCAATTCCTGGTGCATTGTTCTTTGCCAATTCCTTCAATGCACCTTGGACTGACTTCCTCCTTCAGTATCATTGGCTCTTGATCATATGCTCCCTCTTGAAATGGTGAGTCACTAAGATAACAGAAAAACTGCATTGATTAAGGGTAGGATTGCACAACTGACTAATGTAATTCTGTCAATAATATGTACATTGTTGCTGTTGTTAAAAGTTGTCCAGTATAAGTTATCTGAGGAACTGCTGGGGAGTTTGAACCGCCGACTTTGTGGTTATCCTATGGCACCCACCAAGACTCCCAGTTGTACATTGTACACCTGTCAAAAGGTGAATTGGTAAAAGATATGTGATTGATATATTTATATAAACAACAAAAGAGAGTAGATACTGACGTTGCTTTATACACAACCATACACCTCATGAAATTTAGTTCCTTGGTTTGGAGAGTCATAGTTTCCCGCGATATCTCAATTAATTGGCTTAATCGTGTGTTTAATACGTTTGCTCTACCTACTGATTTTGATATCCCATTATTGTTGTTGTTGTGAAGTGCCGTTAAGCTGGTTCCAACCCATAGTGACCGTGTATATGGTTTCCGAGGAGCTACTGGTGAACTTGAACCACTAATATTACAGTGATATTACAGAGGTCGAATCAACATTGCAGTCTGGAGCATTAACCCACAATGCCACACCAGGGATATCAAAGAGGTTGTCCGATGATTTCCGCATTCTGTTGGGTCACCTCTCTTTGGAATGGGTACAGATATGGGTATCTTCCAATCAGTTTGGCAGATAGTTGTCTTCCAAATTTCTTGACAGAGATGAGTGAGTGCCTCCATTAATCCACAAAGCCAAACCAGGACTCCATAGTGCCTGGGATATTGTAGTTGTTGTTGTTAAATACTGTGGAGTCAGTTCCAACTCATAGTGACCCTGCACAGGGTTTCCGAGGCTGTAAATATTTACAGGAGCAGAAAGCCTTGTCTTTCTCCCATGGAATGGCTGATAGTTTCAAACTGCCAACCTTGAGGTTAGCAGCCCGATTCATAACCACTATGTTACCAGAGCTGGAATATTAAAAATTTGCAAATGACCACCAGGGCACAACAATTGTCCTATTTGCCTGGCATAACAGAGGAAGAAGGAGACTCAAGAAATGAAAGAAAAAATGGATTGTGTGACCAATCTATATTTTGCCATGAGACCAGAAGAACTGGGTGGTACCTGGCTATCATTACTGAACATTTTAATCCAAAATTCTAAAGAAGAATCCTTCCTTATTTCCAACGTTATCTTTCTGCAAAATTAAAGTGATTCTTTCCAGAAGCAGAAAAAAACCACTCATAATTTCATTACTGATAAGAAATCTTTGTTAGCTTTTAATCAAATTTCCATTCAGGATGTGGTTTTTGTTTTGTTTTTTAAAAATATTTAGATAGATTTATTTATCTATTGGTTTATAGGAGTTTTAGATTTACAGAAAAATTGCCCAGATAGTAGAGATTTCCCACACACCCGTTCTTCCCTCTAATAATTTCCTCTATTATTAACATCTTGCATTTGTGTGGTATGCTTATTATAATTGATGAGCCAATATTGATACATTATTTTTAACTGAAGTCCATGTCTTCACTCTTTCAGTTGTGCCATTCTATGGGTTTTGAC
Source organism: Chrysochloris asiatica (assembly GCF_000296735.1). Classification (NCBI taxonomy): domain Eukaryota; kingdom Metazoa; phylum Chordata; class Mammalia; order Afrosoricida; family Chrysochloridae; genus Chrysochloris; species Chrysochloris asiatica. Next base: position 18,723,868 of record NW_006408571.1, on the reverse strand, counting down.
AAGTCCATTGTGCTTTGTATATACTGTTATAGTATCATACAGAAAAGCTTCACCATCTTAAAAAAAATCCCTTGTGCTCTAGCCATTATCCTTTCTCTCCTCCTTCCAAACCCCTGGCAGCCACTGATCTTTTTACTTTTTCTATAGTTTTGCACTTTTCAGAATATATCATTAAAATCAAACTGTATGTTGCCTTTTCAGACTGGCTTCTTTCACTTAGCAACATGCATTTAAAATTTCTTCACATCTTTTCATGATTTTCTAGCTCACTTCCTTTTATCACTGAATAATATTCCATTATATGGATGTACCACTGTTTGTTTATCTATTCACTTTTTGAAGGGCATCTGGCTGCTTCCAGATTTGGGCAATTATGAGTGAAGTTTTGTAAATGTTTGTGTGTAGAGTTTTGTGTGGACATAAATGTCCGATTCATTTGGGTAAAAACTAAGGAGTATGAGTGCTGAATCATAGTTTAAGGCTATATTTAGCTTTGTAAGAAACTACAAAAATATCTTCCAAAGTGGCTGGACCATTTTGTGTTCCAACCAGCAATGAATGAGGATTTATGCTGATCCATCTTTTCCCCAAAATTTGGTGGCCTCAGCTTTTTTTGGACTTTAGCCAAATAGGTATGTAATAGTATCTCATTATGATTTTAGTTTGCAATTCCCAAATAACATATGGTGTTGAGCCCCTTTTCATGGGCATCTTTGATATTTGTATATCTTCTTTGCTAAAGTGTCTGTTCATAGCTTTTGTCCATTTTTTAATTGGATTTTTAGTTGCCTTATTGTCAAGGATTAAGAACTCTTTGTATATTTTGATAGAAATCCTTTTTCAGATGTGTTTCGCAAATATCTTCTTTTAGTCCATGACTTATCTTTCATATGTTAAGAGTATCTTTCTGAGAGCAGAAGGTTTAAATTGTAAACAAGTCCAACAAATTGGTGATTTCTTTCATGGATCATGCTTTTGGTATCAAATCAAAAATCTCATTGCTAATCCCTAGGCTATAAGAGGAAGATCCTAATTTGGGGGTAGGTTGATCTTGAAGACAATAAGTTCAACCTCTGACACGTTGTGTTTGAGATGCCTGGGCTGCTGGGCTAAATGCTGGGCTGCTAACTGCAAGGTTGACAGTTCAAAGACCCCAGCCTCTCCATGGAACAAAGATGAGGCTGTCTGTTTCCATAAAGATTTACAATCTTGGAAACCCTACAGAGCAGTTCTACTCTGTCCTATAGACTTGCTCTGAATTGGGATCAATTCAGTGACAATGGGGTTGGGCAGGTGGAACATTCAGATGGAGGAGTCCAGTAAAAAGTTGGCTTTATAGATTTAGAATTCTTTTGAAATGTCTGGGCTAGAGTTGCAGATTTGGGAATAATCAGCATAGAGATGTGATTGCAATTGTGGAAGTCAATGAAATCATCTAGGTTGATGAAAAGAAGGAGATGGACAGAGGAAGAGGAAACTGCCCAAAAGACAAGAGAGCCAGGGAAAGTGTGGATCACCAAGACCAGAGGCAGGCGGTGTTGGTAGGAAAAGACAAAGGCCAGCCATGGCAAATAAGCTAGAGCACTAAGCTCGGTGAGCTGTAAACTCAGTATTTGCTCAATATATGTTGGAATGAATTGCTAATTGGTAAACCACTAAATTGATGCTATTGCTTTAAACTTCATTATTTGCTCTGCTCCAGTTTTCGTTGAAAACAATACATCTAAATTGTATTTTTCAAGACAAAGAAGTGGTAGACCTGCTATGTCAACTCTTGTTTTGGGGGCTAAACAATAGATTACGAAAAAAAAAAAAAAAATTTTTTTTTCCCTTCAGATCCTAGCTATTTTGTATGGCATAAAGGCACTCTTGCATTGTTCAAGAAAATTTGGCAAATATGTTGTCATTTTTGTTGTTAAGTGCCGTTGAGTTGGTTCCAATTCATAGCAACCCTGTATAGAGTTTCTAAGGAGTGTCTGGTGGATTTGAACACCAACCTTGTTGTTAGCAGTTCAGTGCTTATCCACTAAAGCCACAGTAAGACCCTAATTTGTTGTTGTTTGTTAAGTGCTGTTGAGTTGGTTCTGACTCATAATGACCCTGTATTTTCTGAAGAGCAGTTGGTGGGTTTGAATCGCAGACCTTGCATTTAGCAGTCCAGTGTTCATTCAACAGTGCCACACCAGACACATACAGACAAGAATAAAAGAAGAAAGTAAAGATTATACTTAGGAAAAGCACACAGGCCGAGGACTATTTTCTTCAGCCATAGTCATTCTCTATAGAAACCATTCTGGAGGACAGGATTTGGAAGAGGGTGACTTCAACTGTGAAAGTCAAGTTATCATTCTTGGAACCATTTCTCTTTGCTTTTTGTGGGTCAGAGATGCTTCTGAGAATCTCATAAAAGCTATGGACCCTTTCCTCAGGAAAACATTTATGCCTACAAGTATACATTTCAATTCTATGAGAGCCTATAAAGTATGAGGACTTTCAAACTTAGAGCTTACAACCCATACCCCTCTTCTCCATAGCTCATCAATGTCCCTGCCATAAATCAACCCCAAGGGTCTCTGTTTGCCTAGGACTAGGCCCTCTTCCTTCATTTGTAGAGTCCTTGGATTTCACCCACCACTAATCATCACTGTTCTTACTGATGAGACTCATTTTCAAGTCAAAGAGCACTGTTTTGTGGGTTTGATTCACAGTGGCCAGTGATTCTCAGCAATTTCTTAGAGGAAAAGCACTGGGTTTGGAGAGGAAAGATCCAGGTTTAAGTTTCATCTCTGCTATCTCTTCATCATGTGATTTCTGGTAAGTCACTCCACACCATCTGAGCCTCCATTTCTTTGTTTGCTAAATAGGAAATAACCGTTCCTTCCCTGTCTGTCTAACAGAGCATGAATCCAATAAGTTAATGGATATGGAAGTGCTACATAAAATGAAAAATATAACACAAACATGATGAGATCAGGAGGATCTTCTAGACTGGACAAAGAAAGCATGGTCCTGCCAGAGTCTTGGATTCCTACGCCTAGCCTCCAGAGTTTTGAGACAATACATTTCTGCTCTTTAAAATCACTCACTTTGTGGTTATTTTGTTTTAGCAGCCCTAGGAAACTAACACAATTATATACAATAACAAAACAACTAATAGTTATTGAGTTTTTACTATGTTTCAGGCATTGTATTACATGTTTTATAGTTTTATCTCTGAATTTTCACAACAACGCTATGAGGTCACTACTCGTTGTTTTATCCATGAGAAAAGCAAAATTCAGGATGGTCAAATAACTTGTCTAAGGTGACAATGCCAGTAGGTAGTTGAACTGGGCTTCACTAAAGAGAGAAGTTGATTGCACTGAGACAGTGGAGTTTATGGATATGGGACGTGGAGGGAAAACGCATTCTTGGCTGCAAGGTACTCTAACTGGCCACTTCAGAAGAATTCCGAGAAGAAAGTTGTATACATTATACCTGCAGAGAACAGACAACAGTGCCTGGCTCATGATACACTTAAGTCAAGATAAGGTACTACAATGATATTTTCATTGTAATACTCATTGGACCATGAGAAAACTGAGGCTCAGAGAAGTTGTGACCTGCTCAAGTTTACATTGTTGTTGTTAGGTACCGTGGAGTCAGTTCCAACTCATAGTGACCCTGCACAGAGTTTCCAAGGCTGTAAATCTTTACAGGAGCAGAACGCCTCATCTTTCTCTCGTGGAACTGCTGGTAGTTTCAAAATGCCGACCTTGAGGTTAGCAGCCCAATTCGTAACCACTACGCTACCAGAGCTCCTTAACAGCAGAGCTGGTCTTGAAAAAACTCTCCGTGTTTTTCAGTGATCATACTGGCGCCTGCACAGGGAATTCTGACTTTTGCTTTTCCCGGTTCTTCCACCCTTCTACAGGACCCATGGACCTTGAAATATGGAGATTTGTGGCCCATCAAACTTCAGGCCTTTAGCTTTTAGTATTGCCGCTACCCTTTAGATTCTCTAAGTTGAATTGCCAAATTCAAGATGTGGTACCATCCTGATTAGACATTTATTGGCCAGATCCCTTCTCTGTCAGCATGCCAGCTGATAGGCTGACAGCCCTGGGGACTGTCTGGTTCAAGCAGTGAACTGTCCTGCTAGCTGCTGGCTGGCCCCACAGCCAAGCCCGGAAGACTAGGGGGAGGGCCTGGGGGGATCGCCAGATGACGGACAGGAGACAGCAAGTCTGCACAGGGCATAAAAAGGCTCCTTCTCTAGCTCTGGTTTTGTTTATGCATCATTTAGACCCCAGCAACTTCCCAAAATAATCTGACATGGCTAATGGCTTAGGTTTGTCTAGTGTTTCAGTTTACAAAGCTCATAGTGATATGAACTGAATCATGGAAACAAGATTTCCATTTTACAGATAAAGAACACTGAGGCATAAGCCACAAAAATCATTCACCCAAGGTCACATCATGCATCATGGTCAGGGCTGAGACTCAAACTCAGGGCTTCAGACTTTAGAGTTGCTTTATTTCTACCATACCATAATACTTCCTACTGAAGTATATTTGGGCTGGGGAGAGGGGTAGGAATACCAGAGTATTCCTAGGAAAGGAGGGCTGTGGTAAGCCTAGGTAAGCAGTGGGTAGAGTATTTGACAAAAAAAATACCTGTCCTGTCCCTGAAACTCGAGATTGAACTACCAGGCAATGGCCGATTGTCTATACACTACTCCATGGACCTCTGAAAGTCACGGTGTAGGCCCTGTTTAAAAAACAAAACAAAACAAAAAAACTCCACCTTTTTATTATGAATTGAGTGAAGGTTTACAGAAAAGATGATCAGTTTTACATTCAACAAATCCTATACTTTGTTTCTTCTCAATGACTGTAATCCCCTCCACGCAACAACACTTCTCCTGCGTCTTCTTTGTGGTCCCTATTTCCGTTCCACCCACCTTCCCATCCCTTCTCAACTTTGCCCTTAGGTAAATGCTACCCTTTTGATTTTGAATGATTGATCTTTTCATGGTGAGCATACCTCACCAGTATTGTACCCACTATATACCTATCTAAAGAGCTCTGGTTAACGTCAAGGTCAGCAGTTCGAAACTACCAGCTGTTCTGCAGGAGAAAGATGAAACCTTCTGCTCCTGTAAAGATTTACAGCCTCAGAAACCCTATGCAGGGTTGCAATGAGTTGGAACCAACTCCATGGCACAGCACTACCACCACCACATACCTAGCTACTGCTTGGCTGAAAATTGGGCCATGAGGGTGGATTCCTTTCCAGATCTGAAGGTTGGTTAAGGGCCATCGTCTCAGGTTACTCCCCTTGTATTTTTGAGGATTTGTTCTCTAAGCAGTTAGTTTATTTGCTGGCTTGGAAAATTTGTGTGGTTTGGAGGCAGCTGCCCCAGAGTCTTATTGGAGCAAGGAGCCCCAGAATCATCCGGAAATCTCCAGGGTTGCTCTTACCTTGGACTGAGCTGTCTTGTTGCTCATGACTTATCTTGTTTCAGACCAAATCAGAAGAAACTGGAGCCAGGAAGGGAGCCCTAGAAATCACTGGTTCTAATCTGCTCTCTTTAACAGAGGGGGAAACTGAGGATCAGAGATATGAAAACACAAGTCCCCTATGTTACGCTTCTTCTAAGATGCTGTGTTCCTGAGTGGTGTTGCCATATTGTCAAGTCTCAGCCTTCTTGTAGCCACACCCAATCCAGACCTCAAATGATCTGATTGCATCCCCAGCTCCAGCCAGACCCGCCTAAACTCAAGCAAGTATGACAACAAGGTTGGAAGCCTTCCTCCCAAACCCAGCCTGTTGCAGTCTCATGGGAGCAAGACTTCATGTGAGCCATCTCCAGAATTCCAGCCCCAAACAGTCTGATATTTTTGACCTATCCCATTGCCAGAGCCAGCGAATGAGATCAGCTTTGGTGAATATAGAATACAAGGCTGGGAAATCCTTTCCTCCAATCCCTCCAGATCCCTCAGTGTTTGAATAAGACCCGTGGATTTTATCGTGAGAAGTGGTGTAAAATTTTCACAGCAATGTATCATGGTCCTTTCAAAAGCAAGTCTGTGTCCTTAGTTGATATGTTGTCCTCTGTTTTCTGATGCATCAGGATAAGCTCCAACTAAAGTCCAATGCACTCAAATCTTCTCATTGTAAGTATAAGAGACTGCAAGAAAGACTCAGAGACCACACACTACACACAGAGGTGGCAATCTTATATGCACCAGGATCCAAAAAGTAGGAGAACATTAGACTAAACAGGACATGAAATTGGATGCAGGGGCGTCAAAAAGCTTGTGGAACATTCCATTTTCTTTTTAATTCCATTTTCCCATGAACTTTTTGAATCCCCCTCACACAGTCCCACTTCCATTACTACTGATTCCATCCTCTTAGTATATGCAACGGTTCCCAAGCACAAACAAAATGCAGCTTTATGTTTTGAGAAAACTGAATACTTTGTTAAAGATTTTTTTGTTTTTGAGAACAGCTTTCTTCAAACATATAATTAGTGATTTAGTTTGCATAATGAAAAACATTAGTCATGTAAGATGGTTTAAAATCTACAAATATTTATTGAGCACTGCATTACGTGTCCAGCACTACTGGATTTTGGGGACTCTGAAGTGAATAAGAAAACCCACAACCTGTCTTTCAGGAGCTTGGTTTGATGGAGCGAAGGACACATCAGCAAATAATCACAGTCTGCCTTTAGAAAGATGAGGAAGCTCACCAGCTGCTCCTTGGAAACCCTATACAGGATAACTGTGAGTCAGAACCGACTGGAGGGCACTTAACAATAACAACAGCCAAATCACCATTGCTTAGGGAGAGAGTCAGGCAAGTCTTCTCCAAGAAGCTGTGGCCTCAGCTGAGAAGTGGACGCTGGAGAGTTTTCACGGTTGGTGGGGAGATGGCAGGACAAAGACATTACAAGTTAAAAGAACAATTTACACAAAATCATAGGAGCAAGAGACACCTTGGGATACTTAGAACTGGGAATGTGAAGTGAAAAGAGTGAACAATGACGAGATGAGACTGAGAGGGCAGGCAGGGTCCAGATGATGATATGATCTGTTTATCCAGCCAGACATTTTAGCTCCAACTCCAAAGAAATCAGAGGAATTTTGCCTTTTCATCTGTGAACTGTTTAACTGAAGAACTAACATTCATTGAAAAATTTGCCATCAAGGCAAGTGGTCAGGACCCCTCAGAGCAAACCCCCTTCTAAGACTGAGACTCAAGGAGAATGCATGAGCAGGCATGTCGTCTGGATAGTGACCACGTTGGTCACCAATTAAAGAAGATGGGGGAAAAACAGCAATGAAGTTGCAAGCTGAGCCCGACCACGTTCAATAGACTCCCGTGAACCCGGGTGGAGACCTGGATGGCCAGCAGTACAGCAAGACCCGAAGACTCCAAAGGCAGTGACATGGCCACATAGGACTAGAGTGGAGAACGAAGCATCCAGCTGATATGAAGTGAGGGGAGAGGCACAAGAGTGCTCATACTTGCAGATAGTACCCACTTGACCTGGCTTCGGTGACTGGATGATCAGAACTCGACTAGAAGAAGAAAGAAGGGGGCAGGGGTAAGAGTAACCTGCTACAATTTGATGAACTTTACCTATACTTATGGACGTGTTGTTGTTGTTGATATGTGCCGTGGAGTCGTTTCTGACTCATAGCGACCCTGTACAAGGTTTCCGAGGCTGTAAATCTTTATGGGAACAGAAGGCCTCATCTTTCTCCCGCGGAACAGATGGTAGTTTTGAACTGCTGACCTTGCGGCTCGCAGCCTAATTCGTAATCACTATGGACGTAGTAGCTCAAAAAAGGGAACAAATCTTTACAGCAAGGATCACTCCCACCCCCTCGGTACACAGGATTGACAAGGATGGGCAACATAGACATTGGCTACACAAAATGGGGGTACCTATAAAGGCAAGAAGTGACTAGCTTACAAGCTTTCAAGAGGGAGCCTAGTTCCAGACGGGGCAGGGGAAGGTAGAATCACCACTGAATGATTTCCAATCCGTTTGCACCCGGTTAGCAAAAGGAAGTGGGGATAAGACTCTTGTGGTACGATAGTTAATAATTGCCATCAGGTCTGACTGTGAGGCTAGAAAATATAGAGGTAGATGTTTTTTGACAAAAGGAGGAGAGTAATTGATTTTGCAGCCCAGGAGTGAAGGTCCCTGGGACCATCAAGTGAGAAGAACCGAGAAAAGCAGTGATGTCAGGGATGGAGACAGAAGACAACGTGGACAAATGGAGTGGCTGGGGACACTGGACTCAGGGTGGGAGTAGGGCTGAGTGCTGGCAGCTGTGTAGTGTACTCTTTGGGGTTATGTGATGATGCATGGAGGGGACTGTAATCATTGCAATGAAACGAAATAGGATAGGATGAGTGTAAAGCTGATGTTCTTCCATGTAAACCTCACAATAAAAACTTTTTAAAAAAGGTATTATTATTCTAGATTGTTGTTGTTTTTGTTGTTACGTGCCTTCAAGTCAATTCATAGTGACCCTGTATACGGTTTCCGAGATTTTGTGTATCTTTGCAGGAGCAGAAAGCCTCATCTTTCGCCTGTGGAGTGACTAGTGGGTTCAAACTATGGACCTTGTGGTCCACAGTCCAATGTTTATCGTATGAAGCCAGTGTGCTCCCCTTATTTTAGGTGTGTTGTTGTTGTTGTTAAATGCCTTCAAGTCAATTCTGACTCATAGAAACCCTGTATAGGGTTCCCAAAGAGTGGCTAGTGGGTTTGAACTGCTGACCTTGTGGTTAGCAGGCCCATGCTTATCCAATGGCACCATACCAGGACTCTTATTCTAGATTAGGATCTCAAAATGACAGGGTGAGATTGTAAGGTTTACTTAAAAATTTACATACTGTAAAATTCACACTTTATGGTTCAATGAGTTTTGATAAATTCCTAGAGTCATGTGTCTACCACAACATTCATGATACAGAATAGTTGCATCTTCCAAAAACTCTCACTCATGTTGCCTGCTTGCAGTTAATTTCTATTTCCACCCCAACCTCTGTTCTCTAACTCTAAAGCTTTCCAGTTCGTTCTATAAATGGAGTCAAGCAGTACTTAGACAAAGCAAGTTTGTAACATAGAAAAAAGTGGTGCAATTAGTACCTTCTCAAATTCAGAGATTGGAATGTTTTAATCAAGTGGGAGCAAAAAGACAATTTACAAAGTTGATGAACATGGAAAAGTTGGCTTCTTAGTCTTCTTCCAAATCATTGATAAATAGGCTGAGCTGGGTCAGATCAGTGTCAGACCCTTTAGGTCCTTCTATTCAGACTGCCACTCATTAATAACATACTTTTTGGAAATATTTGTTCATTGCACAGCTATATCCCCTAAATTCACTGACTCTGTAACTCTCCAAACCATTCTCCTTTGTGTGCTTCCACAAATAGGTTACAGAAACTTGGCAAAGAGTCTCACTGTAAGTTCATTAGTGCCCATCACAGAAAAGCCCTGATTGGCACGTTTGTCCAAAAAAGGGAGTAAGGTTGATTTGGTTGGATATCTTGGGGATCTGTGCTGACTTCTTGGAATCATAACATTCTAGGCTATGACCAGAGAAAAGGCCCAAATTCTAGCTGTAGGCATTGTAATGAGGTCCACTGTGTGACCACAGCAGGGTAGCTACTGTTTTTGTGCGCTGTCAAGTCAATTCCAAATCAGAGGATGCTTTATGGGATGTCGGAGACCCTACATGTTTGAGTGAGCAGAAAGCCTCTTCTTTCTCCCATGTAGCGGCTCGCGACCTCAAACTGCGGACCCTGTGACTCCCAGTCCAGTCCACCACAATGAGTAACTGAGGGAGGATGAATTTAGGCATCTGTGAATCATAGAGGCCGAGAAAGCGTATGACTGAGAAATTCTACATGGTGTCAACCTTAAGAGTCACAGAAAATGTGAGGAAGGATGTTGAGGATACGTATTATCCAAGAGCTGAAGTCTTGGGGAATGAAGGAAAGAGATTCTATGAATACATCTTGGGAATTTCCCCTATGTTTTCTTTTTTTTTTTTTTTTTTTTAATGTTTTGAAAGATTCACTACTAAATTAGAATTTATAAGAAAATAAATTTGTAGGTATCTTTGTGGAGGTTTTTAAAAAATATCATAAGTAATATATTCTCAATGTAAAACCTTCACATAGCTCAGAGGGCTGAAAGACAAGCTAAATCTCATCATTCCCCTTTAATCCTCCTCTTAGCATTTCCCAATGATTACAATGATTACTTTTCTTGTATAATCTTCTAGAAATGTTTTATATATATATATATAATTTATGGAGTCCTATAGGATAAGCACTGGACCGTATGGTCAGTTTGAACCAAAAAGTTTGTGGTTCAAACTCACCAGCCATACCTCAGAAACCCTATACATGATCACTACAAATCTGAAATAACTCAAATGCACGTAACAACAATAACATAAAAATATCTACATTTTTTGCTAGAGATCATATTATCTACTCTGAATTTTTATTACTTGTTGTCTTAAATGTGTCAACACCATGATACGTCAGAATTTATAGCTTAGCTTTATGTTTTTAAACAAATGCATGGTATTCCATAATGTGATGTACCATCATTTAATCTAACTGCTTCCCTGTGGAAGGAGATTTAGATTATTTCCATTTTTTTCCTATTACCAATAGTGCTGCAATGAGCATCATTGTACATAAGTCTCCACACACTCTTTCCGGGATTCTGCCAAGTATCAGCATGAAGAAAAACAGTTTCTTGAATTCAACTTCTATCTATGTTCAAATATTCTTGCCTTTTGTTTCTGTGATGTTTCTTTCATAGGATTCAGCCACCATTTGAAATCAATCTTTTAATAAGCTCGATCTTACCTCTTCTGTTTCGCTCTTCTCAGCAGAAAGACCCCATGAGACCACATGTCTCTATGTCTTTCTTCATCACTGGCCTGAGTCCTTTTTAACAACAACAACAACAACAAACAAATCAGTATTTATCTTCGTCACTTATATTTTTTTCATTTGTAGAATCGAAATCAAGGAACTGTGTTTATCTGATGACATAGCTGATGCCTTCTCTCTGGCAAGAGGATCCTAAGTGGGCTTTGAACCTGGATGTGCAGTGGGACCTAAATTGTAAAGAAGAATGAAAAAGAGAGAATTTTCACATTTCTAGCAAGAGTGTTATGGAGCTTCAACTTCCCATCAGCTGAGGGAGGAGGAGAGTGAAGCTGGGAAGTCTGCCACAATATTTGGCATGACTGGGCTTCCAGATTGTATCTATTTTTGTAGCTGCACAAGTTGGGAGTAGATTAGAAGGATAGTCGAATCTCTTGCTCCAGGTTGTAAATTGATCAAGATATGGAAGGAGCAGTAGGTTGGAAGTCAGAAGACCTGGTTCCTCATCCCAGATTTCCCACACTTTAATAAAGGAACCTTGAAAGAGTCCCTTCTCTCCAAACCGCCATCCCCTCAGCTCTGAAGAAAGGGAGGTTAAAGTAATTGGCTCTCGTGTCCCTCCGTCGCTAATAATTTATTGTTCTGAGTCTCTAGGAATGTTTTCTCCCATTAAAAATCTTTATAAACATTAAGACTGTTTACCCTTCATAAAAAGATTAATTGGGTGTATTTTTGTTAGTAAATAAATGTGCAGGTGAATTGGGCATCAAATATTCATCCTGTGTCTTCTGTTTCAAAGCTTTGCCTTCAGCAATAAAGATTGAGCTGAGGTGATATGCAAACTTACAGAAGAAGGTCCTGGAGCCACATAGGAGTCAGTTAACAAGGCTGTCTAGGTGCCTGAGAAGCAGAAAAGGCTGCTTGGGCTCAGAAAGAAGCCCATGAGATGGGTGGGTTCATGCAAAGTCCACACATGACTAACCAGTTCTGGCCATTTGAGGGGAACCTCTTGTGCAAACCATCTGGAAATGGCCACTGCAAACCCATGTGCAGCTCAGGTTTCTGGTGAGTTTCCTCATCACACCTCCAGGCCCACCATCCTTGGTCACTTAAGACTTTCCTGATGTACTCAGGATGAGGGTGTTTTCTGCAGAAGACCTTGTGTCTCTTCAGGATTCTTTGACTTCCTCTGAAATTGCCATACCTCCAGACCTGGTCTACATAGCAAACTCCACCTTCTTTGTTTTTTCGTCTTTTTGTCTATAACGCAACCCATAAACCATTACTTTAAGCTTCTTCTTCTTTTTTTTTTTTTTCTTTATTAAGTCACCATTATTTAAGTGTGAGGTGTTCTGGTGTGGCACTATAAGATAAGCACTGGACTTCTAACTACTAGCCACTCCCTGAAAACCCTATACAGGCCACTGGAGTCAGAATTGACTTGATGGCATTTAACAACAATACTTAAGCATGAAAGAGAAAATGATTTCTACTGAAATAGCAGTTTTTTTTCCCCAAAGGTAAAATCAGTCTGGGGGAAAAAAAAAAAAGGACCAAATTCCAGTCAACAGAAAAGATCAACAACAGTAATAATTGTTGTGTGCTATCAAATCAGTTCCGATTCATAACAACTCTATAAAACAGAGAGAACTGCCCCAAAGGGGTCCCTAGATTGTAACCCTTTACAAGAGAAGCTCACCAAGTCTTTTCTTTCACAGAGCCATTGGTGGGTTCAAATCACAGATCTATTAGTCAGCAGCTGAGCACTAAATTACTGTGCCTCCAATGTTCGTACATAATAATAAAATATTTGCTTATGAACAATTTATTAAGTATCTCTAGAATGTAAGCTCCATATCACCAAAGGCCTTGCCTGCTTTGCTATCTGCTGTTTTCCCAGCCTTAGAACAACATTAGGCATACAGTTGTTGTCCAAACGATGTTTGCAATGATACGTAGGGTGTCATTATAGGATAAGATAACAGGCAAGACAACTGAGCCTTATGTCTTGAAGAAATTGTCTTGCTCCAAATCACAAAGCTAGAAGTGTCAGAAGTGGGATTCATACTCCACAGTGACCTTGCTGGCCATACCTTATGGCTAGTCATTTCAAACATCTCAAAGTGAAAGATCACATCTTTCTTATATCCATAGAGAATTATGGCTTATTGGAATTGTGGCTTAGCAAACACCTTTTGCAGGGTTTCACCCTTTCAAAAATTCTACTAAGACTTTAGGTTATTCTTAAGAAATCAACTACTTCCCACATATGAGCCCTGAGGGATATGTGGAATTGGAAAATAAGGAAGTAAAATTTATTACTTTCTTCAGAATTGTTCTTGTTACAGTTTCTAAACAGAGATGCCAATTGCCCAGGATAGTTTTAGGATTACTAACTTTCTTGTGAAAATCCAATGAAGGTTGACTGTTAGAAATCTTTAAAGCGGATCTCTGAAGGCTGGTGTCTATTTTGGAGAGAGACTTATTAGAAATCATATTCTCTGCCTCACTCCTAAAATGCTAATTTGATGTGTGCACTTACCCAGAAGATGACTGATTTGTTCATCGGCTGATTGATATTTGGCATCCCCCCCACACTGCTGCTCCTCGCTGAATGTGCAGGAACAATAATCAAATGTTAAGTTTCTCAAGAACCTTCCTTCCCAAGAAAATCAAACCACTTGCCCTTTGTTATCTCAATTATCTCTAGAGCATCTTGGGAAGAGCTTGTTTTTACCTTTATTATCCAAGAGGTACATGTCATGTGAAGAATGCCAGATTGATGATAGAAGACTTGGGTATGAATCCTCTATCTGCTACTGTGAGAATTCAGAGAAATTAATTTACTGCTTCTTTTCAGTATAATAGAATTACATGCCTTTTAGGTCTGTTGGGATGGCTAAATACGATGGCATATATAAAATATCTGGAGTAAAATAGATGATACAAAGGAATTGATGACAGCCAGCTTAGCATGTGGCAAAGAGTACAGTCTCTGGAGCCAGCTGGCCGGAGTGTGTATCTTCACTCTGTCACCAGTTTACTGTGGGCCCTTGAGCAACTTTCCAGAACTCTCTGTGCCTCAGCTTCCCCATCTAGAAGAAGGAGATAGTACGTACACTTGCCTCAAAGGGTTATTTTAAGGTTAGAATGAGATAATGCACATCAAAGTATTAGTGATAGTGCCTAGCCCACCATGAAAGTGTAATGAAGAATAAACAAAACCATGGAAATACGTCCAGCCTGACAACTGCTATGCAAATACGCATCCAAATAGAATTCTCTGCGCTCCTACTATGTACTGGGAGCTGAGGATCTAAAGATGCTCAGACAAAGCCCCTGCCTTCTGGTATTGTTCATGATAGCTGCAATTGGAAGTCAGAGGGTCAGGAGTCACTTATGATCATGAATGAGTAGATAAGACAATTCAAGTCTCTTGGAGAAATTCGAGTCTGGCCAAATCACCTTCCTTCTGGCCACTTTGACAAGCTGTTTTTGTATTAATCCTTGCCTTAGCTCTGAAATATCACAGGACGGATGGAAATATTTTGCAGTCGAGGACACAGAAGCTCAGAAAGCCTTCACAAGGGCTCTCAGCTTGTAAGAGGTAGAGTCAGAACTTCCTTTTCCACCTCACCTGCAAGCTCTGTCTAGTGGCCCTTTGTCAATGTTTTCTCTAGGGTGCTATTTTATCTAGTTCTCTTCAGTAACAGAGTGGCTATTAGATCCAGAAGATTTGCAGAAAGCTTGTGTAGGATTGGAGAGGAAGGAAGCTGGTAGAAAGGAAGGAAGGAGTAGTGTTGCGCTGAACTGGGAGCTGCTCAGGTGGATGCTTTCCAGGGAGATCGGGAGCGCTGGTTGTCAGGAGATTCACTTCTACGATGCTCTGTTTCCTTACCAGGGAATTGAAGTCATAATGATCTCCTTATTACTCTAATCTATTAGAAGGATTGAAAGAGATAAACTATGGGAACAAAACTTCATAATTGGGTACCTAAATCATCAGAGGAGTCCTGGTGTGGCACTGTTGGACCAGCACTGGACTGCTAACAAGAAGGCTGGTGATTCAAACACACCAGGTGCTCCTTGGAAACCCTATACAGGGTCACAATTGACTTGACATCACTTAACAACAACAAATTATCAATACTTCTGTCTTCTCGTCCTTCATGGCATTCAAAGAGCACTGGGGCATACAAGGCAGGACCTCATGGGAATTTCCCACCTATCCTAGCAGTCATTCTGCATAGACTCACCCATGAACTCTGCTGAGAGCAGAGGAGGGGGGACATCTGCCTCTCTCTCTGACTCATGATACACCCACCTAAGAAAGAGGAACTGGCCTCTCTTATTTTTCTTGACATATGGCTCCTCCCTGCTTTGTTCCTGCCCCATCCCATGAGAATTGATGTAGCATTGTCACAGAATCATGCTGTCTAACATGGGACACACCCTCAATGGTCATCAACTGTCTGCCTCTAACTTCGATACATTCAGATTTTCCTCCCACATTTCTGAAGGCTTGGGACCTTCAGTGGCTTCTAAGAAAACCTCTGGAACTGAGACATCAGGGTGAAGAAATCCTTTTTGTATCACTTTGGTAATGTTACTATTTGGATAACTCAAATGAAAGGGAAGTGCTATTATTTTGGTGCAGCTACTTTGCATATATTTTTTATTTTTTTAAAGATGAGCATTAAGACCTAAGATAGAAGTGAAACAGGCTTCACTTTTTAGAAATTTGGACTTCATGAAATGACTTCTTGTACTGCTGTTGTTGTTGTTGTTGTTGTTGTTATGTGCCGTGGAGTCGGTTCCAACTCACAGTGACCCTGTACAGGGTTTCTGAGGCTGTAAATTTTTATGGGAGCAGAAAACTTATCTTTCTCCCATGAAAAAGCTGGTGGTTTTGAACTGCTGACCCTGAGAGTAGCAGCCCAATTCGTAACCACTACGCTACCAGAGCTCTTGTACTAAGGTGGCCAAACAGTCTCTTCTAGAGAAAACAGTCATGTCTCAGTCCCACTTCTTCCTGTCACGTTCCCTATGCAGTTCCCTGTGCATCAGAGGTTGGGTTAGGGTTAAGAGTAAGGCTTGGTCTAGCTTTTAGGGTTACAACTATGTTTATTTTTAATTATTTATTTATTTATGAAATCTAATTTATTTCCTTTTCATTAGGAAATTCTCGAACTACAGTTTTCCCTCTTTTTTCTTTATAGGGTTTTTTTTTTGTTATTGTTGCAATTCTATCTCTAGTTCTCCATTTTCAGTCTTGTTGGCCAGTATGGCTTTGAACACGTCTATATCTAACTTAAGTACTAGGTGATATTGTCAGGTATGTTAGTCTCTGGTAGTTATCGGCTGTTGTTGACTCTCTATGCAAAGAACTCCTTTTAGTACTTTTTATAAGGCTGTTTTCATTTCTACAAGTTCATTTAATTTCTTTTCATCTGAAAATTATCTAATTTTGCCATTATAACTGACAGACAGTTTTGCTGGGTATGTGATTCCTGGTTGGTAATTTTTTCTTTCTGAGTTTTATATATGTCATTTTCTTGTCTTCTTGCCTGCATGGTTTCTGCTGAGAAATCTCAGCTTATTCTTTTTAGTTCTCCTTTGTAGGTAACTATGTGCTTTTCCTGAGCTAGTCTCAGAATTCTTTCCTTGATTCTGGTTTTAAAAAAGCTTGATTATAATATGTTTTGGCGCTTTCCTTTGGGTTCTACTCTGTATTGAGTTCATGAAACTTCTTAAATGATTATCTTCTGGTTCCATGATGTTGTAGTTGTTAGGTGCCATCAAGCAGTTTCTGGCTTCTAGTGACCTTATGCACAACAGAATGAAACACTGCGTGGTCCTGCGCCATTCTCATGATTAATGTTATGTTTAAACCCATTGCTTTGTGTCAATTCATCTTATTAGGGGTCTTCCTCTTGTTCATCAACCCTCCATTTTATCAAGTATAACCTCCTTTTTCAGGGAATGGTCCCCCTAATAACATGTCCAGAGTATGAAAGACGAAGTCTCATCATGCTGGATCTAAGGAACATTCTGGTTGGACTTAGTCCAAGTCACATTTGTGCATTCTTTTCATAGTCCAAGGTACTTTTAATATTCTTCTCCAACACCACTATTCAAATGCATCAATTCTTCTACGGGTCTTCCTTATTCATTGTCTAACTTTCCCAAGTATTGAGGCAATTGAAAATACCATGACTTGGGTGAGATGCACCTTAGTTCTCAAATTGATATCTTTGTTCTTGAATACTTTAAAGAGGTCTTGTGTGCAGCATGTTTGCCAAATGCAATAAGTTGTTTGATCGCTTGACTGTTGTTTCCATGAGCATTGATGTGGATCCAAGCAAAATGAAGTGTTTGACCACCTCAATCTTCTCTTCATTTATCATGATGTTATTTATTAGTACAGCTGTGAGGATTTTTTTACATTGAGGTGCAATCCATACTGAAGGCTATAGTCTTTGATCTTCATCAGTAAGTATTTTAAGTCTTCTTCACTTCTAGAAAGCAAGGTTGTATCATCTGCATGTCATAGTTTGTTAATGAGTCTTCCTCTAATCCAGTTTCTTGGATTATTTGCTCAGAATACTGATTGAACGAGTATGGTGAAAAGTTACAACCCTGTAGCACACCTTTTCTAATTTTAAGCCATTCACTATCTCCTTGTTCTATTGTAACAGCAGTCTCTTGATCTGTGTACAGGTCCTTATGAACACAATTAAGTGTTCTGGAACATCCATTTTTGCAATGGTATCCATAGTTCATAATAATTCTTGAGTTTATGTTCTCAAGCTGCTCTTTGAAATTTTCTATTCAGCTCTTTTACTTCCTCATTTCTTCCATTCACTTTAGCTTTATTTAGCTCAAGAACAATTGTCAGAGGTCTTCTAGCATCCATTTTGGTGTTTTCTTTCTTTTTTTTCTGCCTCTTGAATGACCTTTTACTTTCTTCCTGTATAATGTTCTTAATGTCATCCACAACTTTTCTGGTCTTCATTCATTAGTGTCTAATGCATTAAAACTCTTCTTGAAGATGGTCTTTAAATTCAGTTGGGGTGTGTTCAAGGTCATGTTTGAACTCTTATGGACTTGTTTCAATTCTCTTTAACTTCAACCTGTACTTGCACATGAGCAATTGATTATCTTTTCCCCAGTTTGCCTTTGGCTAATTTTATTGAATTTTCCTTTGTTTCTTCCCACAGATGTAGTCAGTTTGATTGCTGTGTATTCCATCTGGTGAGGTCCATGTGACCTTTTACGTTGTTTTAAAAAGTTATTTGCAATAAATATGTCACTGGATCTTGCAGAATTCTATCATGTGATCTCCAGCAACATTTCTACCACCAAATCCATATTTATCAACTAGTGATTGTTCCTTTTTGTTTCCAACTTTCTAATTATAATCATCAGTAATTATTAATGCAGTTGGATTGCATATTTGATCAATTTCAGAATGAAGAATTTGGTAGGAATTCTTCAATTTCATCATTACAGGCTTTAGTGGTTGGTGAGTCAATTTGAAGAATAATAACTGGTCTTACCTATAGATATATGGATATTATCCTATCATAGACAGTGTTATATTTCAGGACAAATCTTGGAATTTTTGTTGTTGTTTTTGTTGATGGTGACTATGACTCCATTCCTCCTCAATTTGTCATTCCTAGGAAACTATATCGTTGTCTGATTCAGAATGGCCAATACCAGTCCATTTCAGCTCTCTAATGCCAAAGATATCAATGTTTATGCATTCCTTTTCATTTTTGACAAATTCCAATTTCCTCAGATTTGTACATCATACATTACATGTTCTGATTATTAATGGATGTTTGTAGCTGTTTCTTATCATTTTGAGTTGTGCCCCCTCAGCAAATGAAGGTCCCGATTGTTTTGCACCATTCACATCATTATGGTCAACTCTACGTTTATGAGGCAGCTGTTACCCAGTCATATTTTGAGTGCCTTCCAACTTGAGAGTCTCATCATCTGGTACTGTATCTAACAGTGTTCCACTGTTATTCATAAAGTTTTCTGAGGTTAACATTCAGAAGTAGTCGGCTTCTCCTCTTCTCAGTCTGTCTTGGTCTAGAAGCTCTGTTGAAACCTGCCCACCATGGGTAACCCTGATGATATTTCAAATACTTGTGGCATAACTTCCATCATCATAGCTACACACAGCCACCACAGTATGACAAACTGACAGACAACTGGTAGTTCATGATGTAAGGGAAATTTTCTTCCAACAAATCTTGGACAACATTCTCTATGAATTTTTTTTTTTATGTCTCTTCCTGTCCTGGAATTCTAATCACACCTAAGTTATTCATCTTGATTTGTTGTTGTTAAGTGCCATTGAGTCAGTTCCAACCCAGAGTAACCCTGTATAGGGTTCCCAAAGAGCAACTGGTGAACTCAAACTGCCGACCTTGTGGTTCAAACCAACTTTGCATTACAGCACACAGTGCTGACCAGAACTCTTTCATCTTTGTAGTGTCCCACAAAAATCTTAGACTTTCTTCAGATTTTCTTTTATTGTTGTTATTTTTTCTGATTATTCCTCTAGCCGATGAATATTGGGGGACTTTTTTTTTTTTTCAACTGCAGTAATTTGGCCTTCCATTGATTCAATTATACTCTTTGCCCTTTCAGTGTAATGTGTATTTCTGAAGTTTTTGTGTGGTTCCCATTTTATCATTTATTTTTTTCAGTTTGCACTCAATCTACCTCTCTGTCCTCTCTTCTGAAGCTCTGGAATGCAGGATCCCCATCTGTTTCTGTCTCATTCAGTCTCCCATGTCTTTGTTTCAGAGGATTGGTTCAGTGCATTGACCTGCTCCACCTTCTTGCCATGGAAGTGATATTTCTCTGAGGTTTGAGACCCTTTTTTTCCTTACAATTTGATCTCAGCTTCCATCTGTCTGTCAGTTTGTTGTTCTGTGCTGGTTTGTGAGTTGCTGTGATTCTGGAAGCTATGCCCCTGGCATTTTAAATACCAGTAAGGTCATCCATTGTGGATAGGTTTCAACTGAGCTTCCAGAATAAGACAGACTAGGAAGAAATAGAAGCCGACTACTTACAACTATCTAGTAAATGAAAACCTTATGAATAGCTGTGGAACACCGTCAGCACCAGAATACTGAATATTGAAACATGATGAAGAGCACTAGAATATTACCATACATAATGCCAGAAAATGAGCCCCTTGGGTTGGAAGTCACTCAAAATACAACTGGAAAAGAGCTGCCTCCTCAAAGTAGAGTTGGCCTGGATGAAGAGAATGGGTTAAAGTTTTCAGGACCTTCGTTTACTGATGGAGTACAATTCAAAATGATGAGAAGCAGCTGTAAACATCCCCTAAGATTCAGAACATGGAATACATGAAGTATGAATCTAGGAAAATTAGAAGTTGCCAAAAATAAAATGGAACACAAAAACATCAATATCCTAGGCATTGGTGAGCTGAGATGGACTGGTTTAGACCATTTAATTCTGACAATCACATGCTGGGAATGACAAATTGAAGAGGAATGGTGTCACATTCATCATCAAAAAGGACATTTCAAGATCTGTCCTGAAGTACACCGCTGTCTGTAAAAAGATAATATTTATACAAGGAAGACCAGTTACTACTACTATTATTCAAATTTATGCACCAACAACTAAAGCCAATGATGATGAAACTGGAAAATTATATAAACTTCTTCAATCTGAAATTGACCAAACATGCAATCAAGATGTATTGATAATTACTGGTGATTGGAATACAAAGGTTGAAAATGAAGATGGTGATAGAAACAATGCTGGAGATCACATGATAGAATTTTGCAAGACCAATGACTTCTTCATTGCAAATGCCTTTTATAAACAACCAGCTGCTCCTTGGAAACCCTATACCAGGTCACTATGAGTCAGAACTGACTCCAGAGCACTTAATGACAACTACAACAAAAGATGATTATACGCATGGACCTCACCAGAGAGAATACATAGAAATCAAGTTGACTACATCTGTGGAAAGAGATGGTGGAAAACTCCACATCATCAGCCAAAACAAGATTAAGGGCAGACTGTGGAACAGACCATCAGCTGCTAATATACAAGTTCAGACTGAAGCTGAAGAAATTAAAACAAGTCCACAGGAGGAAAAACATGACCTGGAACATATCCCACCTGAATTTAGAAATCACCTCAAGAACAGATTTGATGAATTAGGCACTAGTAGCCAAAGACCAGAAGAGGTGTGGGACGACATCAAGAACATCATATGAGAAGAAAGAAAAAGGTATTAAGAAGACAAGAAAAAAAAAAAGGAAAAGACCAAAATGGATGTCAGAAGACACTCTGAAACTTACTAGTCATGTAGAGATGCTAAATAAAATGGAAGAAATGTGGAGGTAAAAAAGCTGAGCAGAAAATATCAAAAGGCAGCTGTAGAACATAAAGTCAAATATAATGAAATGTGCAAAAATGTGGAGTCAGCAAAACTAAAGAGAAGAACATACTCAGCATTTATCAAGCTCAAAGAACTGAAAAAAAAAAAATATTCAAGCTTTGACTTGCTATTTTGAAGGATTCTAAGGGCAAATTTTGAATGGTGTAAAAAACATCCAAATTGGATGGGAGGAATACACAGAATCACTGTACCAAAAAGAAATGGTCAATATTCAACCATTTCAAGAGGTAGTTACTCTTTTTGGTACAGTGATTCTGTGTATGTATATGATCAAGAGCCAACGGTACTGAAGGAAGAAGTCCAAGGTGCAGTGAAGGCATTGGCAAAGAACAGAGCACAAGGAGTTGATGGTGTACAAATGGAAATCTTTCAACAAACTGATGTAGCACTGGAGGCACTCACTCATCTATGCCAGAAATTTGGAAAACAACTACCTAACCAACTGACTGGAAGAGATCCATATTTTTGCAAATTCGAAAGAGAGGTGACCCAACAGAATGCAAAAATCATCAGACAATATCATTGATATAATATGCAAGTGAGATTTTGCTAAAAATAATTCAAAAATGGCTGCAGCAGTTTATTGACAGGGAACTGCCAGATGTTCAAGCTAGATTCAGATGGGGATGTAGAATAAGGGTATCATCAGATAGATCTTGGCTCAAAGCAGCTAATACCAGAAGATGTTTACCTGTGCTTTATTGACTATGCAAAGGCTAACACCGTGGAGAATGAGTATTAGAGAACTCTTAATTGTGCTCATGAGGAGCCTGTACATAATACCAAGAGGCAGTCGTTTAAACAAACAAAACAAAACTCTTAGAAAAAGTGAGTACCAGGGTTATATTCTTTAACCATACTTATTCAATCTGTATGCTGAGCAAATAAACTGAAAAGCTGGATTATATGAAGAAAAATATAGCATCAAGATTGGAATAAGACTTATTAACAACCTGCAATATGCAGATGATACAACTTTGTTTGCTGAAAGTGAAGAGGATTTAAAATACTTACTGATGACGATCAATGACCACAGCGTTTAGTATGGGTTGCACCTCAATGTAAAGAAAACAAAAATCCTCAACATTGAACCAATAAATAATATCATGATAAACGGAGAAAAGACTGAAGTTGTTAAAACTTCATGTTGCTCAGATCAACCATCAACACTCATGGAAGAAACAGTCAAGAAATTCAGTGACGTAGTGTATTAGGCAAATCTGCTGCACAAGACCTTGTCAAAGTGCTGAAGAACAAAGATGTCAGTTTGAGGATTAAGGTGTGCCTGATCCAAACCATGTTATTTTCAATAGCTTCATATGCATGTGAGAGTTGGACAATGAATTAGGAAGACCATAGAAGAGTTGATGCATTTGCATGATGGTGTTGTAGGAGAGTATTAAAAATACCAAAAGAACAACCAAATCTATGTTGGAAGAAATACAGTCAAAATGCTCCTTAGAAGCCAGGATGGCCAAACTTTGTGCCTCATACTTCAGATATGTTATCAGGAGGGACCAGCCCATGGAGGACCTCATGCTTGGTAAAGTGGACTATCTGCAAAAAATCGGAAGATGGCCAATGAGATGCGTTGGCACAGTGGCAGCAATCATGGGCTAAACTGTAGCAATGATTATGAGATTGGCACAGGACCAGGCCGTGTTTCATTCTGTTTGTATAAGATCTTGATGAGTCAGTACCAATTTAAAGGCACCTCAGCTTATTTTAGTCCTTAGCTTTCTTAGCTGTAAACTTTCAAGTTCCTACTCCCATCAGTCCCCATCCTTCACCATACTTCTTGATGGAGAACATTCTATACTTTACTGGGCTCCGGCCTATGAGCACCATTTGCCAGTGATCCTACCACACTTTTGCATTCATCTTTGGTTATGTGCCCCTTGTTGTATCCTTTGAATATTTTCTTTTCTTTAATTACAGGTTTTTCAAAGATAAAAAGAAATCTTATCCTATGGTATTTTTACTGATAAAAATGCTGTCAATCTAATGATTATTTACCTACTGAATGTCATTATAACTATAGCTTAGGAAGATTTACATTTTATACTTTTTAATATGTTTTGTCTTCTGGAAGGGTTGATCCTGGAGGCTCGGAGACCTAACCTGGTCTCCTAGTAATGTGGTAGCCTACGTCAGACTCCAGCACTTAGTGGGCTTAGAGAAACTATTGCTCAGTCTGTTGGAACCCCATGTCCCTAGTTATACTCCCAAAATTGAAATGCAGATTTTAAACAACCTTTAAATTCCTGGCATATCGCCAAGGATTCAACCAGTATAATTTTGGCCACATAGTAAGCACTTCTTGTTGCAATCATATTTCTCTATTATTTCAGTTTTCATGATCTTACCCAGTTCTCTCAACAACTCTATGAGGTAATCATGGACCCATTTTAGATGAGGAAACAAAAACTCAAGATCAGTCAGACAGTGAGTACATGTCATTCAAGACTCAACTTCAGGTCTTCAGACTTTGCTATAGCTACATTTACATTAAAATAAAGAAATGAGCCAGTAATTATAAAGTACTTTCCTGTCTACAGTGCACTTTTATGTATATGATTGTATTGGATCTTTGCAAGTACTTTGTAACATCAGCAGAGCAAATATTTTAATCCCTATTTTATAAACCTGAAAACAGCTAAAACCTGAGGCTCACATAGATAAGTAGACTCAATTAAGGTTGAATAAAATAATAAATGACTAGGATTAGATTTAAAAACAGAGCTTCCAAATTCATACACAAAACTCTTAAATGAACTCCAGTCTTCCTCATATTTCAATACTCTTGGTCTAAAATATATAGAAAAATAGAACCAGAATTACAAAATTCCACCAATAATGTGGGGTAAAAATTGACTGAGGTACTTAAGGTGCTTAAATTAAATAACAAAAGTTAGAGATGTTGATCTTGTGGCTTGGTGGCAGCTAGTGTTTAGAGACAGATGAGGTGTGGAAGTACCTTGCAGTGTATTCTGCGTTGACAGTCCCTAAGTAAAGGAGATTTTACACTTTATCTCTGCTCCCGATTCACTGTCTATCAGCATTGTCAGGAAGTTCTTTTTTTATTTGTAAACCAATTCCCCCATGCTGCAATTTGAATCCTTCTCCCCTTGTTCTATCCTGGGAGAAGAACCTAGTCTGCCATCAGACTTTCTGTTTCACACTGGCTAGAATAGAGTTGCTGGTTGTCTGTTTTTTATTCCTCACTACCTGTACCCTTACTTAATTCAGTAAAGGAAGCCCAGTCATTTTAGATTGGGAGAACTGCAGTACTTAATATGAAAGTCATCTCTTTGAAAAAGTTATGAATGACCACCCCAGTTCAGGCTTGAAGGATTTAGGTGAGGAAGAGGACATAGGTTTGGAGTAATGCAGGGACACACAGTTGAGTTGGATGTCTTTGGCCTCACAAAGCTGGGTTCCAACAAGGTTCTGAGCAGGCTGTGTACAACATGAACCTGTACCTGGCCCTGCCCAAGACCTCCTGGGTCTGAGGCTCCACTGGGGTTTGCCCCTCTTTGTTTCTGAAGGGAAGTCACCCAGCAATTTCTGATTCGGAATTTTCTCCCCTCTCCACATGGGATAATTTATGGCAAGCCCCAAAATAAGCTCCTTAAAATATCCAAACAATGTTGTTGTTGTTGTTTTTTCCCTTTCCCCCTAAGCGTTTTACATCCCGGCCTCCATCAGTCAAATTTCGGATAAAAGGTGATTAGTGTTTTGGCAGGATTTTTATGAGGCTTTCTCTTGTACTCCTGCCAAATAGCTTGCCAGACCCAGATTTGATTAAAATGGCAGTGGGCTCTGCTACTTGAATGTAATTAGAACCATTCATTAAAGCTTTGCTGACAGTTTGGCAACCTGTGCATTTTTTTCAGAGTATGGCCGGCAGCCCATGGAAACAGCTCCAGGAGGAGCCAGGGCCCAGTAGCCCCTGAGGAGCTTGAAGAACAGAGTCTCCTCATGTCCTGAGGTCTCTGCATGGCCCGACGGGCATCACAGCTACCCAGGAGGCTTGTCATTGGATTAAGAGGGAGGGGAGTGCTATCTTCTTATCAAAACCAGAGCTAAGTGAGAGGTTTGGTGATGCTTTTCATAAAGACCACCATGTGCTTCCAGTCTAATAACATGAACCTGTGAACAAACCCAACCTAAAACCTCTTAGTCGCATAGGATGGCCAACCACTTTGTAGCAAGGTGGTTCCTCTTTTTTTTACCTCTACTAGCATAGTGGTTATGAATCAGGCTGTGAACCTCAAGGTCAGCAGTTCGAAACTACCAGCTTTCTCCATGGGAGAAAGATGAGGCTTTCTGCTCCTGTAAAGATGTACAGCCTCAGAAACCCTGTACAGGGTTGCTATGGGTTGGAACTGACTCCACAGCACATAACCACCATCATCAGTGTAACACAGGATCTGACACTTAGTAGATAGTCAATAAGTATTAATGAGTAACAGTGAGCTGAGAGGTAGAAAAAGAGATCTTGGTGATTTTGAAATCAGCTGTTCCTTCATTCAGTCTTGCTCCCTCCAACACATTTATTTCAGTGAGTTGTCTAACATGCTAATCTGACCATTTTTCTGCTTAAAACATTCCTGTGGCTTTCATTTATCCTTGGGAAGAGATCCGCCTTCCCAAGAATGGTCTCCAGGGCCTACACGACTCTTGTCTGCCTCTCTTATGTTAGCCTTCTCCATGATGTTACCTGACAACACAGAGTAGAATGGCCCGACAGACTTTTCTAGGCTGTACATTGTCAGGAGCTGATCACCGAGTCTTTTTACTCTTTCCACTGCACCACCAGAGCACTTGCATTGCCCCCTTGAATCCCTTGTCCCCTTTGCTTTGTCTACTCCAAGCTCCAAGAAGTTCCTGGCATTATCTATAAGCTCTTCCTTTTGTACAAGCTGTCCCTCTACCTGAACTACTCTATCTTCATATAGTCCACTCCTACATATTTGTAATGCTTTGCTTGGTTGTCACTTCTTTTGGGAAGGCTTCCATGTGCAATGCAAAAGTACTCTGGAATAATTTTTCTGATCCCTATCATTGTAGACAGCAACCTCTACTTGAATAGCCTATGGATCTATTTATCCCAACCAAATCCAAACCCATTACCCTCCAGTCAATTCGAACTCATGGTGAGCCTGTTTGTTAGACTGCTCCCTAGGGTTTTCTTTTCAAAATAAGATCACTAGGTCTTTTTTCTTCAGCACCACTGGGTGGGTTTGAACTGTCAACCTTTACATTAACAGTTGAGTGTAAACTATTGGCATCATTCAGGGGCCTACTTGTCTCTCAGTCCCACTATAATCTTAGCTCTCTAAGGGCAAGGACTATATCTTCTTCACCTCGGAATTCTCAAAGCCTATCACAGAGCCAGAGTATGGTAAATGCCCAGTAAGTCTCTTTTGAATGAATAGGTGAATGTGGTTGAATAGCATAAGTATGTTTAGCTGTTCAGTGATTTGGTTTCAGGTCTTAATAGTATGCAACCTGACTCTGATATTAGGGCTTGACTCTCAGATGATAGGTGGGCTCAATCCCTGGTAGCTGGTGTATGGTGCCTTTAAGACAGTGCACAGAGTAATCAAGAAGGCTTGTACCTGACTCCACAAGGAGACTTCATGCCAGGGAATCACAACCCAGAGGGCTGACTTGGTCTTCCATACCTTCCTAGACTTTAACTCTGGTTTATGCTGAATTTGGCTCTTGACATTGTCCATCTAGGCCCCAGAAAACTGCTTTGACTTGGCTTTGCCACTTTGTCCAGGCCTCTTAGACTCTATTTGTCCACTATTATTTTATAATTGAAACCGAAGTTTCCATTATACTCAACTGATAACTACAAGGTCGACCAACCAGCTGCTCCTTGAAACCCCTAAACAGTATCACTATGAGTTGGAACCTACTCAAAGACACTTAACAACAACAGCAACACTGTGATGTAGTGAATTGTTTAATATGCTTCTTCTAGCCTAGTAACTCCCACCAAATGACTCTTACTGATGAGTCTGAGTAAGAGAAGATGGGAAAAGATATTGGTAGGGTGGCATGATTCAGTTATGGATGGCAATAGAATTCACTGGAATGGTAAACTTGAATCTCTATCATATGTATAAAATGAGCCATCTCAGAAGCAGGATGGGGGGATTCTTACTATCATCAAAGAAGAAGAGCCAGGAGTGGAGTGTGTCTTTTGGATCCCAAGATCCCTGTGCATTGAGCCTCCTTAACTTAGGGACAGAAAGCTGAGGCAGAGAAGCAGCAGCGGAACTAAGAACCAGAGCCCGAGGCAGAGCAGTGGGTTTCCCAGTCTGTGAAGCACGTAAAGCTGAGTGGCTTTGGGCAGGAAGCTTACTTGTAGATTGGGGTGCCTCCAGGCACTTATGTGGGGGAGCTAGACCTCCTGAAGTGCCTTCAGGCTGAGGCTTATGGTTAAGTGGTATGTTCTGTGGGCAGCTGACTGGAACAACTATGACCTGAGTATTTTTTGGTCCTGTATTGTCAACTGTTAACTTCCCTGATAAACCCCATAATGTGAACTCAGAATCTCTGAGTTCTGTGTGGTCATTGCAATGGATTAGAGAACCTGACTGGGTAGAGAGTGCTGCTGGAGAAATGGTTTGGTGCCACATACCACTTTGTGCCTTATAATTCCATTTAATAGCTATGTAATCAAGCAACAGAGATTGGAAGATACCACCTAGCAAGTCTGTGTACAGCTGAGTTGGTGGACAGTATGTGTGTACTATAGGTCCCATAGAATGAATGAGTAAAATGGCTCCCAGTTATTCTTAGGTAGAAAGAATTGGAAAGGTTTCAATGACTGACCCACAAGGGAACTGATGTGAATTACAAGACGTTTGAACTTACTTACTTTGGTGACAATTTTTTTTTTTTTTTTTTTATATATTGTTGG
Source organism: Chrysochloris asiatica (assembly GCF_000296735.1). Taxonomy (NCBI): domain Eukaryota; kingdom Metazoa; phylum Chordata; class Mammalia; order Afrosoricida; family Chrysochloridae; genus Chrysochloris; species Chrysochloris asiatica. The sequence continues at coordinate 18,695,536 of NW_006408571.1, read as the reverse complement.
ATTCCATTGGCTAGGATTTTGTTAATGTTCGTTCATTAGGGATGTTGCTTTTTTTTTTTTTTTTTAACCATTTGTTCCCCATATTGCTAACACCTATCATGCCTTTTGACTGTATGTACGGTTGGGGACTTCTGGGATAAACAGCCTTCCCCTTTACTTTTCCTTTTTGATATTTCAGTTTTTGTTTGTAAAATGATACATTGAAGCTAGACAAGAGGGTGAACATAGTGTGAACCAAAGAATGTCCTTGATTCCAAGATGGTGAGGGCACCTGTGTCCATCAGGAACTAGGCTGGTACTCATGGAAAAGTAGACTTCGTCCCAGCAGTGATTACTGAGTGAGATTTCCAATTGGAGCAGAGATCTTTTTTTGACACCTCACTCTTATTTATCCATGTAATAGTCAGCTAATTGTTACAAGAAATGGGTTGCTTTGGTGATACAATGTGGGGAATGAACTAAGAGAAGATTGTGAACATCCCACAATGCAAAGGGGGTTCTAGCTTCCAAATACTGTGATGACCTTTAACTTACTGGATACGGCTTGCGTTCTTTTGCTTGCTCCCTAATCGTGAAGTCAATGGAATTTGACTTTCTCTACATTTTCAAGGTCCCTAGGGAGCCATGACAACTGAAGGGTGCTGATAATAGCAATTGGTAGCGTAGTGGTTACGAATCGGGCTGCGAACCTTAAGGTCAGCGTTTTGAAACTACCAGGTGCTCCGCGGGAGAAAGATGAGGCTTTCTACTCCCGTAAAGATTTACACCCTTGGAAACCCTATACAGGGTCGCTATGGGTCGGAACCGACTCGATGGCACATAACAACAACAACAATCAGCTGATTAATCAACAGTATCAGTCAGTGAGGACAAATGAAAAAGGGACCACATGGGAAAAGTGGAGTGCTTAAGAGTAAAGGCTTCACTTTAAATCCTGGATCAATTTCTTGCTAATCATGTGACATTGGTGGCTCTGTAGGATAAGCACTGTGTTGCTAACCACAAGGCTGGCAGTCCAAACCCACCAGTTGCTCTGCAGGGGAAAGGTGAGGCTTTCTGCTCCCATAAAGATTTACAACCTCAGAAACCCTATATGGATCACAATGAATCTGAATTGAGTTTGACTTTGAGTCCTTTAGATGTGACCTTGGGGTTCCTTATAATCTTTGTGCTTTGGTTCTCTGCTGAGAACAAAAAAAGAAGGGGACTTTAATAGTACCTGGTAACAACAATGTCCCAGACTGCAAAGCCGTTTGAACTGCAAGGTCAGTGGTTCAAGCTCACCAGTCACTCCTTGGAAACCATATGCAGGATCGCTATGGGTCAGAATGGACTCGATGGCACTTAACAACAACAAGAAGTAACAACAAAAACAAATCCTTGGTCTGGCACTGTAGGACAAGTACAGGACTACCAGGTCGGTTTGAACCAAAATGTTGGCAGTTCAGAGTCACCAGCAGCTCCTTGGAAACCTATGCAGGGTCACTGAGTCAGAACCAACTTGACAGCAATTCACAACATAGTTCTGATAGGGTGCTATAGACCAAATACTGAACTGCTAACCACAAGGTCAGTCATTCAAACCCACCAGCCACTCCTTGGAAACCCTATACAGGGTTGCTATGAGTCAGAACTGCCTCAATACCACTTAACAACAAAAACAAAATAGGTAGTAAAAAGCCATGGTGGCACAGGGGTTAAGTGCTTGACTGCTAACCAAAAGGTCAGTGGATAGAACTCCATGGAATAAAAGATGTGACTACTTTATAAAGATTGTTGTTGTTAAGTGCTGTCGCATCAGTTCTAACTCATGTTGTTGTTGTTAAGTGCCGATGAGTCGATTCCAACCCATAGCGACCCTGTACAGGGTTTCCAAGGCTGTAAATCTTGACGGGAGCAGAAAGCCTCATCTTTCTCCTGCAGAGCGGCTGGTAGTTTCGAACTGCTGATCTTAAGGTTCGCAGCCCGATCTGTAACCACTACGCTACCCGAGCTCCTTAACTCATAGTAGCCCTATATAGGGTTTCCAATGAGTGGCTGGTGAGTTTGAACCACTGACCTTGTGATTCAACAGTTTTGGAAAGCCTGTGGGGCAATTCTGCTCTGTCCCAGAGTCACTATGAGTCTGAATCGACTCCATGGCAATAGGGTATTTGTTTTCATACGTAGGCTTGCTGCTACCACTTGCTGAGACTGGGGCAGAAGTCCAAATGGGGACTTGTCTCCCTCTCTTGTCCACCCCTACTATTGATGGGCCTAGTATACAACATCAATTCAAACACACAGTCATACACACACAACGTTTGCCTTTGACAAACAGTCCTGCTCCAGCTGTATATTTAGGAAGCTATCTAAACTTGGAAAGACATAAATTGGAGAACTCAAACAGAAGGGGCTGCTTTCACTTATATTTAAATACCATTAGAAACAGATAGGATTTGAAATGATTTTCCAACTTTATTTATGTCATTCTGATTTTCTTTAGCAATCTTACTTCTAGGGTTCTAAACCCACCAGCCACTCCTCGGAAACCCTATATAGAGTCGCTATGAGTTGGAACTGACTTGATGGCACTTAATAACAACCACCACCACCCCTAAAATAATAACCAAAGTATGCAAACTGTGTATGTGTCAAGGTGTTCATTGCAACATCAGTTATGTGTATAATAGCAAACATTGGAAATGATATAAAAGCTCAATTTGGGGCACTGGTTGAGCTAATTGTAATATTCCCATTGACTGAAATTCATGGGACTGTTAAAAACAATGCTGTAGAAAAATATTCTTTTGACATGAGAAGTGCAAAAAAAAAAAAAAGATTATGAAACAATACATACATTATGATCTCATTTTGCTTATAAAACATGTACAGAGACAGAGAGAAAAGTTTGGAATGGATACAACGAAATCTTATCTGTGATTTATCTTCGGGAGTTAGATTTTAGGAATATTTTAATTTTCTTTTGTTATATGTATTTTCCAACTTCTTCGTCTTTTTTTTTTTTTTTTTACAATGGAAAGAAATAACATTTATAATCATTTAAAAAGTTATAAATCAGTACTGTGCCGCCTGCAGTTTAGCACAAACATGGGGCTCCAACTGGGATTTTGCCATTGCCAAGCAAAGCAGAGAAACCAACTGTTTGGTTTCACACATGATGTTGGTGAGACCGCAGCCAAGGGCAGCATTTGTGTCTGAGTTGTGACCATTGAGACCAGTGCCCGGGAACTTGATCATCACGGACGCCCACATCCTTTCCATACTGTTCCCAGTCTGGTGAAGATACTGCTCAGAAGATGCAGATCTCACGCAAGAGAGAGAAGTTTGAATCAAATTGGGTCCTTTGCTAGCTAAGCTGAGCATTTGCACCAATATTTATCCCATCTGTGCTGAGAGTCTGCTCCCAATTATTTACCAAAACTGTCAATGGCTTCCATTATATACACATTCTTTGATGATCTTGCAAGGCCTGCCCTCATCCTACCTTCCCAAGCAGATTCCTTGCTCACCATTTTCTAATGATTCAGTTAGCACGCTTTCAGGTGCCATGTTTGGAAACCTCATCTGACTTCAACAGAAAGAAAATTAATTATCTCATATAACAGCGAAAACAGAGGTCGGGTAGACTAGAGGGATGATTGTCTTAGCAGCTCAGTGATGTTACACAGATTCCATTTTCATCTGCCATTCTTCATGTTGGCTTCAACCTTGGCCAGAGTAACCAGCAATGGCTACAAGCATCACATTCAGCAGAGAGACATCTTGAAGAAAAAGAGACGTCTTTCCTATGATTTTCTCTTGAGACTAGGGAATTTTTCCAAAAAGCCCTCCTAGAAAGCACCCTCTTACATCTCATTGGCCAGAGCCAGGGCACATGTCATTCCTAAATGGGTCTCTGACACGATGAACAGCATTACCTTTAGATCAGTCAGCACCATGCTCAGAGCTGGAAGAACAGTCAGATTTTCCTGAAGCAGGTGGCTGCAGGAGAGAGGGCAGGACACCTAAAAGAAATCTGGGTGTCAGTTAGGAAGAGGGGAGATGCCACAGCAAACAGCCTCATTCTTTCCTACCTTGTGTATTTATTTACACTCCTTCCCTGCCTGGAATGCCCTTCTTTCCAATTCTTTACTGTTGAATTTTTAACATTTTTCCATGTTTCATGGCTTGTCTTCAGGTCTGTAGCACAGAGAAGATATTCCAATACTTGCATTAATTTGTTAATCAATTTGTTCAATAAATATAAAGTGAGGGTCTGCTATATGCCAGGCATTATTTAGGACCATAACTATAAGAAGGAAAACAAGACAGGTTTGATGCCATACCATCAGGATTTTAGTATTTTCTTTCAGAGATCCTATGTTCGGTTCAATCTTCCAGGTGGTCAAGAGCATACTCTTTGGCATTATCCCCTTTCCTATTACTCTGGTGTTATTAAGTGCATTCAAGTCAGTTCTGACTCTCTGCGACCCTGTATAGGGTTTCTGTGGAGCAGCTGAGGGTTTGAACTGCCATCCTGGTGATTCACAGTCCAGTGCTGATCCGACAGCACCATACCAGAAGTCCTTCCTATTAAACTATATATCAGGAAATTTTGTTAACTCAACCTTAAAATAAACACAGGATACACACTGCTATTATCAACTTCACTGCCTCCTATCATCTAATACTACAGAGAAGCACTGATGGAGGTTTGAGCCAGATTAGAAAGGAAGAATGAGACACAGACCAAGTGCAGTCTTGCCTCAAAACAAGTCATCATTTGTTGTTGTTGTTGTTAGGTTCCATCTAGTCAGTTCCAACTCATAGGAACCTTATGCAAAACAGTATGAAACACAGCCCGATCCCGCACCAATCTCACAATCATTGTTAAGATTGAGCCACTGCTGCTCCCACTATGGAAATTCATTTTATTGGGGTCTTCTCTATTTTGCTGACTCTCCACTTCACCAAGCACGATGTCCTTCTCCAGGACTAGTCCCTCCTAATAACATACGTAAAATATGAGAGATGAATCTCGCCATTTTAACTGCCACAGAGTATTCTGACTGTACTTCTTCCAAAACAAATCTGTTTGTTCTACTGGCAGTTCATGGCACTTGTAATATTCTTCTTCAACACTGTAACTCAAATGCATCGATTCTTCTATAGTCTTCCTTATTCATTGTCCTACTCTCACATGCGTATGAAAGCTACTGAAAACACTGTGGTTTGAATCAGGCGCACATTAGTCCTCAAACTGACATTTTTACCCTTGAACACTTGAAAAGAGGTCTTGTTCAGAAGACCTGCCTAATGTAGTATGTCATTTCATTTCTTGACTGCTGCTTCCATGAGTGTTGATAGTTAACCCAAGCAAATTGAAGTCTTTGACAACTTTAATCTTTCTTCATTTTTTCATGATGTTATTTATTGGTCCAGTTGTGAGGATTGGTTTTCTTTACATTGAGGTGCAGCCCATATTGAAGGCTGTGGTCTTTGACATTCATCAAGAAGTATTTTAAGTCCTCTTTACTTTCAGCAAGCAAGGTTGTATCATCTGCATATCACAGGTTGCTAATGAGTCTTCCTCCAATCCTGATGCCATGTTCTTCTTCATATAATCCAGTTTCTCAGATTATTTGCTTGGCATACAGATTAAAGTGTGGTGAAAGAATATAACCCTGATGCACAACTTTCTTGATTTTAAAACATTCAGTGTCCCCTTGTTCTGTTCAAATGGCTGCCTCTTGGTCTATGTACAGGTCCCTCAGGAGCACAATTAAGTGTTCTGAGATACTCATTCTCTGTAACGTTGTCCATAACTTGTCATGATTCACATAGTTGAAGGCCTTTGCACAATCAATAAAGCACAGGTAAACATCTTTCAGGTATCCTCTGCCAAGATCCATCTGATGTCAATAGTGATATCCATCGTTTCACGTCCTCAGCTGAATCTGACTTGAACCTGCGGCAGTTTCCTGTCAGTGTATTGTTGCAGTCATTTAAAAATGATCTTTAGTAAAATCTTACTTGTGCATGATATTAATGATACTGTCAGATGATTTCCACATTCCACTGACTCATCTCTGTTTGTTGCTGTTGTTAAGTGACATCAAGTCAGTTCTGACTCATAGTGACCCTGTATAGGGTTTCCAAGGAGTGGCTGGTGAATTGGAACTGCCGACCTCAGAAACTCTATACAGAAACTGCCTCAGAAACTCAATACAGCATCCTTATGGGTTGGAACCGACCCAATAGCACTTAATAACAGCAGATATTTGGTAAACGTTCTAATTTTATTTTTAATCAATGAAAAAAAATGCTTAATTTTGTGTGTTGCTGTTATAAATCAACTTTCTTCTTTCTGATATTGTCTCGCTATTATCTCAGGTTTGGGGAACATAATCTGGTATTATATATCTACTTTAAGTAGCGCTGATGGTGCTCTGGGTTAGGAATTGGGTTGCTAACTGTAAGGTTGGCAGCTAAAAGCCTCCAGAGGCTCTTTGGGAGAAAGATAAGACTGTCTACTCTGTAAAGACTTAGAGTCTCTGAAATCCTTTACAAAGGGTCTCTGTGAGTCCAAACTGACTCAATGGTGGTGGGCGTGGTTTGGATTGTGTCTATCACTTTGTTTTCTTCACTTGGATTTTGGATGATTCACTGAAATGTTTAGAAGGAGAAGATGATAGTTTTCTTTTCTTTTTATGTGTGAATTATGAGCATCTCGAAACTATATTAAAAACTATAACATCCTGTTCTTTAAGGGGCATACCTTTCTGCAGTTTCTTCACTGAGACTAACATCAACTTTCTAGATATATATTTTATCTACATATCTGTGTGTATATCCATTACTACTTTTTCAGAAATGTACAGATTTCCCCCAAAAAAATACCTGGTTCTATATGTCTCCTGAGAAGTATGTGGTCTACTAGAAATACCCAAGCAACTCAAGTTACAGCCTGGGACCACCTCTGTCTCACACGCCAGATGTCCCTCATCTGTACAGTGTGAACTTGGACAAGCTGACCCAAAGAAAGCTGTTTCTTGTAGCTCTGATATAGCCACACGTCCTGGTTTTTGCTGTTTTGTCTACTGATGTGATAGATTCTGTTAATAATTTTCCTGTATTGAACTAGTTTTGTACTTTTGATTGAATCATACCTGACCACAATGCCTGGCACATAAACAATGTCCTATAAATGTATAAATGTATACACAGAGTCATTGTACCAAAAGGAAATGGTTAATGTTCAACCATTTCAAGAGATACCATATGAACAAGAGCCAATGATACTCAGAGAGGA
>NW_006408571.1:18671585-18686877 GCF_000296735.1 Chrysochloris asiatica | reverse complement strand
GTTGGCCCAGGATCGAGCATTGTTTCGTTCTGCTGTGCATGGGGTCGCTATGGGTCGGTTCCGACTCGATGGCACCTGACAACAACAACAACAACATAAATGTATATTACAGGAGAGAAGAAGAAAAGTGACAATGAGAAGATCATGAGGTTTGAAATAAAAAGAAGCTGTGCTTATATCTAATTTCCACCAGTTATTGACTGTGAGATTAAGTCTCAGTGCCATCTTTTGAAAAAGGAGCTCCTTAATCTAAAATAGTTATTGTGACAAATAATATTGTTAATATGAAAGAACTTTGCAAACTGTAAGATCTCATGAAAATATTATTTTATTGTAACATAAATATAAGAGCTTACTAAATGTAGGTACTCTATCAGTATTACTAATTGAAAAGAGAGCAATGAGGCATTTCCTTCTATTCTTAGCCTATCATGTATCATCTGATACAAGCAAAATATTCACAATATCCGTGTCTAAAACTAGTTACCCAATGCTATCAATATCCTTGTCAGAATGTGACTTCCTGATAGCTCCTATGACCCTACCATGAGAAACAAGGACTTCCACATTTTGTCAGCTGTTGTATCTGACACATATATGAACTTAGTACTGGTCACCCATTGACTGACTGACACAGCTATTGACATTTCTTGGTACCTGTGTAAGGAATTGACAAAAATTCCATTGACTATACTTATAATAATTCACTGCCTTCTTTTCCATACAAATTGGAAGATGTACTGTTTCATAAAAGGCACATAAGTGGTAACTCTTAGGGTGACATAGTAAGCACCCCAAAAAAACCAAAAACAAACCCACTGCCACCAAGTCAATTCTGTCTCATCAGGACCCTTTATAGGACAAGGTAGAATTGCTCCTTAAAGTTTCCCAAACTAAATCTTTATGGGAGCACACAGTCTCATCGTTCCCCCTTGGAGCAACTAATAGGGTTCAACCATCAGTCTTGTGGTTAGTAGCCCAGAGCTTACCCCACAACATCACCAGGACTTCACATTAAGCACAGCCCACAAAAATAACGTAAGCAAGTAAGTTGTTGTTATGTGCCGTCGAGTTGGTTCCGACCCATAGCCACCCTGTACAGGGTTTCCGAGGCTGTAAATCTTTACGGGAGCAGAAAACCTCATCTTTCTCCCACGGAACAGCTGGTAGTTTCAAACTGCTGACCATGTGGTTTGCAGCCCAATTCGTAATTACTGTGCTAGTAGGTAAGTAGTAGAATGGAATTATCATTGAACTGACGATTCTGATCCAAACCCACTACCATGCAGCCTATGTCTATTTACAGTGTCACTATGAGTTGGAACCAACCCAGTGGCACTCAACAATGACAATATGGAACGGAGTAGAGCTACTTCATAAGATTTCCAAGAATGTAAATCTTTATAGCAACCAACAGCCTCATCTTTCTTCCCTGGAGCAGCTGGTGGGTTTGAATCACTAACCTGGTGGTTAGCAAACCAACGCTAAACCCACTGCGCCACAGGGCTCCTTGAACTGAAGATTGTTATTGTTACTGTTGAGTGCCATAGAGTTGGTTCCAACTCGTAGTGAACTTGTATAGGGTTTCCAAGGAACAGCTGGAGAGTTTGAACTGCCGACCTTGCGGTCCAGTGCTTATCCTACAGCATCACACCCGGACTCCCTTGGAATCTGATTTTCCTAACTCCAACTTTACCACTAGCTGTGAGAATGTAAGCCAGTCTTTGAACACTTTTTACCTCAGTTTCTTCACCTCTAAAAAAAGAGGCTTAGTAAAGATCCTCAGGAGACTTCCCAGTCCCGAATGTCTATGATTCTAGGCAGTAAAATGAAATCTTCACACTAAGCAACTCTTAAAACCATCCAAATAGAAGTTAATAAAATGTAAAAGACAAAATGGTAATATCACTCTAAGGCAGATTAAAGCTAAAATGGAGTCTTAATACATTTGAAAAGTAATTCGTTGTAAAAAGGCACTGCATGCAAAAACCAAGACCCAACAAAGACCTGAGGCCTATTAATACAACGGGCAACTTCCCTGTGCATAAAATAATAGGCTTCCAAATACCATGAAGGGCTGGAAAGAAAGAAGGAAAAAAAAGGTAATTAAACTCTTAGTGTGCTAAAACCTAGTAACAAATTCAACATCATAGTGAACCACATTTTAAATAGTGTGCATACATCAGAATCCATGTCAAAGCAACCCATAAACTGAGGGCAGCAGAAGCTTCCAGAGCTAAGCCTGCTCTCGGATCCTGCATGACATCTTTTAAGGCAGGGCACTGGGGGCTGGGAGAGACTGGGAAACTGGGTACTGGTTGCTCCATCTCCCAGGCTGAGCACCTTGGTCTGAAATCCCTGAGTTCAGTAGGAGTCTGGAACTTACAAACTCCTGCCAAGGCAGAGGGAAGGGGGTGGGGTATAGCGGACCCCAGCACAACCTCTTCTCTCAGGTTGTTCACAATTGGACGTGCTGACAACTCCACATACCTATTGGGTTTGGAATTCACAGTTGCTCGTTTCCTGGAACAAACATGAGAAGAGCTTAAACAATGAATGATCTAAGCCCTTGACAGCCTGGAAAAAAGTGAGAATGGCTTCCTCGACTTGTTAATGTGGGAATCCGCAGCCCTTGGATTTTGTATACACGTTTGCAAAGTGGTGACTTAGGAGCAAGCAGTATGAAGACAAAGTGGGGCAAGTTGACAAAATGACTTCAGTCAGCTCTTTTGTTCGCTTTGAGAAACAATATCCTCTGTCTGCCCTCTGGAATTACATTTATTGGGATGGTTTGTATATTGGGTGTGGTCATAAATCTCAAGGGTAAACCTATCACTCATTTATTGAGTATCTTCTATGTGCCAGGTCCTTACTTTGGATACTACTAATATTATGAACCCAATTCTTATATCTTGTGGGTGAGTATATTATGGGTCTTACTGGGATACACATAGAAGATTGAATTAAGGATTCAGAAAGTATTAATTATGCAAAGAGAGACACTCCAAAACAATGCAGAGTATAACATGTTCTGAAAATAAAGTTATCTTCTGTATATGTTATTGTTAAGGGCTGTCAAGTCGGTTCCAACTCATAGTGACCCTGTATAGGGTTTCCAAGGAGCAGCTGGTGAGCTTGAACCATTAATCTTGCGATTCAAACCAACTTGCGGTCCGGTACTCATCTTACAGCACCTCACAGAACTATACACGTAACAAAATATATAAAGCAAAATCATAGAAAGCACAAGAAAAATAATCAGAAACACAATAAAGATAGGAAATTAAGTAGACAAAAATGTAAGTAATAATATTGAAACTCAGCAATATAATTTTTATAAGATTGACTGAGTTGTTAAGTGCCGTGGAGTCAATTCCGACCCATAGCGACCCTGTACAGGGTTTCCAAGGAGCGACTGGTGAGCTTGAACCATCAACCTTGCAGTTCAAACGGCTTTGCAGTCTGGCGCATTAACCCACAGTGCCACACCAGGACTGAGTTGTTAAGTGCCATCAAGTCGGTTCTGACCTGTACAGGGTTTCCGAGGCTGTAAATCTTTACGGGAGCAAAAAGCCTCATCTTTCTCCCATGGAGCGGCTGGTAGTTTCGAACTGCTGACCTTAAGGTTCACAGCCTGTAGTTCAAACAGCTTTGCAGTCTGGCGCATTAACCCACAGCGCCACACCAAGACTGTACTGAGTGTTGTTGTTGTTAGGTGCCATCGAGTCGGAACCGACTCATAGCGACCCTATGTACAGCAAAATGAAACAATGCCCGATCCTGGGCCAACCTCACTCCTGTTGCCGCACTTCAGTCCATAGATGCTGCTACCTGGCCAATCCATCTCATTGGGGGGTGGGGGTGGGTTCCTCTTTTTCTCTGACCCTCCATCTTACCAAGTATTATATCCTTTTCTAGCGACTGTTCCCTCCTGACAATATGTCCAAAGTATGAGAGACGAAATTTGGCCATCTTGGCCCCTAAGGAGCACTCTGGCTGCACTTCTTCCAAAACAGATCTGTTGGTTCTTTGGGCAGCCGATGGCACTTTTAGTATTCTCCTCCAACACCATAATTCAAATGCATCAATTCTTCTACGGTCTTCCTTATTCACTGTCCAGCTTTCACATGCATATGAGGTTATTGAAAATACCATGGCTTGGATCAGGCGCACCTTAATCCTCAAGCTGACATCTTTGCTCTTCAACACTTTAAAAAGATCTTGTGCAGCAGATTTGCCTAGTGCAATACGTCGTCTGATCTCTTGACTGTTACTTCCGCGAGTGTTGATAGTTGATCCAAGAAGAATGAAGTCCTTGACAACTTCAATCTTTTCTCCATTGATAAGAATGTTGTTTATTGATCCAGTGGTGAAGATTTTTGTTTTCTTTACATTGAGATGTAATCCATACTGAAGGCTGTGCTCTTTGATCTTCATCAGTAAATGTTTTAAGTCCTCTTCTCTTTCAGCAAGCAAGGTTGTATCATCTGCATATCGCAGGTTGTTAATGAGTCTTCCTCCAATCCTGGTGCCACGTTTTTCTTCATAGAACCCAGCTTTCCGTATTATTTCCTCAGCACACAGGTTGAATAAGTATGGTGAAAGAATACAACCCTGTCTCACACCTTTCCCAATTTTAAAACATTCAGTGTTCCCATGTTCTGTTCGAACAACTGCTTCTTGGTCCAGGTACAGATTCCTCATGAGTACAATTAAGTGTTCCGGAATACTCATAAGTCGCAATGTTGTCCATAGCTTGTCATGATCCACACAATCAAAAGCCTTTGAGTAGTCAATAAAGCACAGGTAAACATCTTTCTGATATTCTCTGCTTTCAGCCAAGATCTATCGGACATCAGCAATGATATCTCTCGTTCCACGGCCTCTTCTGAATCCAGCTTGAACCTCTGTAAGTTCTCTGTCAATGTATGATTGTAGCCATTTCTGTATTACCTTTAACAAAACTTTACTCGCTTGAGATATCAAAGAGATTGTCCGATGATTTCTGCATTCCGTTGGGTCACCTCTCTTTGGAATTGGAACAAATATGGATCTCTTCCAATCAGTTGGCCTGATAGTTGTCTTCCAAATATCTTGGCAGAGATGAGTGAGTGCCTCCTGTGCCACCTCACTTTCTTGAAAGATTTCAATTTTTATTCCATCAATTCCTGGTGCCTTGTTCTTTGCCAATTCCTTCAATGCACCTTGGACTTCCTCCCTGAGTATCATTGGCTCTAAAGAGTGACAAACTACTTCTGAATCGTTAGTCACTGAAAACCTTATGAATAGCAGAGAAACACTGTCAGATACAGTGCCGGAAAATGAACCCCTCTGGTTGGAGGACTGAGTGGTTGTCTGTAATTTATAGCCTGAAAACTTAATGTGTTCTCTTTGGAACATCCATGGAACATTTAAATACAAAAGTACTGAGGAGTGTGACAGCTCCCTAAGGTAAGCACTGGACTGTGACCCACAAGATCCTCGTTTCAAGCCCACTAGCCGCTTCTCCAGGAGAAAACCGAGACTTTCTGCTCTTGCAAAGATTTAAAGCCTCAGAAACCCTATATAGGGCCTCTATGACTCAAAAACAACTTGATGGCACATAACAACAATAACAACAATGCATAACCTAAACAAGAAATTTGTAAAGTAAAAGTAGAAATTTTTGAATTGGGAAGTGGAGAACTAATAGAATTAGTAAAGAAATCCAAGAGTTTCTTTACTGAAAACTAAACACATTTTTAAAATAAACAATCCACTTTTTGTTATTACTAGTTGCTATCAAAACAATTCCAACTCCCAGCAACCCCATGTGTCACAGAGCAGAGCAGTAGGGTGACCTTTTGAAATCAGATTGCAAGGCCTGTCTTCCAAGCCTTTCAGCTAGTAGTCGAGTGCTTAACTGTTTGTGTGGACAAAGAAAAAACAAATCACTCTCACACCTAAACAAGAAGGAAAAGGGAAAAAAACTAAAATGGTAATCTATTTATGAGGACTGAGCCATTGAAAGTTCTCTGGAACGTGGGATTTTCGACTCTGACACATATGGGATCTTCATGAGTTGAAGCCACTCAAAGGCAACTATTTTATTTACTTTTGGTATTTGGCCAAGATTAAGGTGAGAGAATTCTCCTTGAATTGGATACACTTTAAATCTTTTAAGTTTTCACTTGAAGGGCCAATTAAGTATATATTCCCAGACCGGCATGCTGCAGGCTGTTGGTAGGAGAGGCCTTGTGCAAGGGGAGGTTGATGTTAACAAAACTCTCTGCACACAGCCGCAGCCTGGCTCAGCCTCCATTTCACATAGGCTGAGTGTGTGTCTGGCAGCCTTCCAGCACTTCTGTCTTCTATTCTATACCAGGGAAAGAAAGAGCCACTTAAGAGACTCCTAAGACTCCCTGCTAGATGGGGCATGTTTTCCCTGGGTTGCTCACAAAGCCCATTCCCATTTTCTCTGTGGCACCAAAAACACTTTTAAGTCAAGGGGTCCCTGTTCTTCCATGATTCCATCTGGCCTCCAGTCTGCATCCCTCAGACTTGAAGACTTCCTTCAATTCAAGTACCCAGATTGTTCCAGTTGAAGATGAAAAGTTCCTTCCAGTTTGAGGCATGAGGTTGACACCTCTTTCTAGTATTCACAAGTGATGTTATTTCTCCCTACTTTAAATTTTTCCTTTGGTCACTTCAGTTGGTTTCTTGGGGGGCCTTAATGCCAATACACACAGTAGTACCTTTTCTTCTATGGCCCTCCACTCATTCATTAGATTTTTTTTTTTAATGTTTTATTGTGAATTATGTGATAGTTTACATGGGAGAACATTAGCTTTACATTCATCCTATCTTATTTCATTTCATTGTCATGATTACAATCCCCTCCATGCATCATAAAACAACCAAAGGGTACACCTCGCAAGGCTGCCCCCTGACCACCAGCATAGCCCCTCTCCTCCCTGAGTCCAGAGTCCCCAGCCACTCCATCTCTCCACATCGTCTCTGCCTCCAACTCTGGCATCACTGTTTCTCTGGGTAGGGTCCCGCACTCCGCTCTTCTCCTTGATGGTTCCAGGGACCTCCGTTCCTGGCCTGCAAAGTCAACCACTCCCCTCCTTTTGCTACAAAATGTCTACCTTTACATTTCCAACCCTCACAGTCAGTCCTGACAGTAATCATTGTAACATGAGTGCTATTCCCATCTCCTTTCATCAGCCCCTCCCAGAAAGATTGGATACTACTCAATGAAGATTCTACCTTCATCTGTGCCCTCTGGATCTAGGCTCCCTCTTAAAAGCTTGTAAGCCAGTCACTTCTTGCTTTTGTAGTCCCCCATTTTGGGTAGCCAATGTCCAAGGTGCTCGTTCCTGTCTATCTTGTGTATCAAGGGGGTGGGAATGATCCTTGCTGTAAAGATTTGTTCCCTCTTTTGAGCTACTGCATCCATAGGTGTAGGTCAAGTTCATCAAATTATATCAGATTACTCTTTTTTTTCCTCTTCTTTCTTCTTCTAGTTGAGTTCTGATCATCCAGCCACTGAAACTAGGTCATCGTTAGATTTTGACATCTACTCCTTGTCCTTTGGTTGTGGTGACCCCATCAGATGCTTGCTCTGGCTTATTGGATATACCTTCTCACATGATTCTGCATTCAGTCAAGTCATCTAACGTCAGGATTTGCTGCACTTTGAGGTAGACTTGTCTGTAACCACAGTTCAGGGATGACTTCTAACTAGGTATTTCTATCTGGCTTCCATTCAGAGTTGAAGAAATCTTTGGACAGATTTTGGTTCATTGGGATTTTGATTTTTCTTACCTTTCGAATAAGATCTTCATCTGGCATAGAGTTTAGTCCTTTGTCATATTTGCTTCAATTAATTCACACCCTTTACCTTGATTTTTTGTTGTTGTTAAGAAGAAGGTGGCAAAAATATGGCACCAACCATTTTTCCCACTGCCCTCTACTCAGCTGGGTTTAAGAAATCATTGCAATAGCCCAAGAGAATTCCGGCACCATACTCACAGTTATGGGCTTTATTAAGGAAATTTACAGGCTATATATAATTCGGGGTCAGAAATACTCTGGGCACAGTTCTACCAGTAAGGACAGCCTCTTCCCAATCATGCCTGCAGGTAGGCCCCTCTCTGGTCCTTGGCCTCTGACCTGCTCCAGCAGCATCACAGAGCTCTTTGAGGGCTGCTGATAAATGCTCAAAGGCACTCCACTCTACTAGAAGCCTCAGCCTGCAGGCACTTGGCTCTCGCTTCATGAGTCAGGCAACTTAGTTCCCATGATTAACTGCTTAAAGACACACTGCTCTGCAACTAAGCCTCCTGCCCAAAGTCATTCAACTTTACTTGCTCCATGGGCTGGGAAGCCCATCATTCTGTCTCATGCTCTGGACCTTGTGCTGCTGCTCTACCACACCTCTGGTGTCACACTTTCTGTGCTTGGGTGGAGGAGGTTCAATGCACTAGGATCTTTGGTCCAAAGGGCACGCTCCACTCCTGGCTCTTACTTTGCTGGAAGTGAGTTCCCTCTTCTGCTTCTGAGATGACTCAGAAGGCTGATCTGGTGAGCCACCAGGCTCTCCTGTAGCTAATCCTTGGAGCCCCAGCAGCACTGCCCTTGAGGGAAGCAATCTCCCACAAGTGTGAAGCGCGGACCATGTCGAATCTCCACGTGTTCTTGCTGGAGGGGCAGGGGGTCATGACAGGCCGTCGCTATGTTAGAGTTCCAAGTTTTTATAATCACAATTAACTCTGTTTAACAATCATTCACAAATGAATCCTATCCTATCAGTGTCTTCTCCCACCTTCTCTTATGCTGACCCATAAGAAGAAGAGTCATTTGGTGGGAGTTAACACTAAGACTACAAGTTGTTGAGTGCCGTCGAGTCAGTTCCAACTCATAGCGTTCCTGTATAGGATTTTCAAGGAGCAGCTGGTGGATTTAAATCACCAACCTTGCAGTTCAAACTGACCTCACAGTCCAGTGCTTTATCCTACAGAGCCATACCAGGACTCCATGCCAGAGTAGAAGAGGCATATTAAATATTTCACCACACCACATTTCTAACTGGCTTCCATTCAGGGTTGAAAATTTTGGACAGATTTTGATTATTTATTGGGATCTTAATTTTTCTTACTTTTCAAATAAGATTTTATTTGGCATAGAGCTTAGTCTTTTGTCATATTTGCTTCAACGAATTCTCATCTTTTTTCTTCATTTCTTTTTTTTTTTTAGACAAGGTTTCAACTTAGTTTTAAGATTCTTTGTGACCGAAAAGGAACGAGGGTCAGATGGGAATCAAAGTTAATTTAGAAGCTGAAAGCTGATGTCTATATTTCCTTGGCCAAATTGGAAGTGACTAAAAGATTCCAACTATTTTGTAAAGCCCTGGGCAGGGGTAATGATGGGGGAGGGCGCCCAGAAATAGCAGCCTCATCAATCATGCGAGCAACTTATCAAGGCCACAGTCAGTTGAGCAAGACTCTTCTGCTTACATCTACTTCTGTTGGGGTCAGGCCTGCCCATAGATAATAGGAGAGTTTTCTCAGAAAAAAAAACATCTGGTGAAACAACCTCGATTTAAAGGAAAAGTTAATTCCAAAGAAGGGGAAAACACAGGCTAATGTTTTATGTAAAAGGTAATACTGGATGTTATTGGGCCCTATATGTAGCTGCTTCTCTGTCAGAATTGTTCCAGAGTTATGTGTGGATTGTAAGAAAAAGTGATCCACTCATTCCAGTAGCTGTGGCATGTTGAACCAATGGTCAATGCGCCTCTCTCAGGGCTTGGAAGAGCTGAGCAAAATATTTTCTGGGTGCCTCAGTGCAGGTCAGTTCAGCTTTCTGGGAGAAGCAGCTTCATGAGGCATTTAGAGTAGAAGGGAGGCAGCAGTAGGGGCTGCTGATCTGAGCTGGGGCAGCAAATGTGACATCAGCTTTGCCAGAGGAGGTGCTGACAGCAGTGGTTGGGACATGGAATTGTGTTGACAGAGGTTGAATCACCAGACACCAGAGCAGCAGGAAGGAGCCTGCATGAGTTGTCCCAAATACACTGCCCCTTTCCTGATGACTTGCCAACACACACAATGCATTGAGAAAATTTGAGCTAATATGCATTGATGCTGGCAATGACCAATGGAGAAAATCCGCAGTGGGCTATCGTGCTTTGCTATTTGCAAACAGTCTTCCAGAATCCAAACAGTCATTAGTGAAATTTCTGTACTTGGGAGAAAAAACAATAAATGGTAGCCTTTTTATTATAGGTAGTCATTCACATGACAAGTACTATATTTCTTTAAATCTAAGATACTATTAAGCCTGGTTTGGTGCTGCGGGTTAATGCACTGGACTGCAAGGTCAGTTTGAACTGCAAGGTTGGAGGTTCAAGCTTACCAGCCACTCCTCGGATACCCTATATGGTGTTGCTATGAGTCAGAACCAACTCTATGCACTTAATAACAACAATTAATGAAAAAACACAATTGTTTAACTTATATAGGAAAGAAAGATACTGCCAAGTAAATTATAATGTACTAAGCTGTGGCACTGTAGGATATGAACTGAATTACTAACGGCAAAGCTGATGGTTCAAATCAGTTTCTGAGCTGCTACTCAGAAACCCTATACAGGGTCACTATGAGTCAGAACTGACTTGATAGATCTTAATAACAACAGCAAAGCATCCAGAAGGAATGCAGTCCCACTGTCACTCTAATTTTAAACTTATGGTCTCCAGAACTACAAATGAAAAAAATCATGTTGTTTTAAGCTGCTAAATTTGTATTATTTTGTTCCAGTAGCAGTAGGAAACGAATACAACCAACTTCACCTTATTCATGTACGGCACTAGTTCCCCTCTACATATGTACCCCTACTAAAAGGTCTTTTTCTCCTATGAAGTGTATGTGTGTGGATATGGATGGGTGGGTGGGGGCAGAGATTTGGATGGTAGAAAGGGGTGAGTGGTAGGGCTGATTCAACACTCTCCATACTCTTGTTTCAGTGACTGGGTCCAAGCTACTGAGGTTCCTTTAGGAGCTTGTTATTTTGGGGTTCTGTCGGATCAGTTCTGACTCTAGGTACAACAGACCAAAGCTCTGCCTAGTCCTATGCCATCCTCACAGTTGTTAGGTTTGAGTCCACTGTTACAGACACTGTGTCGATCCATCTGACTGGAAGTCTTCCTATGTTTTCCCAACCTTTACTTCACCAACTACCATGTCCTTCTCTGGGAACTGGTTGCCCCAAAGTATATGAGAGGAAATCTCACCATCCTGCCTTCCAAGAAACATTCTGGCTGCAGAATTTGTTCATTTTTCAAGACAGATTCATTTAATCTTCTGGTAGTCCATGGTGCTACCAGAGCTCTTTCACATGCATATGAGGTGATTGAAAATGCCAAGACTTGAGTCAGGAACACCTTAGTCCTTCAAGTCCATCTTTGCTTTTTACCACTTTAAAGAGCTCTTGTGCAAGAGATTTACCCAATGCAATACCTCATTTGATTCCTTGATGGCTACTTCCATGAGTATTAATTGTGGATCCAAATAAAATGAAATCCTTGACAACTTCGGTTATTTTTTTCTGTTTTTCATAATGCAATTTATTGGCCCAGTTATGAGGATTTTTGTTTTCTTTATGTTTAGGAGTAATCCTTATTGAAGGCTGTAGTCTTTGATCTTCATCAATGAACGCTTCAAGTCCTCTTCCATTTCAGCTAGGTTGTTAATGAGTTCCTCCAATCCTGATGCCATCTTCCTCTCTATACAACCCAGCTTCTAGAATTATTTCTTCAGCAGGCAGAATGAATAAATATTGTGAAAGGATACAACCGTAAGGTACACCTTTCCTTATTTTAAACCCCTTTGTTCTCTTTGAACAACTTCTTCTTGGTCTATGTACAGGTTTCCTATGAGCATAATTAAGTCATTCAAACAGAACAAGGGTATACATTTGTTATCTACTAGGTGTGGCACTGTAGGATAAGCACTGGACTGCTAACCACGAGACGTCAGCAGTTCAAACCCACCAACTGCTCTTGGAAAACCCTTTCTAGTGTTGCTGTGGGTCAGAACTAACATGACGTCACTTAACAACAACACCAAGATGTTGTAGAGGGGGCTTAGTTACAAAGTGGTGAGATTCGGTTGTTAATCAAAAGGATGGTGGTTGGAACCCACCCTCCTAAATGTTTGGTGCATTGTTAGTCTAATACATTGGTATTCAGAACCATTCTGCAGGAGAATGATGTGTCTCTTTGCTTCCCTAAGAGATAAGCAGCCTGGGAAACCTCACGGGGCAATTCTACTCCATCCTATAGGCTTGCTTGTTGTTGTTATTGTTAAGAGTCCCCAAGTCGGTTCCGACTCATGGTGTTGTTGGTAAGTGTCGTCGAGTCGATTCCAACCCATAGCGACCCTGTATAGGGTTTCCAAGGAGCAGCTGGTGAGCTTGAAACACTGACCTTGCAGTTCAAAAGGCTTTGCAGTCTGATGCATTAGCCCACAGCATCACACCAGGACTCCACAGTGAGCTCACAATAGGGTTTCTGATAAGCAACTGGTGGGCCTGAGCCAAAGACCTTGCAGTTCAAACTTTGCAGTCCAGTGTTTATTCTAAAGTGCCACACCAGAACTCCACCGGGTTGCCGAGTATTGGAATTTGACTCACTGACAATGAATTTTGGTTTTTTTTTTTGGTTGGGTGATAAACAGCTATTGAGATAAAAGACAAGGATATAACCCAAAAGAGAAATAATGGAGAGAATTCCTTCTCTGGACAATTCCTTTTTATAAGGTTAGTTGGACTATCCCTACATCCCCTCTCTTTGCAGGTAGAAACTGCTAGTTTTAAGAGGGCAACAATTTTAATGTTTGTGTGTAAGCAATTCAAGCAGTAATGATTCCTTGGATTAGTTTAAGTGTGCCTATTCCTCCTCTGTGACTAATTAAGGCTGCAATCCCTGCGTCCAGGAAGCTGTTTGGCATTTGCCAGTATCTGGGTAAGCCTGCTGTGCTCGATTACCCGCTATTAGTTCATAGCAGTTGGACAGATCATCCGACTTCCAGGATTGTCTCAATTATCAAGATATCTTGTCACCTTTCTGGCTAAGTTTTTACATCTTCACATAATCCCCATTGAGAGTGTGTGTTTTAAATTTGGCCTCATCCAGAGGATTAGTAAAAACATTGGGCGCTTCCTCCTTAGGTGGCTAATGAAGGCCCCAGCAATGACAATAGTACAAATTACTTGAAAATAGTTCCTATTTTTGTCAGAGCTAAAAATACTCTTTCATTTAGATTTTCTTCTATGCTTACTAATATCCCTTTCCAAAGTGAAGAATTGAAAAGGAAAGTTTCTGAATACCAACCTTATTAGACTAACAATGCAACATTTAAGAGGGTGGGTGAAAAGCCCTCATCTATGAATTATAAATAATGCATCATATGACTGTATAATAGAGTGTCTACTACACAAAAAAGACTGCTTTTTTTCCCCCCCTCAAGGGGGGATTTGTTTCCACTTGTGGATTGATATGAAAGTCGAAAGTCCTGGTGGTGGATCGATGGGCACAGCTTTAATTGGGGATCTCAGGTGATTATCTAGATTGACAGCTGGTGCCAATCAGCTTCTGAAGCAATTTCTGAGCCAATGATTTGGCTGCTCGTGGTGATGGAGGTCCCTTGAGGCAGAGTTAAGACTCCTGGTCACAGGAGGACCCTTAAGAATAGTAGAGCTATAATTTTCCAAGTTATTGGGCTACCTAGCACTATATGCCCCTGCTTTCTGGCTGAGTCGGCTCAGATGGGGTATCACAGCATATGCTGGGTACATGATTTTCTAAGCAAAACAACACTCAAGTCCCCTGATAGTTTCCACTAAAGCAAAAACAATAGTATCCCATGTATGCTTGTAGAGAACTTTACAGTTTGATAATATGTAACGAAATCTCATGGTTAAAGTGACAGAGTATTGTTCTTTATACTCACCTGGGATGGAAGAACAAACAAAGTTCACAAAATTTCTATCCCCTTGACTCGAGCATATTATTATTATTATTATTATTATTATTATTATTGGCTTTAATAAACGTTCCCACAGTTTAGGAATACAGGTTCCTGGGGAAGACTTTGTCTCTCTGTCCTCTCTGGTTCTTTGGTCCTGTTCCTGTGGTCTGGACTCTATCTCCTTCCATGGCTACTTCCTTAAACTGTTCCTTTTAGATCTCAAATGTAATTGACTCAAGAAACACCCTACAGGAATAATGCCTCATTCACATAACAAAGAAAATCCATTCCCAAATGGGATTACAACCACACATACTTTGGGGAACACAATTCAGTCCTCAACATAGCCCTAAAAATAAAGTTTATGCTTAAAAGTGAGAATTTTCCCAATTGGATTTAGTAACCTTCCAGTAAGAAGTTATAAATTTTATTTTATCATTAATTTTACTCATCCCTGTCTCTTTCCCTGCTTCCATTAGTTTTTGTTACAAACCAACCTTCTTTTTATTGTATATTGCCTTCCCCTTTAGCCAAATTAACACATGTTTACCCTCATGGGTTGGAACCAACTCAACAGCATTTAACAACAACAAACATTCTAGTCCTGGTGTAGCACTGTGAGTTAATGCAAAATCTGCTTGAACTACATGGTTGGCAATTCAAGCTCAGTAGTTGCTCCTCAGAAACCCTATATAAAGCCGCTAAAAGTTGGAATCAACTTGATGTCGTTACTGACCCATAGCAACCTTATGCACAGCAGAACTAAACAATGCCCAATCCTGGGCCAACCTCACTATTGTTGCCATGCTTGAGTCCATTGATGCTGCCACTTGGCCAATCCATCTCGTTGGGGATCTACTCCCTCTGTATTCCCACCCCTACTAACCATCAAAGAATGTTTCTATTTTTACAATAGTGGCCTCATAAAATATTTGTCCTTTTGTGGTTAATGAATTTTACTCAGCATAATGTTATAGGTTTTTCGAAGAGTCGTCATTATCTTCAAAGTTGCACAGTATTCTATTGTGTGTATGAAAAAGTTTATTTATCCATTCTCCCATTACTAAGCATTTAGGTTAGTTTACATCTTTTTCATATTGTGAATAGTGGCACAATATATCCATTTGTGGCTCTTGTTTTCTCTAGGATATATGCCAAGTAGAGGAACTGCTAGGCCATATGGTATTTCTAATTCCAGCTTTTTGAGGAAGTGCCATACAGTGTTCTACAGTGGTTGGACCATTTTACAGTCCCACCAGCAGTGTATTGGGGTTCTAGTC
>NW_006408571.1:18647538-18665470 GCF_000296735.1 Chrysochloris asiatica | reverse complement strand
TGTACCTTGTCTTAGTCCCGCCCAGCTTTGTGTAAAGTACCTCCCCTAAATAAAACAGAGGTGCAGGCCGAACCAGGTGTGCATTACAGCTTGGAGAGCGTGTTATACGGCTGACTAGGCATGCGTGGATGACCAGCTAGCAAAGGGACCGTACTGCCTGCATAGCTAAGATGTTTGCTATGTGGGATCTTACCGCCCTTATAGCTCAGATGTTCATCACGCAGGATCTGCCGGACGCCAGTAATGCATCCACTCTGGTTTTGGGGTGTCTCTTTGTCTCTCTCGCTGTGTCCTTCTATATCTTTACCGCCGCCAGATATCCCCACCTCGTGAACCAAACACCTATGTCGAGGCAGGTCCCCGACACTTCATAGGAATTAAAAATCTAAAAAAAATTTTAGATTAATTTAACATTTTATAATGACTTGACTTCAGATCCCACTAATTAAAATTTTATAATTCAAATAATATTGACTAAGTTTGTCTTTTTCTCATCCTTAAATTATGCATAATAGTATAAGCAGTGCTCTGTTGGTTGAAAAATGAGCTGCCAGTTTCTTATAAACTTAAACATATACTTGCATGCCATATGAACCTAACAATTCCATTTCTAAGTATTTCCCCATGACTCAAAAACATACACACAGATGTTCACAGAAGCTTTATTTGTAATAATCTTAAATTGAAAACAACTCAAATGTCCATAGGTAATTAAATGGGTAGCAGATTGTAGTATACCCAAACACATAGATGCAGCAACAACAAAAATGACTTCAGATATACAAGGAGTCCTGGTAGCGTAGTGAATTACAAGCTGGGCTGCTAACTGCAAGGTCAGTAGTTCAAATATACCAATTACTCCAAGGGAAAAAGATAAGACTTTCTGCTCCTGAAAAGATTTACAGCCTTGGAAACTCTATACAAGATTTCTAGGCATAGGAATTAAATTGGTGGCATGCAACCACCCCCATTACAGATACATGAGGGTGAATTTCAAAAGCTTTCCAAATGAAAGAAGCCAGACACAAAAGATTATGTGCTATATGATTCCATATATATGAAATTCTAGAACATGCAAAATTAATCTATAATGACAGAAAGCAGGTCAATGTTTGCCTTAGAGGAATACAGGGATTTTTTTCAGGTGATAGAAATGTTCTATATCTTAACTGAGGTGGTGGTTATACAGGTACATAATTTTTGTCAAAACTCAATGAACTGTACACTTAAAATGGGCATTTTATTATATGTACATTTGATTTTCTGAAATCAATACACTTGATTTCGTGAAAAGTGATGTGCTAGTACTTATATCTCCATAACAATAAAATTTCCCTCTTAACTCTTCTGTCTCCTCCTTTCCAATATTTACCTTTTTGAGCCATGCCATTTCCAAGATGAATATGGTATAGAGCATCCCAGTTTGAGTTCACAGATATCTTTAAAAAACATGCAAAAGATTCACCTTTCCACCCCAAATCTAATAGATCTTAAAATTCTACATACTCTTAACTCTGAAATATTTCTTGTGCCTTGCCACTGCTGCCCAGCTTCACCTGCACTGCCTTAGTTTAGCCATCCTTCATCTTCTTATCAGTTTCCTTCCCTCTCGACTCCTTCTCTCCAATCCTGCCTCTACTCTGTAACCAGACCACATCTTTATATAACTTCTTATAAACTTCTCTTTTCAAGATCCCTCAGTGGTTCACCATTCCACACATGCATGACAAACCCTAAACTCTTGCACACTCTCTGGCTTGGGCTCTGTTTGCAGTCTTATCTCCATCACTCTTCTGTGCTGTGCTTCTTATCTATGCTTTGTTGTTGTTAGGTGCCATCAAGTCAGTTCCAACTCATTGCAACCTCATATACAACAGAATGACGCTATGTGTTAGGTTCACTGAATTTCTTACATCCGTCACAAAATATTAGTTCATGCTCACATGACTCCTTATTCTATTTCTTTGCCTAGAAATGACCATCTTGTATCATCCCTCTACATTTTCTTCAAGATCCTACTACCAGTTGGTGGTGAAGTTGCAATTCAAAAAAAATCTTTAAATCCTTCCCTCATATTCCCATAATACTTTACCTATTCTTCTTTTAATGATCCCTCAAGTCATAACAGTTAAGCACTCAGCTAGTAACTAAAAGATCAGAGGTTCAAACCCACCCAGAGGCTCTATGAGAGACAGGCCTGATGACGTGCTCCTGTAAAGAGCCTAGAAGACTCTATGGGGCCATTCTACTCTGTAATGGAGGATGCTTTGAGTCTAAATCAACTGTACCTGACAACAACAGCATTTGCCATTTTCTACAGGAACTCTGGTGTCGTGATTAAAGCACTTAGCTGCTGACTGAAAGGTTGGCAGTTCAAACCACCAGCTACTTTGTAGGAGAAAGCGGTGTCAATCCACTTCTATAAAGATTTAAAGCCTTTGAAAGCCTACAGGCAATTTTACTCGATTATATAGGGTGGTTGCTGTGAGTCATAATTGACTCAACAGTGGGTGGGTTGGGTTTGGTTTTTCTTCTTGTCACTTTCCACTTTATATTTTTGTATACTTTTAAGTGCATCTTTTCTTCCCATGGATTCTGGATGACAGTATCATCAGTTAAGAATCTTCAGAAGGAAGCAATGGAACTTTCAGGTAGTCATAGAATCATGGAGAGAGCTGAAAAAACAAGACATCTCTATGGATTTTCTCACAGAAGTATATCTATAAAAAGTTCGTTCTTGATTAAAACCAGAGGATCCTCCCCACCATCTTCTAGATGTTAGAAAACAAAATGGTACCCAGAAAATTATACTGAGAGAAGGGCAAATGATTATAGGAGAGGGAAGCAGACAAGAGGCAGATCTGGAGACAGCATTTGGGGAAGGTAGATAAAGGCCTCACATGCTTGTTTCTGGATCAAAATAGGATCCTTGGTAAACTGACTGGATTGCTTTGAATACTATCGGTGTTGTCTATGTTCATTTTCTTTAGTGTGTTAGTGAAGCACTTTTGGGAATTATATTCCAATTTCAATTTTGATCTAGAGACTGGAGAGAGTGCCTTTCCCTCACAAATTGATGTGGAGAGACCAGATCTGGCAGTGGCTGCGGAAAATCAAAAGCAGAGAACTCCAAGGAAGACAGGCTACTTGGAAGGTCAAACTAGAGCTCAAAGATACAGCCCAATTCAGACCCTAGTCTCTACCCATCCCTCACAATTCTCTCTTAAGTCCGTGCTCCAAAGAGTATGTGGTCCTATATGTATCACAGGACTGAGTTCTTTTCTGTCACCTCACATTCTTCTCTGATTGTCAGAGAGCTTGGTGATACTGACTGGTCACATGAGAGGATAAAGGTGGTGATTTTCATCCAGGTTAATTCATTGTAAAAGGTCTAGAAGAGCTTTCCCCATCTCTGAAAGTGCCTTTTAGCAAGAATTGAGATACACTAGCTCCCAGTGAAACATTTCCCATCGATTACACACTTGTCAGGAGACTCACAGGTCCAGCTTAGAGATTTCCACCTTAAAATTTTAGAAAAACCACTTGCTAAAGGTTCTGGAGCTGGGGATGCCAGTGCAACTATTAAAAATCAAACAAGTGAGCAGAAACTGAATTTGACTTTTGTACCCAGGGGTAAGAGAGGTGGGAATGAAAACTGACAGGCTCTTACTTGACAAGGTCTCTGCAGAGCTTAGATGGGTGACTCAGAAATCAGTGTGGCACTTCTTGTCCAGCGGCTGTCCTCTGAGCAAGACCTGAGCACTCCTACCCAGCCTATACATACCGGTGCTCATGACTGGAGTTCTGACAGGGATGCCCAACTTCCTCCAACACAAGGCATATCTTAGGGGTACAGCTTTAACGTTAAAGACCATCATGACTTTAGCACACATATATCACTTTGTGGCTAAAGCAGCATCATACAGTTTGATCATAGGGAGCTGTTGATCAAGGACTATCTTTTGAGTAAGTCTTCTAGTCCTGGCTTTGCTGTTGACAAGCTGAATGAATATGAGTGAGTCAGTTACTGGAAGGGGAAGTGTCAGAATTTTCCCTGCTATAAATTGGAAACAGTTCATTATTTGGTAGGAGAGATGGACACATAAGTAAGCAATCATGTTAGAAATGTATTGGCAGTCCAGATGAAGACTAGATTCATCCCATAGAAATAAGGTGGCTGTTGAGTTGGAGCTTGAGAAAGCAATGTGTTTTCCAGTCAGGAAAGAAAGTAGAATATTTCAGGCAAGGCAACACATTCACAAATGTGCTTTCGAATGTGGAAACAAGATATGGCTAGAGCATGGGGGAAGTGATGAATCTGAAGGTATCTGGAGGAAGAGCTGCAAGGTGTTTTAGGTGTAGAATCAGCAGGCTTCAGTGTCCAGTTGAATGTGAGAAGTAGAGGAGGAGCAGAGATGGCCTACTGACTCCTGGCTTGGGTGACTTGGCAAATGACGATTTGATTAATAGAGGAGTCAAAGCAGAAAGAGTGAGAAAATGATTAATTCTGTTTCTGACATGTTGAAATGGACGTATCTTTAGTTCAAGCAAGTGACAATCTGAAGATCAGGGGTGTATTTGAAGCTAGATATGGAGATCTGGGCATCATCATCTTATATTGATCTAAATAACTTTGAAATTCTTTGCTAAAACTAAAGTCACAGGATCCTGCGGAAGGAAAAGTTCAAAAATAAACCTTTTTTCTATTACTGAACTTATTATTCTAATAAGACACTTGGTATATTTTTCTCTACTCCCCTTGTATGCTTATGTGCCAACATATGTTCATTTATTTAATTTTCTTGAGTGTACATGGTTTCTGTCAACTGTTAATTGTACTATTTTAGACAATATAAAATCATCTCAGTCCAGAGAATTAAACAGTAACTTGACTACCCACATCAATGATGAATACCCAAAAGGTCTGGGAAAAGACCAGAGTAAATGTTATCACCCTTCTCAGCAATTATCAAAGATGTCCCATTTTACATGGAATAAAGCCCTGCTCTTCAATTTGCATTGAAGTCTTAGCATTAATTGACACCCTCTAACTGCCACTCTCCACACTCATCTGTCAGTTTGTCATGCTGTGGTGGTTTGCATGTTGCTGTGATTCTGGAAGCACTGCCACTGGTATTTTAAATACCAGTAGGTTTATCCATGGTGGACAGGTTTTAGCTGAGCTTCCAGACTAAGACAGACTAGAAAGAGGAGAGTCAGACTGCTTCTGAATTTTTAGCTATTGAAAACATTATGAATAGCAGTGGAACACTGTCAGCACCAGAATATTAAATATTGAAACCTGATGAAGAGCACCAGAATATTGTCAGATACAGGGATGGAAGATGAGCTCCCCTCAGATTTGAAGGCACTCAAAATAGGACTGGGGAATTGACCGTGATGATGTGAATGGATTAAAGCTTTCTGGACCTTCATTTGCTGAGGTGCACAACTCAAAATGAGGAGAAACAGTTGTAAACACCCATTAATAACAAAAACATGGAATGTACTAAGTATGAACCTAGGAAAAATGGAAGTTGTCAAAATTGAAGTGAACTGCATAAAGGTATCAATGACCTGAAATGGACTGGTATTATCTGACAATCATGTGGTTTATTATGCCAGGAATAACAAATTCAAGATGAATGGTGTCACATTCATTAAAAACATTTCAAAATCTATCTTAAAGTACAATGCTGTCTGTGATAGGATAATATCCATACACTTGCAAGGAAGACCAGTTAATACTACTATTATTCGAATTTACATACCAACCACAAAAGCCTGTGATAGTGATATTGAATAGTTCTACCAACTATTTCAGTCTGAAATTGATAACAAATGCAATCAAGATGTATTGATAATTACAGGTAATTGAAATGCAAAGATAGGAAATAAAGAGAAAGGTTCAGTATTTGGAAAATAGGGCCTTGATGATAGAAACTATGTTGGAGATCACTTGAAAGAATTTTGCAAGACCAATGACCTATTCATTGCAAATATATTTTATAAACAACATAAAAGACAACTATACACTCCCTGCAATATTTGCCAAATAATGATTTTATTAGATTTAAGTGTCTCTATGTAGCGTAGTGGTTATGAGTCAGGCTGCGAACCTCAGGGTCAGAACTACTAGCTGTTCTGCGGGAGAAAGATGAGGCTTTCTGCTCCCGTAAAGATTTACAGCCTCAGAAACCCTGTACAGGGTTGCTATGAGTCGGAACTGACTCCATGGCATATAACAACAACAATGTCCCCCATTGGAGTCATGGTGTGACCCTGAGGGTTCATGTGCTGGACTGCCAAGTTGACCATAATGTAGATGATGATATGGAGCGTCTCCATTGCCTTTCCACAGATGTAGTCATTTTTATTCCTATGTATTCCATTTGGTGAGGTCTATGTGTATGGTCATGTTTTATGCTGTTGAAAAAAAGGAGCAGCTGAACCAACCTTGTGGTTCAGACCAATTTTTCAGTCCAGCACCAGGACTCCATCAATACATTACATCTTGATTACATGAAGAAGAACATGTCATCAGGATAGGAGGAAGGTTCATCAACAACCTGTGCAATGAAGATGATAGAACCTTGCTTGCTAATAGCAAAGAGGACTAGAACTACTTAGTGATGAAGATCAAAGACCACAGCCTTAGTATGGATTGCACCTTAATGTAAATAAAACAAAAATCCTCACCACTGGACCTATAAATAACTTCAAGGTAAATGGAGAAAAGATTGAAGTTGTCAAAGACTTCATTTTGCAACACTCGTGGAAGCAGCAGTCAAGAAATCAAAGGATATATTGCATTAGACAAATCTGCTGCTTAAGACCTCTTTAGAGTGTTCAAGAGCAAAGATGTCAGTTTGAAGACTAAATTGTGCCTGAGGCAAACCACGGTATTTTCAATCACCTCATATGCATCTGACAGTAGAATGATGAATAAGGAAGACCACAGAAGAACTGATTCATTTGAGTTATGGTGTTGGAGAAAATTATTGAAAGTACCAGGAAACGAAGAAGACCCCCAACAAGCTGGATTGTAACAGTTGCAGCAGCAGAGGGCTCAAACATAGCAACAATTGTGAGGATGACGCAGGCGTGTGTCATTCTGTTGTGCATACGGTCGCTATGAGAAGGAATTGGCTGGATGACCCCTAGCAACAACACAACATGCCACTCCTGGATTCCTGACTCTGAGAAACTGTGAGATGGATGTTTGTTGCTTGAAACCTCTGCACTTGTAGGTCATTTGTTAAGCTAAGATGAAGGGAAGGAGAAACTTATTCTTTTTTTTAATATGTGGAAATTTTTATAATGATTGAAATACTTTAAAAGAGAGCAAAACAGAATGATGAAAGGCTGAGTGTGTAGTCCTGATTCTTCTGAAAACGTCATATCTCCTATGTAGGTCTCACTTTTATTATTTGTGTATGAAGGTGGGTTCCCTAACACACGTGTATCACTTTATGGTTTGTACAGTATTTTTACATTGTGGTCAGGACTACAAAGAACAGTCTTCAAAACTTAAAAGTGTCCCAGAAAGCAATTTTATTTCCCCTGCTTCCAAAATCAACACATATGGATCAGGACAGAGATAAGCAACATTACCTTAAGGCAGTATTTATGATTCCTTTTGAAAGACAAGTTGTAAACAGAATAAAAATTACAATTACTTTCTTCTTAAGGATTCCTGGTAGCGTAGTGGATTACAAACTAGGCTGCTGGCCAAAAGGTCAGTAGCTTGAATTTACCAGTTGCTCCATGAGAGAAAGATAAGGCTTTCTGCTCCTGTACAGATATATAGCCTCAGAAACTCAAGTCGTGGTGACCACCATCACCACCACCACTTTCTTCTTACTGTGAATGGTGGGAAATTCCAGGAATGTTCATTCTCTAATACATGAAAAGTCCTTAGAAGAGTTCCTGGAATGTAGTCAATGTGAAACACGTACTACCTATTATTAATTATTTTTATTTGCAAACAAGGGGAGGCTTAGTAAACTGATAAGTAGGTTATTGAAAGATTTATTGTTATGTGCCATGGAGTCAGTTCTGCCTCATAGTGACACTGTATAGGCTTTCCAAGAAGCAGCTGGTGGGTTTGAACTACCAACTTTGTGGTTAGCAGTTCAGTGATCATCCTACAGTGCTCCACCAGGACTCCTATTGGAAGAGAGATTTGATATTCATAAACTAAAGTACCACATAACTAGATCTCTAACTTGATAGCCTACAAAGAAATTTGGCTGGTATACACAGTACTGGGCAGAATGAGACATTTTCAACTATGTGCACACAACACAACACTGTTCACACAGAGAGTTGGGATACCTGAAATGCCTAGATGGATGCCTTGTTATCCGAGCATCATGAAAGCTGTCCTGAGGTGGAGCTGGTTTTCAACTGCTGTTGTTCTTAAATGAATTAAAACACTTGTAGAATTGTATACAGGTCTTATCCTTATTAATGATTAGGGTAATTGACATATTGCTATGTTTTAAACATTATTTTGTCACTCTCTGATTTTATCACCAAGTTTTAAATTTAATTTTATATTTAGATTTTTTAAATAAAAATCTGTTTTCTTTAAAGTGTGTGTATGTGCATGTGTTTTATATTGCTGCCATAACAGATGATCACAAAATTAAGGACTTAAATTTATCCTTGTAAAGTTATGTAGGTCAGATGTCCAATGCAGAATTCACTGGATTAAAACCAAGGTGTTGACAGGGCTCTGTTTCTTTCTGGAGACTCTAGAGGGAAATGCATATGTCCACCTTTGCCAGCCTCAAGAGATCACCCACATTCCTTGACTTTGCCTACCTTCCTCTGTCTTCAAAGCCAGCAATGGTCATCGAGTCCTCCTCACACTGCCATCTGTCTGGTTTTCCACAGCAAGGAAAGGTTCTCTGCTTCTAGGGACTCATGTGATTAGATTAGGCTCCCTGGATATCCAGTAGCATGTTCCCATCTCAAGATCCTGAACATTAATCGCATCTGCAAAGTCACTTTGCCATGTAAGGTAACACATCCACAGATCCCAGGGGTTAGAATGTAGACATCGGTGGGGGACCAGTCTTCTGCCCATCATTACATACATATAGTATATATATCAATATCTAGTACTTATTGTTATTAAATTATAGAGTTATGGAGTCCTGGTGTGGTGCTGTAGGATAAGCACTTGACCTCAAGGTCAGTTTGAACTGTAAGGTTGGTGATTCAAACTCACTAGTTACTCCTCAGAAACCTTATACAGGGTCCCTATAAGCTAGAACCAACTAGACAGCACTTAACAACAACAATATTGTTATTGCGTGCCATTCAGTCAGTTCTGATTCATAGCAACCCTGTATAGGGTTGCCGAGAAGTGGCTAGTGGGTTTGGACCACCAACCTTATGGTTAGCAGCTCAGTGTTTATCCTACAGTGCCACATATATAAAATATATTTTATAGGCATTTTGTGAGTTTTTTTATAGTTTATAAAATATATATTTTATAGTTTAAACATTTTTGTATATACAGACTGTGTATGTATGTGTGTGTTTAATACAAGCATACCTCGTTTATTGTGCTTCACTCCTGTACTTCACCGATAATTGCATTGTTTACAAATTGAAGGCTACTGCTTACCCTGTTTTGAACAAGTCTATCAGCATCATATGCAGATGATACAACCTTGCTTGCTGAAAGTGAAGAGGACTTAAAATATTTACTGATGAAGATCAAAGAACACAGCCTTCGGTATGGATTGCATCTCAATGTAAAGAAAACAAAAATCCTCGCCACTGTCCAGGATTTCATTCTTGGATCAACTATCAACACTCTTGGAAGCAGCAGTCAAGAAATCAAATGACATATTGCGTTAGGCAAATCTGCCACA
The DNA here is from genome assembly GCF_000296735.1 of Chrysochloris asiatica. NCBI lineage: Eukaryota > Metazoa > Chordata > Mammalia > Afrosoricida > Chrysochloridae > Chrysochloris > Chrysochloris asiatica. The sequence goes on along the minus strand of NW_006408571.1, from coordinate 18,655,580 downwards.
CAAGACCTTTTAAAAAGTGTTGAAAAGCAAAGATGTCAGCTTGAGGACTAAGGTGTGCCTGACCCAAGCCATGGTGTTTTCAATAACCTCATATGCATGTAAAAGCTGGACAGTGAATAAGGAAGACCGTAGAAGAATTGATGTCTTTGAGTTATGTGTTGGAGGAGAATATTGAAAGTGCCATGGGCTGCCAAAAGAACAAACAGATCTGTGTTGGAAGTACAGCCAAAGTGCTCCTTGGAGGCCAAGATGGCCAAAGTTCGTCTCTCATGCTTTGGACATATTATCAGGAGGGATCAGTCACTGGAGAGGGATATCTTATTTGGTAAGGTGGAGGGTCAGAGAAAAAGAGGAAGACTGTGTGATGGATTGGCAAAGTGGCAGCATCAGTGGGCTCAAGCGTGGCAACAATTGTGAGGTTGGCTCAGGATCGGGCAGTGTTTCGTTCTGCTGTGCTATGAGTCGGTACCGACTTGATGTCACCTAATAACAACATCAGCATCATATTCTCCACAGCACATGCTCACTTCATGTCTCTGTGTCACATGTTATCAATTCTCACACTATTTCAAGCTTCTTCATAATGCAATTTTTGTTGTTGTTAAGTGCCGTTGAGTTCGTTCTGACTCATAGAGATCCTACATAGGGTTTCCAAAGAGCAGCTGGTGGGTTTCAACCGCCAACTTTGAGGTTCAAACCAGCCTTGCAGTCCAGTGTTTATCCTACAGCACCACACCAGGATTGTTGTTAGGTGCTGTTGAGTCAATTGCAATTCACAGTGACCCTATGGGCAACAGAACAAAACACTGTACCATGCTCATAATCTTGGTATGTTTGAGCCTATTGTTTCAGCCACTGTTGTTAATCCATCTCCTTGGCCGGGAGGGGAAGGATCTCTTTCTTTGTGGACCCTCTACTTAACCAAACATGATGGTCTTCTCTAGAGACAGATTATTCCTGACAATATGTTCAAAGTATATGTGATAAAGTTATGCCATCCTGGCTTCTAAGGAGCATTCTGGCTGTACTTCTTCCAAGAGAGATTTGTTTGTTCTTCTGGTGGTCCATGATACGTTCAATATTCCTTGCCAACACCATAATTCAAATGCATCGATTCTTCTACAGTCTTTCTTATTTGTTGTCCAGTTTTTGCATGTGTGTGACATGATTAAAAATACCATGGCTTGAGTCAGGCACATCCTAGTTCTCAAAATGTTGTCTTTGCTCTTTAACACTTTAAGAAGTCTTGTGCAACAGATTGGCCCAATGTAATACATTGTTTGACTTCTTGATCCAAGTAAAATGAAAGCTTTGACAATGTTAGTGTTTTCTTTGTTGATCATGATGTTTATTGGTTTAGTTGTCAGGATTTTTGCTTTATTCACATTGAATTGCAATCCATATTGAAGATTGTATTCTTTCATCCTCATTAAGTGCTCTGTGTCATCTGTTTATATGGATTGTCAACGAACCTTCCCCTAATCTTGATGCTGCATTCTCCTTTATCTGGTCTAGCTTCTCAAATTCTTTGCTGAACATATAGATTGAATAAATATGATGATAGCATACAATCCTGGCATACATCTTTCCCGGTTTTAAACCACTCAGTAACCCTTGGTTTTGTTTAAACAATTGCTACTTATTCTATGTATAGACTCCTGATGTGAGATTAGCTTTACTGTGGTTGTCTGGAACAGAACCTGCAATATCTCTGAAGTACACCTGTATGTGGACTTCTGATGTGGCACTGCGGGTTAATGCACTAAACTGCAAAGTCGGTTTGAACTGCAAGGTTAGTGGTTCAAGCTTACCAGTTGCTCCTCGGAAACCCTATACAGGGTCACTATGGGTCAGAACCGACTCAACAGCACTGAACAACAGCAGCAACATCTGTTTATAATATATTTATGGAATCCTGATGTGGTGCTGTAGGATAAGCACTGGGCTGCAAAGTCAGTTTGAATCGCAAGGTTGGTGGTTCAAACCCACCAGTCATTACTTAGAAACCCTAGACAAGGTTGCTATGAGTCGGAACCCACTTGATGAAACTTAAAACAACAACAACAACAACATAGTGGGATCCATACAATAAGCGCTGGACTGTGAACCACAAGGTCCACGGTTACATGATAACAGGTCCCTGGAGAAGCCTGTGGAGTTGATACGGGTACAACCCCCGGAAAAACCCAGAAGCCAAGATCTATCAAGTTCTTGATTTCCGAATTCGTTGTGGAATGAAACATGGTTATACTCCCAGCGACATGCCTGTGAAGACAAAACGCTGCACCTACAACTACAGCCTCCCCATCACGGTCATAAAGACAACAAGCTAGCTCAGCATGCATGACCTGGGCCCATCAGGAATTGCCAATGCCCAGAAGTCAACCTCCAACATGTACAAGCTCAAGGATTCAGTCTACATCTTCTAGGAGGGGGCCCTGCCGCCTTACCGACAGATGTTCTATCAGTTCTGCGATTTGAAAGAGTTGCAGAAGATAATTCACCGCAATGATGGAGCAGAGAGTGTGTGTACGGAGCAGGATGGCTGGTGTCTCCCCAAGACCAGTGACGACCTGAGGAATGCCATGTCAGGCATGATCCGGCAGGGCCTCCGCTCCAAGAGGTCTGCTTCTTCTCCAGCCCCAACAAGACAGATGAAGAGAAGGAGCAGTTGGCATATGAGTATGCAGAAGATGAGGAGGAGGATGAAGATGAGGAGAAATTCAAGCCTTCAGATGGTAGTGAGAATGAGATGAAGACAGAGATCCTGGACTACGTGTGATAAGCTCTGGTCCTGGCTGTGCTTGTGCCCTGGCTAGGCACATCCATGAATCACCCATCGTCCAGCTGACTGAACTGGTGCCCATCACTTTTCTCTCTGAGACCAGCAAGAGTTGGGGGTGGAGATTGTACAACTAAGGGAGGGCCAGTCTTGGCTTGGCCTTTGTGACTAGGACCTTAGTCCATGGTTATAGATGGCCAAAGACTGCCTTTGAGTTTGAATCCAAACCATCTGGGTAGTGTTGGCAAGGGCCAGACCCAACTGGAATTGGTCTTTATTAAATATGTTTTTCTGTGGAAAAATAAAACAAAACAAAATAACAAAAAACAACAACAACAACAGCTCCTCAAAAAAAAAAAGACAAGACTTCCTGTTCCTGGGAAGATTTTAAGCCACAGAAACCCTATACATAGTCGCCATGAGTCCTAATCGACTCGATAGCACATAACAACAACAATCATGGGTTGGCTTTTTGGTTTGATAGTGAAATAAAAGGATCCCTGGTGACATCATTGTTAAAGCACTCGGTTGCTAATCACAAGGTTGGTGGCTTGAACCCCAGTCACGCAGCATTCTGCTTCTGTAAAGATTGGTAGATAGCCTTGGAACCTCTATGGGCCATTCTACTATACGGTCATTCTACCATACTATAACGGGTCCTATACAGTTGCCATGAGTCTGAATCAGCTCCATGGCAGCACATTTGGTTTGTATTTTATTGTAAAATATTTGTGAGTATTTATCACAGTTCCTTTTTACCATTCTATTTCTCTAACCTTTCTCCACACTCAGTGACATTAAATGAATAAATTATTTCCATCATTTTCTTTCTTTCCTTCATTTTTTTTTGCAGTTAATTTAATTTTTTTTTTTTTTTTTTAGTTAATTCTACTTTTATGGAAGGGGTTATAGCAATGAGATAGGCTAAATTATGAGCATTAGTGAACAATTTCCAACTGTAGTGGCTAAAACTACAAAAGCTTAATTCTCCCTCATATTACACATCAAGAAGTCTTGGTGACACACTGATTAAGGCATTTGATGTTCTCTTCCTCACTAGCACTCCACTCACAAGTTTCCTCTCCCGTCTTCTCAATGTAAACACATGATAATTTTTGTTAGAAGATTTAGTGTTTCCAACAGTATGACCCTGTAAACACTTATAGCTGAACTACGTAGTGTACTCTCATTTCTAGGTACTATACACATTTTTTTGAGTTAGTATGTGTCTCTTTTTTTATTTGCATTGTTTCCTGTGTGCCTATCACTTTTTCAGCATGATCTCTAACCAAGTTATAAAACTTGTCTTATAGCATTCAGGTACATCCCTTCTGAGGTCCTTGGTCCTCCTGCTCCAGCTTGGACTGGTGACTCTCTACCTATTTACATCTTGGATTCCTCTTCCATTAAATCTGGAGGTTACCAATAACATTGGTCTTACAAATCCCATCACCATCAAGTCAATTCTGATCCATAGACACCGTAAAGCAGAGTAGAACTGTCCCACAGGGTTCCCAAGGCTGTAAATATCACCAGGAGCACACAGTCACATCTTCCTTCTCCAGAGTGTCATCTGCTTGTATGGGTTTTGAATTGCAGATCTTCAGTTCGAGCACTTTAACTTCTGCATTGTCAGGCCTCTTTCAAATAGGTCAAATAGAGAAGAATAAAATACTGGACTACTTCTGAAACCCTGCTCCCTAGTCTGAAATTGTGGTGCAGAGAGGCAGTGTTATCAGAAGCCCAAATGAGTCCCAAAGATTGGTTCTACAACCTGTTCTTTGTCCAAGACTACTCATTCCCCAACTAAAGAGCCCCTGGTTGGTGCAAACAGTTAATGTTTTCAGCTGCTAACTGAACGCTAGCTAGTCTACCCAGAGTATCTTCAGCCAAAAAGACCTGATTTTACTTCCCCAAAAATCAGCCAGCCATTGAAAACCCTATGAAACACAGTTCTACTGACAAACCTAGGGTGGCCATGAGTCAGAATGAACCCAATGGCAACTGGTTAATTGGTTACTCATTTTACCCACGTTGACTACTGGCCCGACTAGTTTTCCCTGGCCTGATTCAGGCCTGAAATTCTTCCCGTGGCCTCTAGTTTCTGTTGCTCTCTTTGTCACCCTCTGATCTCTACTTTCTGAAACCACTAATAAAGGAAAAAGGGGACAGGTTAACTGGGGGTTCTAAAAGTCCTAAACCCTAGCCCTAGAAGCATCCCCAGACTTCTTGCTAGTCCTTTGTCTCATTAGAAGCAAAATTATTTTATTTAACCCAAAAAAGTAGAAAATCCAAGTGATCAAGGCAGTGTAAAAGTTATTATCTTGTTATGCTCTTACCATGGAACAGGCTGAATTTCTGAAAACCCTCGAGATGTGACTGCAGGCAGCTGTGGCTAATGGTTCAAAGGAGAGAAGCAAGGTGTATGGGGCAATGTTTTCACTTAGCGACTGTCTCTTCACACCAGTGATGGAATGAAATATGCAAGGGGAAGTGGAATGGGAATCTAAATCTTCCAATAATGATGGTATGGCTTCCATGCTTTCATGATGTGGGGGAGGGACTTGGTTTGGTGGTAGATTAGGCAGGGAGGACAATCAGAGTGATTCTGTGGTGTGTTTCTATGTGGCATATGTGTGATAGAAACCTGGGCAATTTCTGCCTGCTTAGTCTATCACCTAGGAAATTACCTTATCCGTTCCCCCTTCCTTTTCTATTAAGTGAAACACAATTGGAGACTAAAAAACATGTTCCCGGGGCTTTCTCTGAAAATAGTGGCCCTCACCCTAATGACAGAAAAAAGGATTGATGCTAGGAATTACCTACTTGTAAAGGGAAATTAATACTCTAATTAGCAAGATAGGAAAATCTATCTTATTGTAAATAGCAATACTTACAGATTGTGATATTCCTCCAGGGCCTACCAAGGTATTTAAAAGGAATAAATCAAGAACCACATTCAGACCCAGGATGATTATCATAGCAGATGTACACCTAAAACTGACAATATTTTCATCAGGCTTGTAAAACAATGGATGAAGTCAATTTCTACAGAGACACATTTGTGTGACTTTTTAAAATATTTCTTAGATGGAAAGTGTTTTCAGGATGGCTTTGAAATATCAACATTGTCACCTATACACCTTTGGAGGAAACAGACTCAAGGCATTGGATAAAAAGATTAGTTTCCCAAAAAACAAGGAGAAGAATACTACATTTCAAATAAAAGTAAGCGTCTCCAAGGATGAAATATAAACATTCAGTCCACCTGCAGATTTGATGAAGATCTATAATATGACCTTAGGTTTCTGTAGTTGTTTAAAATGGGGAACCTGGTTTCATAGCCATAAACTCATTCTGATTTTCTAAAGCGTGTGTATGTATGTTTGAATGAGCGTACACATGTGTGCATGTTGTATGTGTGCGTGTATGCATATGTGTGCAAGTGTGTATATGTATGCGTGTATAATGTGGAGACGAGGTAAATAAGAGGGCTATAAAGTATGATTCTCACTTTGCTGATGAGGAAACAGAGCCCAAAGAGATTCAGACTCTGCCTCCGGTGTGAACAGCCTGCGAGCATTTAGTGTGGACTGAATCAGAATTCCGATGTAGCCTTTCTTCTGTAGATTGCCAGAATGTATGACCAATGGGGTGACATTCTAGCTACAGTAGAGTTAGGACTTCAAGTTTATGAGCTCAACAATGAACTGATGCAAGTCAATACGGAAAACTCTCCTCCCCCTAAATCCATGATTATGGATCTAGGAAACAGCAGAATTGTGCCCATAACTGCACCCACATTTGACAGATCAGTTAGGGCACTGGTAAATCAGAGCATGTACCATAATCAGGGTGCTTCATCAGGGCACTTCATGTGTATGTGACTTCCTTCTGAGCTGCAAAAGTCCACAGACTAGCAACCACTTAGTAGTTTTATCCCCACCCCTTGCCCATCCCAGTATCTAGAACAAAGGAGGTGCTCAGGGTGGATTACCAGTAATCAAGGTAAGCAGAGACTTGCTCCTGTTTACTTACGAATCTGTAGTGGACAGTTTCACATGCTTTCCACCAAATCTGCTGTAAAACCCACATGAAATTTTCTACCACAGATTTGTAAGTAAGCATAAGTAAGTCCATGTTTACCGTCTTATTAGGTACTCTGTCCCTGTCAGGATTGGAAATTTAAAAAGAGGCTTTAAGGAAGGTGCTGAGGATTGGGAGAGAGACAGATATCAGTCAGACCTAGAAGCAGGATACAAAAAAAGTGAAACTGTTCACTACAGATTAGCAAGTAAGCACAAGCAAGTCTGTGCTTACCTTGCTTATTGGGTAATCTGACACAGGCAGGTACTTCATAAACTTGTTGTTGTTAAGTGCCTTCGAGTCGGTTCCAACCCATAGCGACCCTGTACAGGGTTTCCGAGGGTGTAAATCCTTATGGGAGTAGAAAGCCTCATCTTTCTCCGGCAGAGCGGCTGGTAGTTTCGAACCGCTGACCTTAAGGTTCGCAGCCCGATTCGTAACCACTACGCTACCAGAGCTCCTGCTTCATAAACTTAGGAGGAGTGAAAGTAAATCATAGGAACAGACACTTTGCAACTGATTGAGCCATAGTAGATTCACGCAGACTAGAAGACGTAGTCTCTTCCACTTGGTGCATTAGGGGATCGGATGTTTTCCCTTTTAAACCATGGGACCCCTCATTGTCCACTTACTTGAATTTTGTCCATTTCCTGGGATGAAGTCATCACCATGATAGGTGCTCTTCTTTCATGCAGATAGTGTCTGAAAGTCAAGCAGTAGATTCACATGTTAGCAATTATAATGGGTATGTGTGCGTGTGTGTTTTAAGTTGATGTGTAATATCCCAGCAAAGAGAGAGACTGCAGTTATTTACTCCAGTTGTTCTGCACACTGAATCACCCAAGATCGATGGAACAGCATTGAGAACCAGAATAAATCCATTTACCTATGGACAGCTGATCTTTGACAAAGAATCGAAGTCCATTAAGTGAGGGAGAGAAAGTCTCCTTAACAAATGGTGCTGGCAAAACTGGCTATCCATTTGCAGAAAACTGAAACAAGATCCATACCTCACACTATACACAAAAACAAAACCCTTCGTGTCAAATCTAAAACTATAAATATTATAAAAGGAAAAACTAGGAACAATGCTAGCATAAATAGAACACCAAACATAGCTAATCAAACGACAAAAGACAAACGAGATAACTGGGATCTCCTAAAAATGAAACAC
>NW_006408571.1:18615812-18645747 GCF_000296735.1 Chrysochloris asiatica | reverse complement strand
GAGAATTTACAGACTGAGACAAAATATTTAGCTACAGAATATCCAACAAGGCTCTAATCACAATATTTCTAGAAAACATAAACACTTCAACAATAAAAAGACCAACAATTGGATTTCAAAATGGGTAAAGAACATGAATAGATACATTACCAAAGAAGACATTCAGGTGACTACCCAACATGGAAAGATGCTCCCTCTCATTAGCCATTAGAAAGATTCAAATCAAAACTACAATGAGACACCACATTCCCCCAGCAATGATGGAATTGTTTTATTTAAAAAACAAAACAAAAACAGAGACCAACAAATGCTGACATACTGTGTGGAGCTCTTAACATACTGTTGGTGGGACAGCAGAAAGGTATAACCAGTATGGAAAACTGTATGGCGTTCTTTTCAAAAGCTAGGTATAGAAATACCATATGATCAAGCAATCCTACTCCTAAGTATTTATCTTAGACAAATAAGAACCATGACATGAATATGCACACCATGTTCATCACAGTATTATTCACAATAACAAAAATAGATGGGAACAACCTAAATATTCATCAAAAGATCAATGGGTAAACAAACTGTTACATACACACAGTAGGCTACTACACCAATATGTAATGGTGAATCCATGAAACATCTCACAACCTGGATGAACCTGGAAGAAATGATGCTGAGTGAAATAAGTCAATCACACAAGGATAAATGTTGTATAAGATTACTATTATAAAAAGTCAAGAGTAAGGTTACATACAGAAACATTCTTTGTTGGTTACTAGGGAAGTCAGGAGAGGGGGAAACACTAACTAATTACTATTGTTGCTGTTAAGTGCCGTGGAGTCAGTTCCGACTCATAGCAACCCTGTCTAGGATTTCCGAGGAGCAGCTGGTGGGTTTGAACCTCTGACCTTGTGGTTCAAACTGACTTTGAGGTCCAGTGCATTATCCTAGAGAAGAGTTAATTCTGGAGAAAGGAAATACAAAACACAATATGAGGGAAGTCAATACAACATGAACAAAGCAAAGGAAGACACTAAGATGTATGCAAGAATAAAGGACAACTTCAGTAGATGCAATAACATAAACAGTCCTGCACTAACAGTAATAGCTAACAATACTTTGTGAGTAGATATACAGGTAAATGTTGTTGTTGTTGATCAGTATGATCGAGTCTGTTCCAACTCATAGCGACCGTATATTGGGTTTCTAAGGAGTGGCTAGTAGATTTGAACCTCTGACATTGCAGTTCAAACCGACCTTTCAGTTTAGTGCTTATCATATAGCACCATATCAGGATTCCACAGAAGAGAATATGTATGCTAAATAGGTGAGGTCAGTCATGCACATACATAAATAAGTATGGTGATGATATTTCCATATACATATTACAAATGTATGTGTATGCTCATATATTTAACAGAGCATATAGTCAGCACAGTTACAGAAAATACTTAGACATTGGTACTGAACCACTGGTTCTTAAGGCTAAGGACCATAACCTTGGGGCAAACCTAGATCAATTGATAAAGCACAGTTCATAAAGATGATGTTCTAAATACTAGTCTGGGGTCTTAAAATCTTGTGAATGGCAATTTAAGAAGCAGCTCTGCCATCATGAGCATAGGAGAATGAAGAAAAACAAAAACTCAAGGAAAGAATTAGTTCAAAGGAATCACAGCCTCCTCTAACCTGAGCCCAGATGAACTAGCTGGTTGCCTGGTTACCACTATGCTCCACTGTGACCAGGACCAAAATATAAGGTCCCGCTTAGAATGGTTTAAAAACAAACAAACTGTGTTACAAAATTCAAAGTCACAAAAAAGACTAGACTTACTGGTTTGAAGGAGACTGAAGGAATTCCCAAGACTATTGTCTGAGAAAACCTTCTAACTTGGAATTGAAGACACAACTAGAGAAGCCATCTTCTAGCCAAGGACGATAAAATAAATGACATAAAGAGTATGGGACTCAGAGCAATCAATTGTACAAGACCAACAGGACAATATATGCCCAAAAAACAAAAAAGGAAGACATGGAAGGACAAAGAAACCGGATGAATGGAAATGAGGAATCCAGAGAGGAAGATTGTGGGCAATGTCACTGAGCAAGATGTGTATGAACTATCAACTGGGAAAATTAATTTGCTGTGTAAACTTTTATCTACAGCACAATAAAAAATATGTAATTTTTAAAGTTTACAAAGCTATCTTTTTTTCAAGTTTTTATTGTGAATTCAGTGATAGTTTACATAAGAGAACATCAGCTTTACACTCATCGTATTTCATTTCATTACAATGATTACAAACCCCTCCATTCATCATCATTCAACAGTATTTGCTTCTATTCCCTCTGGTTTTGTTTGTGTGTGTGTGTGTGTGTGTGTGTGTGTGTACAACAAAACACTCAGGAATATGCAATCATTCAAACACCCAAAGGGCATACCCTTCAAGCCTGTCCCCTGGCCACCAGCCCACAGCCCCTCTCCCTCCATGAGTCTAGAGTCCCCAACTGCTCCATCTCTCCACGTCATCATCTCCACCTCCATCTCTGGCGTTGCTGCTTCTATGAATAGGGTTCCACACTCCACTCCCGCTCTTCTCCATTTATGGTCCCAGGGTCCTCCACTCCTGGGCTGCCAAGATCAACCACTCCCCACTTTTTGCTACAAAACGTCTACTTTTACAGTTGCAACACTCACAATCAGTCATGATAACAATTACTCACTATTGAACCACAAGAGTCCTATCCCTGTCTCCTTTCACCAGCCCCATCTAGACAGATTGAAAACCACTCAGTGGAGATTCTACCTTCCCTGGCACCCTCTGAAACAAAACTCCCTCTTAAAAACTTGTAAGCCAGTCACTTCATGCCTTTATAGCCCCTCTCCCCATTCCCCCACAACTTAGGTAGCCAATGTCTAAGTTGCCCATCCCTATCAACTACAGGGCTACTTTTATTTTCCACTTGATTCAATGAAATAGGTATTTCTTCTCCCCGCACACCCTTCGCCAAACAAACATTAAAGAAAAATCACCTGAGAAGTTTCCAAATAGAACACAGCAAGCATAGTTCCCATCCCTACAGATTCTAATGCAAACTTTGTTTCCCTTCCCCATTCCAGGAGATTGTAATGTTGGCCGATATTTTGTAATGTTGGCCGATATAACAGCATCAGATCATGCATACAACCTTGAGCATATAGGTATGTGGGATGCTAGGAAAAAAACAATAAGAACCAATTTCCCCATATACTTTTGTACCTTGAATGCTATCTAACTTTTTAACGTTTTACTACCTTGAATGTATTAAAATAATTAGTACTTTATTTCTTTTCATGTTACTGATTACTTGTAAGGTTTAGATCTTTTCATATGCACATCCAGTTAAGAGCACAAGCTACTGTGGTTTGTATTCTAGCTCTGCTGTTTCTTAGTTATGTGACTTCAGGCCAGCCACTTAAACTCACTAAGCCTCAATGTTATTGTTTGTCAAATGAGAAGTTTAATAGCACCTACCTCATAGCCTTGTTCCTAAAATGAGGTCATTAGGTGAAAAATCCTGGTGTGGCACTGTTGGATAAGCATGGGACTGTTTGCAGATGATAGGGTCGGTGGTTCAAACCACCAGTCTCTCTTCAGAAACTCTATACTGGGTCACTATGAGTCAGAACCGACTTGATAGCACTCAACAACAACAAAAGTGAAAATCAGCATTATGCCAAAATGAAGGATGTGCACATCAGATTACAAAATGAGGACGACTACATCATTACATGCATATGAATTTACTGAAAATACCACGGTTTACTTCAGGCGCACCCTAGTCCTCAGCTGACATCTTTGCTCTTCAACACTTTAAAGAGGTCTTTAAAGCTAACCTTGTGGTTCAAACTGACCTTGTGGTCTAGTGCTTATCCTAAAGCCCCATACCAGGACTCCTATTCTGTATTTCCTAAAATAGGAGGAATAAAGAACTCTGGTAGTATCATGGTTACGAATTGGGCTGCAAACCGCAAGGTCAGCAGTTCGAAACTACCAGCTGTTCTGCTGGAGAAAGGTCTGGTCTGGTAAAGATTTATAGCCTCGGAAACCCTGTACAGGGTCACTATGAATTGGAACTGACTCCACAGCACACAGCCACCACCAGAATAGGAATACAAAAATATTTTCTACTTAATTTCTTAAAAGTTCTCATGCCATAGGGTAATTCTTCAAATAAACAGAGCCAATAAATCCATCCAATTCATCATTAAATTATTTGAATAACAACATTCATACATATATAGAGAAATATGATGATTTTAAAACTAGCAAATATTTGGGGTCCCAATGTAATTTAAAGTGTCTCATTCTGACCCAAAGGAGTCTGAAAGCTTTTAACTTCAACATTCCTCCCCTGATTATGAAATTCTTCATTATGAAATGTTCATCCTTAACAGAAAAATTATACAGTTATTTCTGGTTTTGAAGGAATGCACAAATGAAAAGCTAACAAGAAATATCAGCCATATTATTTTATTCAATATGATTGTGTAAAATGTTGATGCCCTTGCATCTATAAAGCTATCCTGATAATACCTGAAGCAGGTGAAAAAATTGTTGATTTTTATTTGCCCTACTAAAGTGAAGTTCTGGTGTGGTGCTGTGCGTTAATGCGCCAGACTGCAAAGCCATTTGAACTACAAGGTCGGCAGTTCAAGCTCACCAGTCGCTCCTCAGAAATCCTATATAGTGTGGCTATGGGTCGGAACAAACTTGACGGCACTTAACAACAAAAATGAAGCTGGAGTCCTGGTGTGGCACTGTGGGATAAAGTGCTGGACTGCAAAGTCGTTTTGAACCTTAAGGTTGGCGGTTCAAGTTCACCAGCCTCTCCTTGGAAACCTTATACAGGGTTGCTATGGGTTGGAACTGATTTGATGGCACTTAACAACAACAGCAAAAGTAAGTCCTTCAATTTGTGTTGTTAGTGCCACCAAGTCGGTTCCAACTCAGGATGACCCTGTATAGGGTTTGAAAGGTTTTAAATCTTTTTGGAAGCAGAAAGCCTCATCTTTCTCCCACGGAGCAGCTGGTGGGCTTTCGAGATCTAACCTTGTGAAAAACTTCAATAGTGTATGCCAAAATTATGGCGAGATGATTCAGCAGGCTTATGAAATGCTAATGAGAAACTGACCAGTTTGGAAGCTAATACAAGGTACTGAGGTCTCAGATTTGGCCTTCAGAGCACACCATTCCATGTCTTGGTTTCCTTATGCCAAGGGGAAATTGTTGTTGTTATTAAATACTGTCCAGTCGGTTCCGACTCACAGTGACCCCATATAGGGTTTCCAAGGAGTGGCTGGTAAGTTTGAACTGCCGACCTTGTAGTTCAAACCAACCTTGTAGTCCAGTGCTTATCTTACAGTGCCATAACAAGGGAAACAGTGCTAGTTTAAACCCTCTGCTTTTCATTTTGGAATTTGGGATTTCAAATCTCTTAGTAATAACTTACAGGTTTTCACATTCTTCCTGTTCGATAAAGATGTTCCCTTTATTTCCACTGTGGTTTTCACATTCTAAATAGTTTGTTAACATCCGTACATACATATTCAAGGCAGAGAAGGAAGGAATGTATGTGTGCTTACTCCTTTTGACTTCACTGGTTCTGATTTCTCATTTTCAACCCCACCAGCTGGCTCCTCTGAAACCGTATACAGAGTCACTATGAGTTGGAATTGACTAAACTTAACAACAACAATTTTTAAAATAGAATTAAACATTGTATCCCTAGGGATTCTGTGAGGTCAAATGAGATGATTTGACCCATAGGATATGCACAATAAACAAATAAATATTTATTACACATTTAATAAACACAGAGCAGAGCACAATGCTGGACACTTTAATTTTCTGAGCCTTCAGCTGAAAAAATGTACAAATTAGTTGTTGTTGTTGTTGTTGTTAAGTGCCATTGAGTCTGTTCTGACCCATAGCGACCCTGTATAGGGTTTCTGAGGAGCAGCTGGTGAGCTTGAACTGCTGACCTTGTGGTTCAAACCGACTTTGCTGTCCAGCACGTTAACCAACAATGTCACAATTAGACTAGGTGGTAAATAAGCTTCCATACACCTACTCATCATGAAGAAGCTGTATGCAGGTTCCTAAGCAGGATTCTGAGACTAAATCTCAGATCAGCAGAAACAATACGTTGGTAAATTAGTGATACTTACTGAGGTCTGGAAACGGTGGTGAAACTCATGCCATTTCCTCGTATGACTAGATAACCAATCAAGTCCATTGAACGTTAGGAATATGCTCTTGTTAAGTGCCATCAAGTTGGTTCTGACTCACAGCAACCCCGTATAGGGTTTCTGAGGCTGTAAATCTTTGCAGAAGCAGCCTTCTCCCATGGAGCGACTGGTGGGCTCGAACAACTGATCTTGTGGTTTGAAGTCCAGTGTTTATCCTACAGCCACCACACTCCATTTAGAAGTATGTTGTTGTTGCTAAGTGCGGTCCAATCAATTCTGACTCATAGGGACCCTGTGTAGGGTTTCAAAGGAGTAAAGTAGGTGGGTTTCAGACAACTACCTTACTCATGCCTTCTCCCATACTGAGCAAATGTTCTAAACCCCAGCTCAGTAATTATCTATGTGACTTTACATAGATAGTTTTATTTTTATTTTTTAAATAGCCAGCTGATTGCTTAATTGAATTCACCCAATTGTTTTCAAAACAACCAGGAGAATGACCAAATTCAGTCTTTTCATCAAACTGGTTTTGCGAGTCTTTGTGATTCTCTAGATGACAATATATGTTATTTTAAACTCTCCTTATTTTTAATGATATAAACAATGAGAGCCCAAGTAAGAGAAAGGAGCTAACACATTTATTCCCATTCTGCCATCTGTTTAAAGTTGCTGATGTAATTCCAGTTTGAAATTGCATTAGCACTTGCCTCCTGGACTTCTTCCTTATTTCCTTTCGTATTTCAGGCCTTCTGTACCTATAAGAAAGCACACTGCCTCTAGGATGTCGGTCAATTAATGCAAAGCTACAATATAGCTCTGGCCATTTTCAAACTGGTCTCTGATTTGGATTTCCTTCACAATTAGCTAGGATGACTGTAACTGGAGTGTTATTTGCTTAAACCTATTTGGTATTTAAGGTTTGATTAGTGATGTTTTCATCAATATCATCAACAATCAGCAGATTTGTTTACACTGAAGAGGATGGCAGAGATTAAGGGTTGTGGTCATGAATACTCAATGATTTCATACTAGCTTTTTTTAATGTTTATCTCTTAGATTGTACCTAAGAATTCTATTTTAATTTTGCTTTTAAAAATGAAACTGATTTTCCCTGGTTTGAATAATATTAGAAGAGAAAATTTTGTGTTTTAATTGGCATGCTATTTTTTGGTGTATGTCTTTTATGTGTCTTTGGTGTTAAGTGCTGTCCAGTCGGTTCTGACCCATAGCGACCCTGTACAGAGTTTCCAAGGTGTGGCTGGTGAGCTTGTACCGCTGACCTCGCAGTTCAAACCAGCTTTTCAGTCCAATGCATTAACCCGCAGCACCACACCAGGACTCCTTTTATGTGGCTAGAATGCATTTAAAGTAAAATTTTACCAAAATATAGTTTCTTTACTTAGCTAGAAACTGGAGCTTTGGGTCAAACCCTCTTTTCTCTTCACTTTCAAATGTTAACCAGTGGGAATTTGGTGTTGGGAAGGCAGCTAAAGTACATGAGGGCACAAGGGATACTGGGACAGGAAAACTAAAAACTTGGGTAGCTTTCTTCACTTTTCTGAGCCTCAGTTGTTCTATCTGAATGCCACTAGCTGATTCTAAAATGTTTCCTGCTCTAAATAGATACTTGTTGTTAAGTTCCCTTGAGTTGATTCTGATTATAGTGACCCTGTATAGTGTTTCCGAGGAGCTATGGTAGCGTAGTGGTAACGAATTGGGCTGCGAACCACAAGGTCAGCAGTTAGAACCTACCAGCTGTTCCGTGGGAGAAAGATGAGGCTTTCTGCTCCTGTAAAGATTTACAGCCTCGGAAACCCTGTATAGGGTCGCTGTGAGTTGGAACCGACTCCATGGCACACAACAACAACAACAACATAGTGTTTCCAAGGAGCAGCTGGTGGGTTTAAACTGCCAACCTTGTGATTTGCAGCCCAGTGCTGATCACCAGAACACTAGAAGTTCTAAGCAGATTCTATTGTTGTTTAGTGCCATCAAGTCGGTTCTGACTCATAAGAACCCTGTATAAGGTTCCCAAGGAGTGACTGGTGGATTTGAACCACCAACCATTACAGTTCAAACCTATTTTGCTTGCCGTGCTTATTCTACAAGCACCACGCCAGGATTCTAGTCATCTTGAAACTGGCATCTCTGCCTTTTCCTAATATCACTGTGTTAGGGACACCTCTTTGGATGGGATGCAACCGAATCTCATACTAGAAAATGCCATTAGAAAAATGGAAGGTTGAAGTTGGAAGAGAACTTAATGATTCCCCCAAAGCTCTTTTTAGACTCACCTGCTCAAGGAACTCTAGTAGCGTAGTGGTTATGAATCGGGCTGCTAACCTCAACGTCGGCAGTTGGAAACTACCAGCGGTTCCGCGGGCGAAAGATGAGGCATTCTGCCCTCGTAAAGATTTACAGCCTTGGAAACCCTGTGCAGGGTCACTATGAGTCGGAACCAACTCCGCGGTACTTAATGACAACAACAGGGGCATGCTCAGGGAAAAGGAGTGTGACCATCAGGTGTCAAGAGCACAACTCAATTTCAGCAGTTCTGGTAGCATTGTGTTTAAAAGTTAGGCTGCTTATCTCGGGTCAGCAGTTCAAAACTACCAGCGGTTCCTTGGGAGAGAAATTTTCTGCTTCCATAAAGATTTATACAGCCTTAGAAATCCTATACAGGGTCATTATGAGTCAACATGGGCAATATAAACATCATTATTATTTTATTATTATCACTATAAACTTTGAAAAGTCATGTTGTTATTGGTAGGTGTCATCGAGTTGGTTCCTACTCTTAGCAACCTCATGTACAGCCAAACCAGGTAGTGCCTGGTCCTGTACTACCCTCCTAATCATTGCTGTGTTTGAGTCCATCATGGGAGTCACCATGTCAATCCTTCTCATTGAGAATCTTCCTCTTTGTCACTGATCCTCTGGGGCATTGCACGATAATGCATTCGACTGCAAAATCGGTTTGAATCACAAGGTTGGTGGTTCAAACTCACCGGCTGCTCTTCAGAAACCCTATACAGAGTCGCTATGAGTTGGAATAAACTCAATGGCACTTAACAATAAAAACAATTATTTTATCAAACATGATGTTTGATAAAGCCAGCAAGGACTGGCTTCTTCTCATAACACGTTCGAAGTACTTGAGACAAAGTCTCAGCATCCTTGCATCCAAGGAGCATCTGGCTGTATTTCTTACAAGATATTTTCAATATTTTTCACCAACACCATAATTCATCAGTTCTTCCTTACTCTTCCTTATTCACTGATCAGCTTCCATGTGCATAGGAAGCAACTGAAAATATCATGGAGCTTGGGTTAGTTGCACCTTAGTCCTCAAAGAGACATCTTGTCAACAGTTTAAAGTGGCCTTTTGCAGCAGATTTGCCCAATACAATGCACCATTTGATTTCTTGACTGCTGCTTCCCTAAGCATTTATTGTAGATCCAAGGAAAATAAAATTCCTGACAACTTCAATCTTTTCTCCATTTATCATGATACTGAGTATTGGTCCAGTTGTGCAGAGTTTGGTTTCCATTACTTTGAGCTGTAATACAGACTAAAGGTTGTAGTCTTTGAACTTTATCAGGAAGTGCTTCAAGCCCTCCACTTTCAGAAGGTTATGCCATCTGCGTGTCACAGGTTAATGAGTTTTCCTCTAACCCTGATGAGGTATTCTTCTGCATATAGTTCTGTTTCTCAGCTTATTTGCTCAGCATCTAGATTGAGTAAGTATGGTGATACAGCCTGACATACAGCTTTCGTGATTTTAAATCACACAGTACTTGCCCTGTTCTGTTGAAACACCCACCTCTTGATTATGTATTGGCTCCACATGAGCACAGTTAAGTGTCCTGGAATTCCCATTCTTCACAATGTATACATAATTTTTTATAATCCATGCAGTCAAATGCCTTTGTATAGTCACCAACACACAAGTAAACATCTTTCTGGTATTCTCTGCTTTCAGCCAAGATTCATCTATCATCAGCAATGATATCCCTTATTCCATGTCTTCTTTTGAATCCCACTTGAATTTCGGAGAATTCCCTGTAAATGTACTTATGTCACCAGTTTTGAATGATCTCCAATAAAATTTTACTTATGTGTGATATTAATGGTATTTGTCAATAATTTCCACATTCCATTGGATCATCTTTCTTTGGGATGGGTATGCACATGGATCTGTTCCAACTGGTTGGCCAGATAGCCATTTTCTTGGCACAGACAAGTGAGCACTTACAGTGATGCACGCATTTGTTAAAGCTTCTCAATTGATATTCCAGTAGTTCCTGGAGCCTTGTCTTCAGTTTCACTGGTTCTTGATCACAAACAACCTCCTGAAATGGTTAGCCATCAATCAACTCTTCTTGTTACATGATCTTTTGATGTTACTGTGGCATTCAGCATTTATTCTATTGAATCTTTCAATATTACAATTCATGACTTGATTTTTCCTCAGTTCTTTTGGCTTGAGAAATGCCAAATATGGTCTTCCTTTTGTTTTCTAAGTCCTGGTCTTTGTACATTTCTTTATAATGCTTTACCTAGTCTTCTCAATCTACCTTTTGAAGTCTTCTGTCAAGCTATTTCTTTCATTTGCTGTTTCTTTCATTATTTCTTCCATTTGCTTTAGTGACTCTAGGTTCAAAGGCAAGTTTTAGAGTCTCCTCTGATATCTGTTTTGGGCTTTTCTTTCTCTCTTGTCTTCTGAATGACCTTTGCTTTCTTCATGTATGATGTTCTTGATGTCATCTCACAACTTGTCTGGTTTTCAGTCATTAGTGTTAAATGCATCAAATCTATTCTTGAGATTCAGGTGGAATATACTCAGGGCTTTACTTTGGCTCTTGTAGACTGGTTTTAATTTTTCTTCTTCAGCTTCAACTTGAACTTGCATATGAACAAATGATGGTCTGCTTCACAGTCAACCCCTGGCTTTGTTCTGACTACCCCGATATCAAGCTTTGCCATCATCCCTCTCCACAGATGTAGTTAATATGATTCCTGTGTATTCCATCTGGTGAGGTCCATGTGAATAGTCACTGTCTGTGTTGTTGGAAAGGGGCATTTTCAATGAATAATTCATTGTCCTTGAAAAATTCTATCATGTGATCTCTGGCATCATTTCTATCAATAAAGTCTTATTGTTCAACTACCAATCCTTTGTTTCTAAGTTCTTATTCCAATCACCAGTAATTATCAATGCATTTTGATTCCACGTTCGATCATTTTTAGATGACAGAAATTGGTATAAATCTTCAGTTTATTCAACTTTGGCATTAGTTGGTGCATACGTTTGAATAATAGTCGTAGCAACTGATCTTCCTTGTAGGTGCAAGGGTATTGTAGTTCATAATGGATCTTGAAATGTTGTTTTTGATAATGAATGTGACGCCATTCATCTTCAGTTTGTCATTCCTGACATAGTAGACCATATTGTTGTTTGATTCAATATGGTGAATGCCTAGGATTCTTTATGCATTCTATTTCATTTCTGATGACTTTCAATTTTCCTGGATTCATATTTTCTACATTCCAAATCCTAAACATTAATGAACATTTGCTGTTATTTCTTCTCATTTTGATTCATATCAAGTAGCAGATGAAGGTCCTGAAAGCTTTCTTCCACCCACATCATTAAGGCTGACTCGATTTTGAGGAGATAGCTTCTTCCCCAGTTATATTTTGAGTGTCTTTCAACCTGCAGGGCTAATCTTTTGACATTATACCAGACAATGATCTGTTATTATCATAAGGTTTTCACTGGCCAATATTTGTCAAAAAAAGATCACCAGGTCTATCTTTCTAGTGTGTTTTAGCCTGGAAGGTCTGTTGAAACCTATCTGCCATGGCTGACCCTGTTGGTATTTGAAATACTGTTGGCATAGTTTCCAGCATCACAGCAACATGCAAGCCACCACAGTACAACAAACTTGTGGTTGTTAGAGGACATTCAAGGTTATTTATAATCAATACTTACTTTATTGAAGGAAAGAGGGAGGGACATTGTCCAGCACGTTGTACATAACAACAGTTTCACCCAAGGAAGTGAGTGGGACCTGCGATGTATGTCTCAGCTGGAACCACTGCCAATGCCATGGCAAACCCCCTGAGCAGAGTTGTCTGAATACAGGGCACCTAGACTTCACCTCTCACACTTCTGACATGCTATCAGGAGGGACCGGTTCCTGAAGAAGGACATCGTGCTTGGTAAAGTGGAAGGTCGGCACAAAAGCGGGAGACCCCAAAGACTGGCACAGTGGCAGTGGGCTCTAATGTAACAATTGTGAAGATGCTGCAGGACTGGACAGTGTTTAGTTCTGTTGTACATAGGGTCCTTCTACAGCACCTAACAAAAACAACAAGCTAAATGTGAATTTCAGATAAATAGTGAATGGTTTCTTAAATATAAATATGTCCCAAAGAATGCACCAACCATATCTATATAAAAGAGTGAAGTGTGTGGGTATGGGGAGGTGGGCCATGTTACTTTAGGAGCTGGGATCCCTTCCAGAAAGGTTGGATATCCCTGACCTCTCTCAAGGGAGAATCCCACAGGGATTCTCCTATAAATTTGACACAACACCAATCTTCCTATAAGATTTCTCAGGGTAAACCCACAGGTAAGGTTTATCCCTAAGAAATCTTATAGGAAATTGGTATTGTGCCATGAAGGCTGAAAAGGATTTTGATATATGGGAAATTGCATATGTCATTGTAACCAAGGGCATATCTCTCCAAGGCACAGTGGGGTGAAAGAGTCTGCTGGGATTGGGTAACATTGAAGAGACATGGGTGGCTGGGGCATAGGGCATGTGTGTATGTGTATGTGAGTGCATGTAGTGGAGTAGGCCTTAGGGGAACATATGGTCAGAGAAATGTTTAGGGGCCAGAGTTCAGGAGTTTAAGAAATTAGATTGAATGAATTATAACCTAGTTCCTGAATTAGTTATTTTGCTTCCTTTCTTAATGGATTTTATTATAGACATTTGAGTTTCCCTAAGCATTGACATTTTTTTCTTATTATGATTAGTTTACTTATTTGTTGGTCTATTATTTTCCAATTTTTCTGTGCTTAGGCAATGAAAAGTTGTAAGATGAATAGGAACAGCAAGATTCAATGATTATTTAACAAGTAAGAAATGGGGAGTGCAGTCAAACGAGCTTGTCATTGGGAGCCTTCTTCTGCTCTCTGAAGCGAACGTGGCAGAGCTAGTTTATTTAATTAGAAGCTGTTTTTACTGGACTCCTTCCAAGAGGACAGTGGGTGTATTCTATGGAGTTTCAGAGCTCCTTGGATTATAGAGGTCTCACAGATAGAAATTCAGTGAAAGGGGACAGTTAATATAAAACCTAGAGAACTGTGACTTTCTTCAGGAGTGTCTGTTGACTGCTCCCGCCCTCTTGAGCTGTTTGAGGATGGAGACCTTTATCCTTAGAACTAGGCAGATATAAATTACATTTTAAAATGTACTGAGTTCTTTTGGTGTTTTTCCCAGATTCAGAAGACACACATCTTGCCATTTCTTGATTAATTACTACATGGAAGTTACAGAGAGGCAAGCTTGGCTCACCATAACGAAGGGCTCACGTGTGATCATGAAAAGACTGCCAGACTGGGTGAGGACAGATTTGGGTTCCAGGCTCAGCCACTGCCGTCATTCTGTGGGTGGCCTTGGTCAAGTTATCTACCTTCTCTGGGCATCAATCTCCTCATCTCCAGGATGATCAGTTGATTATGATTCCTTTCAATGCCATATTTTGGTGTCCTGGGACACACTGACAAGAAGGTTGTCTAAAGAGGGATGGATACCCAAGCAAGTCAGGACACGGAAATGGCTCCTGTATGGCAGATATATACTCTGAGCAGAGCCCTGCAAGATGGACAAGTACGAATGAAAGGAAAACGCTTTACAGATGTTTCTAAATCAGCAGTTATGGTTATACACAAAGACTTAACTACACAAAAGGATACTGCTAGAATGTTCTTTGGATATTAGTCTCTTGAGACTATGATATGAGTTCATGAGGATATAGTACTCAGCATAGACCTTCTTGCAAGGATTTCTAGTAGTGTAGTGGTTACTAATCGGGCTGCAAACCTCAAGGTCAGCAGTTCGAAACTACCAGCTGTTCTGTGGGAGAAAGATGAAGCTTTCTGCTCCCATAAAGATTTATAGCCTTGGAAACCCTGTACAGGGTCGCTATGAGTCAGAACTGACTCCATGGCACACAACCACCACCATCACAGACCTTCTTGTTTCTAGGAATAGTGGAGTAGATAATTTAGATCAACCTTCTTACTGAAAACAACCAAAACTATAATTTAAAAAAAAATCTTCTTAAAAGCTTTAAAGAGATGAGATGGAAATAAGGAATTGCCAGATTGAAAGTAAAAGGTAAATGAGAACCCATAGGAATTAGCAAACACAGAAGCCGCTTTTGATCTTAACACACTTGTCGATCTCTCAGAATTAGAAGTCTCCAGAGATGAAAGAAACAAAAATCGAAGCCTAGGCTTACACCTAGAGAGGAATCTCCCAGAAGTCCGTCTTCTTAATAAGCTGAGACCCCAAATGCTTCACCCAGGACAAGGGTGAACCAGAAGTGGTTCCAATCCCCAGTTTTTTGCAACCCCTTTCTACTCAAAATATAGTCTGTGAACCCGCAACAGCAGTCTCCCCAGAGAGCTTGTTAGACACCGAATTCTCAGGTCCCACTCCAGATGAACTGAACCAGAATCTGCACTTTCACAAAATCCCTGGTAGAAGGAAACTCAAATCCTCTCAGGAGGAAAGCACTTTAATTGTAGTCATCAAATTATTCCTGGAAATAATTTTGTAATGCAATTTCCTAAATGGTCAAAGACAACAAGGCACAAAAGGAAATTAGACTCCACAACAGAGAACTAGTAGAAACAACAGACAACAGAAACAGAACAACAGAGACCTCTGATTTTGGAAATACCAAATGTAACCTATAAAATAATTTATATTCATAACAGCTACGTGAAGAAGTGAGCATAAACAAAGGCAAAGTTGAATTTTTTTAGTGAATTGGAATCGTAAACTAAAAGTTCAAAAACTATTTGAGTAAGAACTAAATAGAAATTCTAGACATCAAGTGTTTAGCATGATTCCTGGAGCTTACCCCTTAGTGATGACTGCTTTGGGAATAGTGTGTTCTCCGTCACTGGAATTGTTGAACAGAGCTAGACAACTGGTTACCTTATGAGTCAAGCTGCTAACCTCAAGGTCAGTAGTTTGAAACTACCAGCTATTCTGCAGGAGAAAGATGAGGCTTTCTGTTCCCAAAAAGATTTAAAGCCATGGAAATCCTATGCAGGGTTGCTATGAGTCAGAATCAGTTCCTTGGCTCACCACTACCACTGCTACCTTTGCTAAGGGTTAGCCTGGTCAACCCAAAGTCTCCTATGGACGATGAGATATTCTCCAATTGTCCAGGTCCTTTTTTATTCCAGAGCCATCTCTAATTTGGTTGCTTCTTGAAAATATTGTTCAAGACTACTTGGAGTAAAAAACAAACAAACAAACAAAAAAACCCTATGACTATGTAAGAGTTGAAGAGAGATAGACAACATCTGCAGAAATTCCAGATTAAGAAATTCTAGATTAAGTAGAGGGAATGTGTCAGGTACCATGAATCCAGGAGAAGTTTATGATCTGTGGGCCATACAACTATTTGCATACTTCTACAGAAATCTAAACAAACCCCTCCACTTTTAAACATTCTCGGGACTCCATAACTGTCAAACATAAAAGAAGAAGCCCAACATTCTTGGTTTGATTATCTGCCCTTGTTGTAGTTGGTGGTGGTTATGTGCCATGGAGTCGGTGCCAACTCAGAGTGACCCTGTACTGGGTTTCCAAGGCTATAAATATTTACCGGAGCAGAAAGCCTCATCTCGCTCCTGCAGAACAGCTGGTAGTTTCGAACCACTGACCTTGCAGTTTGCAGCCCGATTCATAACCACTACGCTATCAGAGCTCCTTGCCCTTGTTGGTAATATTACTATTTATTCTCTCCCCTTGCTCTAATCTACAAAAGTTTTCAAGTGGAGGCATATGGCTGATACTTTCTGTGCACCCTCACCCTTCAGAACCCCTGTACCCTAATTTATTTGCATGGCATGCAGCTTCTTCACGTTTGGCTTTTCCTAGGTTCATCTTCTACAATGTGTCTGCAGCTTTGGATATGTTGGTCATCTCCCTGTATATGGTCACTATAAAAATGTATAAAGAGAAAATGCTCATAAATTAAAAGAAGTAGGATAAGCACTGAACTGTTAACCAAAAGGTCAGTGGTGCAAACCCACGAATCACTTCTCAGAAATCCTATACAGGGTCACTATGAGTCAGAACTGACTTGACTACACTTAGCAACAATTTTTACTACCCAGAAATAACTTCACCACTGTTAATAGTTGGTACATTGCCTTACAACTTTTTTCCCAATAAATTTTTTTTAAATGAAATTTTACTGCACATACAATTTTATAATCTGTTTTTATTCACTAACAATAGAACCTCTGTTCATACTACGAAACAAATCACTGTCCAAAATTTGTAGGAATACATAATCTGTAATGGTTCACCAGCTTCTCCTTGGAAACCCTATACAGGGTCACTATGGGTCGGAATGAACTTGACGGCACTTAACAACATCAACAAATGTTTCTAAAATATTATCTTGTATGGCTATATAATAGCTTAGTTAACAAATCTATTGTTGGGCATTTGATTTATTCTAATCTTCACTATTACAATAGCATCTTGTAGCTATATCTTTGTAAATATCCTAACTTATTTCTCTAGGACACATATCTACAAGTAGAAATGGGTTAATTCTACAGATATTAACAAATTCCCCTTACTGAAAATTTGTACTAATTTTGATTCCCAACAGCAAGGTGTAAAAGCGAGCCCTCACCCTGCATTCTGACCAAGAAACGAAATTCAATCTATTGCCCTCAAGGTCAACCTATTGACTCCTAAAGTCCTGTAGGACACAGTAGAACTGCCCCATAGGGTTTCTGAGGTTGTAAATCTTTACAGAAGTAGACTATCATGTCTTTCTCCTGCAGCATTTCAAACCACCAATCTTTCGGTTAGCATCCCAGTGCTTAAACACCGCACCACCAGTGCCCCTGCTCTAATCAATGCTGTTTTGTTGTTAAATGCAGTCAAATTGGTTTCAACTCACAGTGAAACTGTGTAGTTTCCAAGGAGTGGCTAGTAGGTTTGAACCACTAACCTTGTAGTTAGCAGCCATGCCAGGACTCATAACCAATTGTTGTTGTTGTTAAGTGCCATCTAGTCAGTTTTGACACATAACAACCCTGTATAGGGTTTCTAAGGAACAGCTTGCAAGCTTGAACCACGAACCTTGCAGTTCAAACGGCAGTCTGGCGCATTAACCCACAGGACCACACCAGGACTCCTAACCAATAGTTGGGCATTATTGTTTTATCATCTTGGGTATTTTATAACAGCATTGTATTACTGTTTTGCTTTGTCTTTTATTATAAATAAAATAGAACTCTCAGTTTCTTGACCATTTGAATTAGTTGTTTTGTGAATTAAATTGTTAGTATTCATTATATATTAACACAATGATGCATAGGAAGCACTAAAAAATGTTAACAAATGTTTTTATTATCATCATCATTATTACTTTAAGTAGGAACTCTCATACATTTCACATAGTTTGCCTCAATTTGTCATTTCACTTCATTTAAATCAATTTTATTTTATTAATTTAGGCCATATTGTTTTTGTTGCTAAGTGTCACAGAGTCGGTTTGATCTATAACCATCATGTATAGGGCTTCCGAGGAGTGGCTGGTGAGCTTGAATCACCAACCTTGCTGTTTAAACTGACTTTGCAGCCCAGCACATTAATCTACAGTGCTACGATAAGTGGTTTACATATTTTTTTATGTGGACAATCTCATTTAGCCTTGACCTCCACAGTTTCTGCCTTTGGTGGAATATTATAATATAAATATTATAATATAAATATAATATAATATAAATATTATAAATATTCACTTAGAGGATTTTTATGGTTTCATATTTTACCTTTAAATCATTAATATGTCTAGAATTTATTTTCATGTACAGGTAGAATAGAGACTAGTGGTTTTCACAAAGGATCAAGTGGTTTTCCTACTCAACATTTTAAGTATTTTTCAAATGCAACAGAGCAGAGACATTTTTGAATCAAGACCTGTGACTGGCTACGCTTTTAAGTGGAAGGGAATTAATTACTGCGTGTCAGAAATCAGCATGGGGCCAGAGCTGGTAAACATACTAATGGCTTTGGGAGAAGAGATGCTTTAGAGCAGGCTTCCAGCTTCTTCCTGTCCAGTGGTGATTTAAGTGAGTTACTCACTACCCAAGACTACAGAGTGAGGAAAGCCAGATGGCCTTCAGTATCAGCCGTAGTGTCAGCAGACAGAATTGGATCTGGCTGTAATCTATCTGCAAGGCTCATTTGGCTCCTTGGCCCTGGTGTGCAGACTGGAAAAGAGAAGAGAAGCTTGAGAAGAACTAGGGCTTTTAAAAGCAGCATCCCTTTGTGGTTGAGTCTGGAATATCTATAACCAAAGGCAGCTTTTCTAGGTAATGCCTCAGCAGCCTTCTGTGCTCAGGGTTCCCTTCCAGTATGGTTGTTCTCTTTGGTTTTGCTTGGCAGATTTCTGATTTATACATTAGCTCTCTTACATTCATTTTCTTTCCACTCCATGTGCTTTCTTTGCAGCACATGCATCCTATTCAAATACTTCTAGACTTTCTTTTTTCCTTGTTGTATGGCAATGCCATCATTTCAATGCTTTCTCCACCTTTAAATTGTTTTACACAATACTATATTTTCTAAGACAGACAGAAGAACAAACAATTCTGTCTTGGAAGTTGATTTGTTTGAATGTTGCTTAGAAGTAAGGATGGTGAGACTTTATCTCTTGTCCTTTGAGCATGTTGTCAGGAGGGACCAGTGCCTGGAGAAGGCCATCATGCCTGGCAACAAAAAAGAGGAAAAATCCCAATGAGACTGGCACAGTGGCAGCCACAGTGAGCTCAAACATAACAATCATTGTAAGGATGGAGCCAGACTGATCAGTGTTTCATTCTGTTGGGCATAGGGTTGATAAGAGTTGGAACCAACTTGATGGCATCTAACAACATCACCACCAAAGAACACCTACAAGTAGACTTTGGTTATTCTAGCAGCAAGAATTTACAGCCTGCCTCCATATGTTTTTGTTGTTGTTGTTCGTAAGTGCCGTGGAGTCGGTTCCGACTCATAGCGACCCTGTACAGGGTTTCTGAGGTTGTAAATCTTTACAGGAGCAGAAAGCCTTATCTTTCTCCCACAGAGCAGCTGGTAGTTTCAAACTGCTGACCTTGCGGTTTGCAGCCTGATTCATAAAAAATACGCTACCAGAGCTCCTAGTATGTTTTTAGGGGGAAAAAAAGTTGCCTCTGAGTTGTTTCCAAATCATTGTGACCCCATGTGTTCCATTGGGTTTTGGAGAAGTAGATCACTATGGTTTCAAGGTCGACTTCACAGTAATCCTGATAGGTAGGTGGGAAGGTCACGTGGACAAAGCTCAGCTATGAGAAGCAATTTGCCTGAGGGGCACAGTGAATCTGGAGCAGATCTGGAACTTGCCACAAGGGCCTGGACCCAATTCAGAGCCCCACCCTCTGAGATCCCTTCACTATTCAACATGGGGGTTTGAGAGTCCTGTGACCCAACAAAACCCTGTAAACAAGGTATCTGTCACAACCTACTGCTAGTTCTTAAAGGGAGCAAGACAACAAAGTCCTAATAAGCCTCTCAGCACATTCACTGTAGGAGTGACTTTTGTGTATTTGGTGTGTGCAGAATACAGTGATAGATAACCTGTCAGCCTGTTGCTCAGGGAAGGCTGGCCAGAGTGCCACATGTTGGCAAGTGGCTCACATGGCTTTGATGTCCTGTCCTGCTTGGCATCCATTCACCACCCCCACTTTGATGTTGTTGGGTGTGGTCAAGCTGATTACAGCTCATAGCAATGCCATGTGACAGAGTAGAACTTCCCCTAGGGTTCTCTCGGCTAGAATCATGACAGGAGCAGATTGCCAGCTCTGTCTTCCACAGGGTGAGTTCAAGCCACCAACCTTATGCTTCGCAGCCAACTGTTTAACTACTGTGCTATCAAGACTCCTTCCCACTATGACAACAGCCTGATTTGTCCTCTCCTAGGAGCTCTGGTAGTGTAGTGGTTACAAATTGAGCTGGGAACCGCAAGGTCAGCAATTTGAAACTACCAGCTGTTCCGTGGTAGAAAGATGAGGCTGTCTGCTCCCATAAAGATTTACAGCCTTGGAAACCCTGTACAGGGTCGATATGAGTCGGAACCGACTCCACAGCACATAACAACAACAGGAGTCCTGGTGTGGTATGGCAGGGTAATGCACTAGACAGCAAGGTCATTTGAATTGCAAGGTTGGCAGTTCAAACCCTTGAGCTGCTCCTCAGAAACCCAATACAGGGTCGCTGTGAGTCAGAACTGACTTGACAGGACTTAACAACAACAGTCTTAGGGGACTCCTGATGTGGCACTGTAGGATCAGCACTGGACCATGAACCAGAAGGTCAGCAGTTCAAACCCACCAACTGCTCTTCGGAAACCCTACACAGGGTCACTATGAGTCACAACTGATTTGACGGCACTTATAAAGTAGTGGTTACGAATTAGGCTGCTAACCTCAAGGTCAGTAGTTCGAAACTTCCAGCTGTTTCACAGGAGAAAGATGAGGCTTCCTGCTCCCTTAAAGATTTACAGCCTCAGAAACCCTGTACAGGGTCACTATGAGTCAGAACCGACTCCACGGCACATAACAACAACAACAGTCTTAGGGTGTCCAAGGAGCAGCTGGTGGGTTTGAACCGACAATCTTGCAGTTAGCAGTCCAGTGCTTATCCTATTGCACCACACAAGGGCTCCTTTTTATTCTGGCCATCCTAGTAGTTATAAAATAGTTCTTGCTATGATTTAAGTGTCTGTCTGTGCAATTTCATCCCTCACCACAGGCGTAGGCTCAGATGTGTGGTTTATGTTATTCCAGTGACATTCAGCCTTTGGCTTTTCATTTTTCACTAGGGGAAAGCAAAAAGATGCCATCTTTTCACAGGAGTAGCTGAAGTTGGTGGGCAGCTTGCCTCTGTGAGACGACAGCCTGTCTGCAAATGGAGCCCACCCAGAGGAGAGTAGAGGTAGCAAAGGGAGGGGGTCATACTGGGGCTAAATCCAGCCATGCCTGAAAAAGCATACCTATGAATTATACAAGAGCATAATAGATTTCTCTCTGTGTGTATGTGTATGTGTAAACCTGTTTGAGTTGGGTTCCTGTCACTTGCAACCCAGAGATCTTTGACTCAGACAGAGTCCCTTCCCAATATGAAGCTCTGAGTCCTTGCAGACTGCTGAGCCCAGGAACTGAGATGGTGGCCCCAGCACCCCACCACCCTGACCCAGCTGTTCAGCATTCAATTAATGACTGGTTCTAGGTTCATCCTGTTTTCAAAGTCATTGATTTTTTTGCTTCTGGGTGGTGTGAGGTTCCAGACCATCAAGATTTCAACTCTGCTCAGATTATGGTAAATGCGCCCTCCCACCTCCCACACAAACACCAGAGTACTATCATTCTTTGTGTTTCTGAAAAAGCATCCCCTTCTTGCAGAAAGCTATCCCTTCCACTTGAGCAATATGGTTGAAATGGGAACTGGCAGAATCTTAGCCATCTCAACAAAGTGATTGGTCTGGAGTGGGCACCTGCCCAAGGGTGTGTTGGAGAAAAATGTCTCAGGTCTTCTCCACATGCAGAGATGTCTGGAGCCATCCTGATCTGGCCCTCTGTACTGTAGAAGAAGTAGCCAGAGGGGAGAGAGAACAAACGTAGACACAACATGGAGTTAGGAAGAACAGATGTGGAAGGATAGGGACAGAGATAGGGCTATTCCATTCTCTGGTACCATTGGTCTTTGAGATCCCACTGTATCTAAAATAATCCTCCTAATAAAGCCCCTTGCAAACAATCAAACTAATTTAGCTGAATTAGGTATCTGACATTTTCAAGCCCAAAAGCCTTATATAGCTCTTGAACTCCCTAAGACCAGGCCTGGCTTCATCCAGCTAACTAGCTACTCACTATATCAATGGTTTGCAGCCTTGGTTTCCAAAAAATTTCCCAGGGAAATTTAGAACATATTGATATGTAACCCCAGCTTCAGAAACTCTTAAATTGATTTAGGGCGGGCCCCCAGCATCGGATATTTTTAAGTTCCCCAGATGATTCTAATGTGCACCGAGTTTAGAAAACCACTGCACAGAAAACCAACTCACCACGCTTGCCTGTGCAATGGGATGACGTAGCGACAAAGTGTGAGGGACACAGCATTCAATGGTGATGGGATCTGGCGATCTTGGTAACTAACTAGTTCTGTAACTGGAGACAAGTCCATTGACCATTCCAAACCTTGGGGTCACCCACCTTACAGATTCGCATCATGGGGCCCAAATGTGAAGGCATCAAGAACTCTAGGAAGCCAAAGCATCTCCCAGAGCAAAGGCTGCAATCCACGTGACACACTTCTCACATACATGC
Source organism: Chrysochloris asiatica (assembly GCF_000296735.1). Lineage (NCBI taxonomy): Eukaryota > Metazoa > Chordata > Mammalia > Afrosoricida > Chrysochloridae > Chrysochloris > Chrysochloris asiatica. Next base: position 18,622,830 of record NW_006408571.1, on the reverse strand, counting down.
CTGGCCACTTGGTTCCTTTCCTGGGATCAGGTTTGCCACTCAGGAAGCTGGAAAGGGCAACTCCATCCCAGCAGATAAAGGGTCTCTAACCCCGCTGTTTACACAGCCATCATCTTATCCTCATCTCTCAGCCCACCCCTGTGCCCACCTCCACATTGCCCCCATCAAAGTTCCTGTCGGAACCTCGAAGATTCCTTGTCAACCGCCAGTCACCCATTAAGGCTACTTAATGATCAAATCAGCCTTTCTAGGCCTTTTCCTAGAGGATTTTAATCTTTGTCCTTGTTCTCCCCAGGATTTTTTCCACCACTCTTTGGCTTAATAAATGCCTTTCAAGGAGGCTTTAGCCTGGCTGGAAGTATACTCGAACAGCAATTCTAAGTCCTTATTAGCACTATGGTGATCAGGTGAAGGAATAATTGATCTCAATCAGGAACACCTGGTTTCATAATTGCACAAATGATTATAATTCAATAATAAAAGTCAATTTAAGTAACTTAATTCAGATTGCTTTAACCTCTCATAGGCAGTGAAGAAGTGAACAAGCAAACGGGAACAGGGAAAAAAAAAAAAAAAAAGCCAGCTAAACTAGCTGACCAAAGAGGACCAAAATGTAATTGATTTCTTGTTTTCCTACCACCACGTGCATTCTTGCTTTGGGGTTTTTGTTCATTAACTCTTTTTGCATTGAATGTCTTACCCATATCTCTATACATACTTCACGATACATTTTTCAGACCAAACTCAAGCACTTTGCTTGCTCAAGAAAAATTTAGAGGTGTTTGGGGTTGAAAAGGGCAGCAGTCTATCTTATTCTTGAGACAGACTTGTTATTTTTGTTAAGTGCTGTTGAATTTGTTACAACTCATAGCGACCCTGTATAGGGTTTCCAAGGAGCAGCTAGTGGGCTCGAACCGCCAGCCTTGTGGTTTGAAGTCCAGTACTGATCCTACAGTGTCACTCTAGGAGTCTGATCCTTGGGCAGCTGGTCTGTATTCATCTTAGGATACCCCTTCCATGGCCTTGAAAACCAAGTTCTTGGAGAGAGACCCTTCGCAGACACTTTGATACAACATGAACTTAATGGTCAGTTTCTGATCACAATTTCTTTTTTTGGAACTCCTTGCCCTTGTGGATAGTGTTTCTTTTGAGAAACTATCACTATTAGCTGTGAACTTTTCCTCCACCCCACCCCTGGACAATCCTTTCTTTTCAAAAGAATTGATTTATACTTTGTTGTTGTTAAACACTGTGGAGTCAGTTCCGACCCACAGCAACCCTGTATACAGGGTTTCTAAGGAGTGACTGATGAGCTTGAATTGCCAACGATGAAGTTCAAATGATTTTACAGTCAAGTGCATTAACCCAGAATGCCATACCAGGACTCCTCAATTTAGACTAACTACAGGAGAATTCAAAACTACAGATAAACAAAAGTTCTTTAAAATGGACCGGAAATCCCACAACCCCTGGTGCCATTTTGGAGTTTGTTCAGACATTGTCCAATGGCCATGTAAGGAGCATGTACTGACATTGTTGTTGTTAAGTTCCATTTAGTCGCTTTCAACTCAGCGATCCTGTATAGGGTTTCCCAGGAGCAGCTGGTGAGTTTGAACCGCCGACTTTGTGGTTCAAACCGACCTTTCTGTCTATTGCTTATCCTACAGTGCCACAATCCTTCCCTTTAAAAAGAAGTCAGTATCCTGTAAGTGTGCTTCCTAACCTGCATTTTCACATGCCAGTATATGACAAGTACCTTTCCCTGGAATCACACTTTGAGCAAATCATTTCTACACCTTTGTAAGCCTGGCAACCTAAAGCACAGTAGAGGTGAGAGCAAGGATCATGGGACAGACCCTGGCTTTCCCTCCCACAGCTGGTGGCCCCTCTGAACCTCACTGCTTTCATCCATCAACTGTGAACACTAATCTCCCTCTGCAGGCCTCCCAGGTCTCGCGGGAGCATCTGTGCAGACATGAAGTGGTGCTGTAGACTCTTATTGCATCAGACAAAAGTACAGGATCTGTGAAAAACTGTTGGAGCATTTAACTCAGAATTCTCTTCCTCCTGCTGTTATTGTGAGTGCTGAGGTGATATCCCAGATTCCAGCCTGCCTTCTTGTTGGTGATGAAGTTCTACCAGTCCACAGGAGCCCTGGTGGCACACTGGTTAAGTGCTTGACTTCTAACCACCAGTAACTAAAGAGAAAGATTTAACAGTTTGCTTCCATAAAGATTGTTGTTGTTGTTGTGTGCTATCGAGTTGCTTCCAACTCAGAGCGATCTTGTTTCTGAGGACTCGCTGGTGGATTTGAACATCTGACCTTGTGGTTAGCAGTCCTGTACTTATCCTTTAGTTGTTGTTGTTGTTAAGTGCCATCTAGTCGGTTCTGACTCATAGCAATCCTGTGCAGCGTTTCCGAGGAGCAGCTGGTAGGTTTGAACTGCCAGTCTTTTGATTCATAGTCCAGTGCTGAGCCTACATCACACAAAGAGTCCAGTACTGATCCTATAGCCCTGGAAACCCTATGGAGCAATTCTATAAGAAAGAAATTATATAAGTCTGCTTACTTGTCTGGGATGTTTGAATTCCATTTTTTGGCTATTATATGGCCGAAGTTCCAAATAGGCTGGCATCCTTCACAGGCCCCTCCTCACAGTGGGCCAAGCTCCTCGTGTGGCCTTGCAGACTCTGCCTGAGGCTCTACTGACCAAACTGGCTCACCAACTCTTGCCTTTCCTCTGCTGCTTCTTGGACTAGGATATTGTCTTCACTTTGTAGTCAATCCTTCCATACTTCTCCGCTCCACCTTTTCAGGTTAGGGACCCCACTCTGCCAGGAGAGGAGACTAAGTGGATTCCCATGAGGGCAGTCTCAGGGTTCCCTCATAGCCCCTGGATCAACCCTGCCTCCTGGTGCCACTGACTTTCCTATAGCTCAAGCTTTCCAGATGCCGACTGCAAGTCAGATTCCAGTGCCCCAATGAACACTTTCAGCTGCTGCTGCAGAGCATTAAGCCCCAGCAGTGAAATCCTGAGGAATCTGCCTCCACTTCCAAGGATCCCATTACAGCTGAAGGAGTGTTGACCTGAATTCCCAGCTGGTCTGTCTTCCTCCCTTGTCACTCATAGTTCTCTCTATCTGAAGCATGCTCCCTACCCCACTCCCCAGGTTACCCCTCCTCAACCTTCAGAACTCAGTTCAGACCTCAGGGTCTCACCTTCCGAAGCTAGTTTAGGTGCTTTAAGCTGAGCCTAAAAGGGCCTCACACTTCTGATTACTACGATGGATTCTAATGTCCTGTTAAGTTGTCTCCAGCAGAGTAGATTCCCAAGGCCCATGGGATTCCCAAGGTCATGATCTTTAGGGAAGCCAACTGCCACATCTTTTGCCCATGGCATGGCTGGTGGTTTGAACTGTCAACCTTTTGGTTTGTAGCCAAGGCTGTGCCACCTGGCCCCTTTGAAACATGCTAGGGACTCGATGAATAGTTATCGAATGAATGCCCTGAGCAAATTTCATATCTCTGACTCCCCCAAGACCACTTCAACCTTCATTTGTACTTCTGCAGAAAGTGTTGGTAACCCAGAAATCTATCTACCCTTTATCCTGCACCTAGACTAGAGAAACATATAACAAGGTCAAGGTTGGCAGACCTGCTGCTAGTCCTGCATCCTGGTGGCCCTTCCCAGCACCCAAGTGAGGTCATGGGAATCTCCAGCAGCCAGCTCTTTTTAGCAGGAGGGAAGGTCAGACCTGTGACCAACCAATGGACTTAATCACATTGTGTTGGGAAGTCCCTGGGTGGTATAAACTTTGGATACTAACCAAAAGATTGACAGTTGAAATCCACCCAGAAACAGCTGAAGAAAAAGGCCTGGAAATCTGCGTCCAGTGAGTCAAAGCTAGGAAAATCCCATGGAGCAGATCTACTCTGCAATTCATGGGTTGCCATGCTTTGGAATTGACATGATGACAATTGATTTAGTTTTGGTTTCTGCCCTATTGACTTCCTGGACCATCTTCCCAAAGGCTGCCTAAACAGACAAAAAACAAAAACAGAAACCAAGCCATTGTCCTCAATTTCAACTCAGAGCAAGTCCCTATAGGACAGAGTAGAAGCGCCCCATAGGGTTTCTAAGACTAATCTTTTCAAGAACTGACTGCTATATCTTTCCCTTGCAGAGCTCTTTGAAAGTTGCAGTTCATTTTCCAAATGAAACTGAATTTTGTTACTGTTCTGAGAATTTTGTGATATTCCTAAAAGTAAACAGAGATGCTTGGGTCCTATTTTGCTTAGATAGCATCAAAGCTGAATTAGAAATAGCTATCCTGGTGTGGCACTGTGGGTTAACGCTCCAGACTGCACAGCCATTTGAACTGCAAGGTCGGTGGTTCAAGCTCACCAGCTGCTCCTCGGAAACCTTCTACAAGATTGCTATGGGTCGGAACTGACTCAATGGCACTAACAACAACATCAAGCTTACTTACAATGTAAAGAAAACAAAAATTTTCACCACTGGACCAATAAACAACATTCTTATCAACAGAGAAAAGATTGAAGTTGTCAAGGACTTCATTCTTCTTGGATCAACCATAAACACTCATGGAAGCATCAGTCAAGAGATCAAATAACATATTGCATTAGGAAAATCTGCTGCATGAGACCTTTTTAAAGCATTGAAGAGCAAAGATGTCAGCTTGAGGACTAAAGTGCGTCTGACCCAAGCCATGGTATTTTCAATAACCTCATATGCATGTGAAAGCTGGAGAGTGAATAAAGAAGACCATAGAATAATTAATGTTTTTGAGTTACGGTGTTGGAGGAGAATACTGAAACCATGCACTGCCAAAAGAACCAACAGATCTGCGTTAGTAAAAGTGCAGCCAGAGTGCTCCTTGGAGGCCATGATGGTCAAATTTCATCTCTCATACTTTGGACGTACTATTAGGAGGGACCAGTCGCTGCAGAAGGATATCATGTTTAGTAAGGTAGGGTCAGAGAAAAACAGGAAGACCCCCAATGAGATAGATTGGCAAAGTGGCAGCATCAATGGGCTCAAGCCCATTGTGAGGGCTCAACAATAGTGAGGTTGGCCCAGGATCGTGCAATGTGTCATTCTGTTGTGCATAGGGTTGCTATGAGTCGGTACCGACTTGATGGCACCTAACAAAAACAACAACAAGCTTACTTCATTCACGCATGGTTCGTTGACTCAGTCAGCATTTATTGAGATCCAAGGAAGCTCAGGTAGGTACCAAAAGTCCACATCACACTGTAGATAAATGTTAGCAGATCACATTGACCAAAATGACTTTACCTAAAACCAGTTCATCTGTTGAGCAACTTACAGAATGACCAACTTGCCCACAAACTCAACCCCATTTACCATCTTTTTTTTTTTATTTATTGTTTGATAGATTCATGTTAGAACTTGTTCTATATCTATTAATATGTAAAATATTTTTAAAGTGAAGTATTCAAATGAAACTGAGATTTGAAGACTGAAATTTGGGGAACTAGTGAGCTTTCCATGCCATTTGGAATTCCTGAATCTACAGCCAGAAAGCTCTTTAGAAGCAAGGATGATGAGACTTGGTCTCATGTACTTTGGACATGTTATCAGGAGGGACCAGTTCTGGAAAAGGACCTCATTTTTGGTAGAAGGTCAGCAAAAAAGAAGAAGAAGCAAAGTTTGCGCTGCAGTCCCATGGATCTCTGTCTTACTTCAACAATGTTTGGACAGAACAGATCCGGGACTCCCCCACCTCCAGCTTCGGACCACCTCTAACATCTTCTTTAGGCACAATCTCTTCTCCAGGACCATCTTCTTTACCATTCCCTGTTACTGGGACTAGCTAAACACCATTTTTGTGTGTGTGGTTAGCTCCAAATCTTTGACCAACCATGAACTCTCAGATCCATCAGAACTATTCCGCTGAAGTGGAGGCCGGAGTCAACCATCTGGTTAATCTGCATCTGCAGGCCTCTTACATCTACCTCTCACTGATCTTCTATTTTAATCGCCATGATGTGGCTTTGGAAGGTGTGGGGCACTTCTTCTGTGACTTGGTGAAGAAGGAGAAGTGTGAGGGTGCTGAGCGTCTCTTGAAACTGCAAAACCAGCGTGGTGGTCACGCACTCTTCCAGGATGTGTAGAACCCCTCCCCCCCCCAAAATGAGTGGATAAGAACCCTGGACGCCATGGAAGCTGCCCTGGCCCTGAAGAAGAACCTGAACCAGTCTCTTCTGGATCTGCACACCGTGGGTTACAGATCCCCACCTCTGTAACTTTCTGCATAACCATTTCCTCAACGAGGAGGTGAAAATTACCAAGAAGATGGGCGACCACTTGACCAACCACCATAGGATGGCCAGTCCCCAGGCAGGGCTGGGAGAGTATCTCCTCCAGAGGCTCACTCTCAGCACGGCTATGAAGAGCCTGTGGAGCCCGGCAAGCTGTGAAGGGTCTTTCAGCCTTCCCCTGCTCTCCTCACACCTTCTCCCTGAACTTAGCTCTTCAGCCACAGAGGCAGCCCTGGAGCCCCTCTTCTCCCAAGCTGTGGACCAAATGAAATAAATGAAAACAACAAAGTTTCCTTTTACAGCAACAAAATATAAAGAGGAAGACCCTCAGTGATGAACTGACACAGAGGTAGCAGCAATGGACTCAAACAGAACAATTGTGAGGCTAGCACAGGACCAGGCAGCACTGCTTTCTGCTGTACATTAGGGCTGCGATGAGTTGGAGATAACTCAGTAACACGTAACAACAACAACAACTTAGGCAAGGGGGCATTATTTTTTACAGAAAGTAGGTGTACTTTGGGAGGGAGTATGCAAAGGAGAGAAATGGTGGAACAGACTACGATCTGCCCCCTCTAAGAGCTAAGATACTGAGTCTGGGAAGATGAGTAACTGACTAAAAGTTGAGGGACCACCTCCTAAAAGATGAAAAGACTTTGCTCAGAGGAGTTGTTTTTGTTAAGTGCTGTCAAGTCAGTTCTGACCCATAAC
>NW_006408571.1:18598299-18615712 GCF_000296735.1 Chrysochloris asiatica | reverse complement strand
TTTCCGAGGCTGTAAATCTTTACGGGAGCAGAAAGCCTCATCTTTCTCCCGCGGAGCAGCTGGTAGTTTCGAACTGCTGACCTTGCGGTTCGCAGCTCAATTCATAACCACTACACTACCAGAGCTCCTTAGTCAAGTACAAACTGCTAACAGCTCCCAGGGACCTTCTGCTGATCCAGGTGAAGACTGAAAGCCTGCAGTTTAGGCATTAATGTCACTGGAACGTCATGTATACCCACAAGCTGGTAAAGGTCTCAGCGCGTTTGGATTACAGACGCCTCAAGAATATAAAACACCCCATACTTCAAAAACTGCTGTACCTTAGGTGACTACTATTGGAAATACAAAATAAGTTGAATGTGACCAGTTTTAAAATTAAGAGAAAGATAACCTTTACAAAGTAAAAAAAAAAAAAAAAAAATGTAGCAGTGAGTGGGGTCAATTGTAGGGAAACAAGTCATTCAGGGAACGGGTTTTAGGGGAAGTGGTTTTAAGTAAATGTACACAACCGCCAACTGCCGGCTGCCCCAACTGGGGTACCAGAAGCACACTCCTCCGCTAGTGAGGCTCTTGGAACAGGCAGGGTGAGGGACCCAGGAAATAGAACTGGTCCACACAAGGCCAAGGAGAGCAGGTCCAGCTGAGCTTTCGGATGAGCAGACACTCTCCTAAAGACAGAGGGTAAACAAAGGTAGCCAGGCTGCAGCTGAGCATGAGGGGCTCCCCCCAGCCCCAGGCTGGCTTCCCCTCCTTGGCTAGTGAGCCCCAGCAGAAACCCACACAGCAGGCTGGGAGAGAAGCCCTCTGTTCTCTTAGAAACACTAGGCCTGGGAGTAGTTCTGAGGTCTGGGGTCATTATGAAAACCTCCAGCCACAAAGACCCTTAGGGATTCTGTTGTCCAACCCCCTCATTTCACAAAGCAAGTTGCTGGGGCCCGAAAAAGAAAGTCATTTGTCCACTGTCACTGGGAAGGTCAGTGACGCAGGCTCCCAGCGCTGGGCTTGGCACACTGCACTGTCTCTCTGACCAGGGACTCTGCGTTTCCATTCGGTTAACCATGAAAATCAGCGTAATTACGTCCCTCGGTATTTTCCAGCCACTGGAAAAGTCTAAATTTGTTAAATCCAGAGAGCGTAAACAGTTGCTAGTCAAAGTATTTACTCAAGTGATACTCAATTAAAGCAGCATTAAGGGAAATAAAATGTGTACATCTACTGACCACCTACGCAGGATTTATATCACATTCCTTGAAGTGAACATTACACTGATGGCAGTTCTCACTAGCTGGGATTTGAACAGCAGGAAATTAGCAAGAACCAGAGGATTTGACAGGCAGCAGGAAAATCTCACAACCAGGAGCCAGGAGACCCTCTTCAGCTTGGTACTCATGGGCCCACTGACTTTGAGAAAGTTCCCACCACCCCTCAACCTCTTTGAACTTTGGTATCTTCATCCCTGAAATGGGGATTATGGTCCCTGCCCAGACCCACCCACCAGGGTTGCTACAAAAATTACATGAGATGGCCCTTTGAAAATACAATGTTTGGTGCAAATCGGTGTTTTGCTAGATACCTTCCATCCAGTGGCTACAGATTGGAAAGTAGCCAACCAGAGCATGCTAGAGGAGGCCACAAGGTGGGCTAGAAGAGAAGAGATCAAGTTCTTGCAGGAACCATGCCAATGGCTGAAACTGTCAGTTGCGTGGTGCCAGCTGGACCTTGCAGAGCTGTTGTGAATGCTACTACTACTAATATTGTCATTGTTGTTAGGTGCCATCAAGTCGGCTCCGATTCATAGTGGCCCTGTGGACAACAGAACAAACAGTGCTTTTCCTCACAACTGTTGTTAGGCCTGAGTCCATTGGTGCTGTTACTGTGCCAATTCATTTCACTGGGGGTCTTTCTCCTTTCCACTGACCCTCCACTTTACCAACATGATGTCCTTCTCCAGGGACTGGTCCCTCCTGATCACATGTCTGAAGTATGAGAGATAAAGTCTCACCATCCTGGTTTCTAAGGAGCATTCTGGCTGTACTTTTTCCAACACAGATTTGTTTGTTCTTTTGGCAATCCATGGTACTTTCAATATTCTTCTCCAACACTAAAACTCAAATGCATCAGTTCTTCTACAGTCTTCCTTATTCATTGCCCAACTTTCACATGCATATGAGGTCATTGAAAATACCATGACTTGGGTCAGGTGCCCCTTAATCCTCAAACTGATATCTTTGCTCTTGAACCTTGAAAGTGGTCTTGTGAACAGATTTGCCTATTGTTTGATTACTTGACTGCTGCTTCCATTAGTGTTGATTGTGGATCCAAGAAAAATGAAGTCTTTGATAATTTCAATCTTTTTTCCATTTATCATGGTGTTATTTATTGGTTCATTTATGAGGATTTTTTTGTTTTCTTTATAGTGAGGTGCAGTCCGTAACACAGGCTGTCGTCTTTGATCTTCATCAATATTTGAAGTCCTCCTTGCCTCCAGCAAGCATACTTGTCTCATCTGCATATCACAGGTTGTTACTAATAGCTGACATTTTTATTCAGTGTTTATGCACCTCAATATTGCTCTAGATTTTGGAACCTGCATTTGGAACTCATACAACATAACTATCCTATGAGGCAGCTATCATTGTCTCCATTTTATTTTATTAATGAGAGTATTTGTTCAAGATCATACCGTGATAGAATCAGACATTGAATCTGTGCAATCTGATGCCAGAGTGTATTAGTTTTCTATTGCTGCTGTAACACATTATCACAAATTTAGCAGCTAAAAGCAATGCGTATGTTTAGTGCCATAGAGTCGGTTCCAACTCATAGTTGCTTCCAATTTATGTATAGGGTTTCCAAGGAGTGGCTGGGGAGCTTGAACCACCCACCTTGCGGCTCAAACGATTTTGCAGTCTAGCGCATTAACCCGTGACACCATACCAGGACTCCATTACAATTCTAGACTCTAATATAGGAGTCCTTACAGTTCTGGAAGTCAGAAGTCCTATAATGAAGGGGATGTAGGGTGGCATTCTTTCTGCAGGCTCTAGGGGAGAATCTGTTCCTGACCTCTTCCAGCTTCTGGAAGCTGCCTGTGTGCCTTAGCTCACATCCTCCTTCCAGCAATGGATCTTAGTTTCTATCATCACATCTCCTTCTCAAACCGGGAGCCTTCTGCTTCCCTCTTATAAAGACCTTTCCAATCACATTGAGTCCACCCAAATAATCCAGGATGACTGCCCCAGCTCAAGATCCTTAACTTAATCCCATTTGCTAAGTCTTCTCTCTACCAACATAAGGAAACCTTTCCCTCTATCCTTTTCACTTTGGTTAGGAGTAGGCATCAGTGGGGACAGAGGATAATTTCTCTGTTAATCTGTGGTTAGAATCTCTCTACATGTGGAACAAGTAAGACAGAGGGACCCCAGAGGCACTGAGAGGTGACACTGGAAAGAACGTTTCTGGCAGGGTGGCTTCCAGCTGGGCCTTGAGGTTGAAGAAGAGGATTCAAGCTTTGCTTAACAAACGTTGGTGGACCTGTGGGTCCACACTGACCTGTGGTCATTTTTTTTCAGTCCACAGTAAAAATGAGAAAAATAAGGACAAAGAGTAGCTTTCTAACCAACACTAATTCATTCAATTTTATGTCTTTGCTCTTTATTCTGACACTGTGTCCTTCCTATGTTGGGGCTGTGAAAATGCCTTTCCTTTTATAAAATGATTGTGATCATCCATAGTGGCTGTTCACAGCTATTCTAACTGTCTTTCCATTTCTGATACCTGGGATGATTTATTCAGCCGTGTATATTTAATCATTAATCAGTCTGTTTACACTAGGTATGGCCAAGTGACTTGTTTTCACCAATGAAACCTAACTGGAAAGAACATGTCACTTCAGAGAGTCAGTGGACAACCCACCTCGATTCCATTTTCCCCATCTCAGAGAACCTGGAAACATGTCAAGATGCAGCCTCTGTCAACCCAAGTGTCCACAGCCCTGATGATTTCACAGGGTACATAGTGCAAGTGAGAAACCAACTTTCATTGTATGAAAACTTTGAGGCTCGGGAGTTATTTGTTCCTGCATCTGACTCAGAATTGTTATGTTGTTGTTAAATGCTGTCGAGTCAGTTCTTACTCATAGCAACCCTGCCTAGGGTTTCCAAGGAGCAGCTGGTGGCTTTGAACCACCAACCTTGTAGTTAGCAGTCTAGTGTTGATCCTACAGCACCACACCAGAACTCATAGAATAGCTCGTTTTAAAATATCTTTATTTAACAAGATGAAATATAGGCAATCTCATTTTGTTGGCATTTTTTTTTTTTTTTTTTTTACTTTTGGTATTTAACTTCCCAAGAAATAAAAATGCTGTGGGCAATCCAACACTCTGCAGGTGGGGGGGATCCAGTTTGACAAGAACAAAAGTTCTCAAGTCAGTGACAACCATTGGGGGCCCCTCAGCCCCATTTCAGCCAGGACCACATCAGTTTCATCTATGTAACAAGTACATGCATAAGTGGACTGGACTTCTATACAGGATTTCCACGTAAGAAAAGGTGTTATAGTTGAAAAGAAAAAGTTAGAAATGATCAGGCAGATACTGTGGTAGGCCCTGGACATATAATAAAAAACAGGATAGACACAGTTCATGTCATATTCTTGTTAACGTACAGGCTGCCCATGATTTTTTGTTTGGGTGGGGGACAGACCATGGACCCGGGAGAGCAGACTAGAATAAATAAATAAGTTAAGCAATAAATAAATAAGTTAAATGCTGAAATGCCCGGTGCAGGAAAGATACTAGGTGAAGGTTAAGGATAACAGGGGGGCCTACTTTTGTAGGGTGGTGCTACAAGACTTCTTCTGAGGGTATTGTTGTTAAAGTGCCAACAAACTGATTCTGACTCATAGTAACCCTGTATAGGGTTTCCAAGGAGCAACTGGTAGGTTTGAACTGCTGACCTTGCGATTTGAAGTCCAGTGCTGATACTTCAGTACCACATCAGGAGTCCTTCTGTGGGGTCAGAGGTTCTACTTAAATTGAACCCAAAAAGATGAGATGCAGGCAACAGGAAGGCAGTGGGGAGAGAGTATTCCAGGAACCAAATTTGGGAAGCTTAGCAGCCGCAAAAAGAAGTATATAATGAGACACTATAGAATATATTGAACTGCTAATGCCAAGGTCATTGGTTCAAACCCACCAGCCACTCCTCAGAAACCGTATACAGAATCATTATGAGTCAGAACTGACTCAATGGCACTTAACAACAACAACAAACAGAAAGGTGTGTAATCTGCTCAAGGCTGAGGTTCTGTGTGGTCTGGAAAGGAGAGAGGCAGGAAATAGGCTGGAGGGAGGGCCAGGAGTCCAATCACTCAGGGCCTTGCAGGCCAATGGGGGTGAGCGAAGGACAGCAGTGGTGCATGGTGTTGCCTATTCCCTGCTACACTGAGACAACTGAAACACTCCACACAGCACATCCACTCACTTACTTCCTCAGTCTGTTTCTGCCCATCTTCTCTCTTTTATAAATGGCAATTCCCATCTTCAAGTTGTTTGTGCCAAAAAAAAAAAACAAAAAAAAAACAGTCAAAGAATCCTCGTGACTCTACCTGCAAAATCTATCCTGACTCTGACCACCTCTTACTGTATCCCTGGTGTAAGATACCAAACCTGGGCTGTCATAGTAGCCTCATTAACAGGCCTTATTTCTTCTACACTTGATCCTGTAGGTTAGTATTTATATAGCAGTCAGAGATCCTTCAAAACGCATGGTTCTGGGATTCTCTGCCCAAGCCTACAGAAGCTCAGAATAAAGCCAAACTCCTTGCCATGGTCTTCAAGTTCAACATGTTCTCTGTTCGCATCTATTTCCTCCTTCGCTCACTCAATCTCAACCCCACAAAGCTTCCAGTTGTTTTTTAACCCCTAGGGAGTCGGCACTCAACAACAACAACAACAAGAAGGCAGGCTTGATGTCAGAGTTCTTTCTTATACTTGCTCTTTCCTCTCTCTGGAATCCTCTTTCCTAGTTACTCATTTTTGTGGCTTCTTCCCTCCCTCCACCTGGAATCTTTCCTCCACAGTCACCTTGTTGGAATGAGCACCCATGGACATTCCTCTCATCATTCCTGTTTCTCACCTGTGTGTTAGGCTCCACCACACATATCGCCACTTGACATACTATACACTTAATGTTTTTAGACAAGAGGTCGGCAAACTTTTCCATAAAGGGCCATATGGTAAATATTTTAGGCTTTGCAGGCCATACGGTCTCTGTCACAAGTACTCAACTCTGCCGTTGTGGTGTGAAAGCAGTTATAGACAGTATGTAAATAAATGAGCATGGCAGTGTTCCAATAAAACTTTATTTACAAAAACAGGTGGCAAGCTGGATTTGACCCTTGCTTTAGGCATTTGTTATCTTCATCCTTTATGAAAATGCAAGAACTTTACCTTTTTCTAGTCACTACTCTTTGATGCAGCACCTACATCAGTGTGTGGCACAAGTAGTTAGGCAATTCCTAAATACTTATTGAACAGATTGATTAATTGATTGATAAGTTCTTTGGAGCCTTTGATTTTAGTGGCCTAAGGAGTTTGGACTTTCTTCTTTTAAAAGTTTGAGAAGAGTCTTTGCCAGTTTTAGCAATGTTTGTGACTTCTGATTGACAGATCTTTGCTGCAGTCTGTGATTCTCAGAATGGAGACATTTTGAGACAAATGACAGCCGCTTGCTCAGCTCACTGTTTACTCCTCTTGTAAGAGCGCTGGATCATGCACATCGCACACTCAGTTGGATGTGTGATGCATCAGGCCGCTGCCAACAAAAACACATCGCAATCAAATCATCAATGTCTGCAAAGGCCCAGGGATGTTTCTCTTGACGTCCCCATGGAAATAAGAGTGGCCACAGCAGGGAGTAGGTTCAAGGACCCATGTAGCACTGGGCATGAAAAAGAAGAGAGGCCAGGGTAAGATGTCAGCTTGAGGATTAAGGTGCGCCTGACCCAAGCCATGGAATTTTCAATAACCTCATATGCATCTGAAAGTTGGGCAGTGAATAAGGAAAACCATAGAAGAATCGATGTATTTGAGTTATGGTGTTGGAGGAGAATAGTAAAAGTATCATGGATTTCCCCAAAAACAAAACCAATCTGTGCTGGAAGAAGTACAGCCAGGATGGCCAGACTTTGTCTCGCATACTTCAGACATATAATCAGAAGTGACCAGTCCCTGGAGAGGATATCATGTTTGGTAAAGTGGAGGGTCAGAAAAAAAGATGAAGACCCCCCCAATGAGATGGATCGGCACAATGACAGCAGCAATAGGCTTGGGTGTAGCAACGGTTGTAAGCTTGACGCACGACCGGGAAGTGTTTCATTCTGTTGTGCATAGAGTCGTTATGAGTCGACACTGAATTGATGGCACCTAAACTACAACAAGGGCATGAGTCAATGGGTGACGAAGACTGAAAGAGTTGTGAGGAGGAGAAATCTACCTAGGTTGGGTTTAAGGGAATCAGCTAGAAGGAAGGTCCTCGTATGCATAGTGAACCAGGGTGCAGGGTTGCCCACAAGCAGGATATGCTCCTGAGTTCTGAAGAACCTGGCTTGGCAATAGGGTGCCGTTCCTCTTAAGGCGAAGTGGGCTCAATATGAGACTCTGTGCACTGTGGGAAGCCTTGAAAGCCAGCCTTCAGACTTTGTATCACCTTGGCAATGGGAAACCACTGAAGTTTTTGAGGAGTCTGTGGTGATGGCAATGGAAATGTATCTTCAGAGATTGAAAAATAGTGAACAAGTGGATGTGAATGAATGATGGAGAAGTGAATCTTAGACAAAGGGCCCAGGAGGCCATGAAAAGGCTTTAGTAGCTCTCCCATTTGCCAGCTCTGTGGCCTTAAGCAAGTCTCTTAGTCTACCTGGGCCTCTGTTTCCTCATTGATAAAATGAGAATAGTAACAATAGTATATTCTAAGGTCACTGTAAGGATGTAATTGGTTAATATATGGGACATGCTTAGAACAGTGCCTGGAATATATATAGTGAACTGTCCTGGTGTGGTGCGGTAGGATAGACACTGGACTGCTAACCGCAAAGGTCAGAAGACTAAAGCCACTGCTCCTCAGAAACGCTCTACATGGTCACCTGATATGCATATGAAAGTTGGACAATGGATAAGGAAGACTGTAGAAGAATCGGTACATATGAGTTATGGTGTTGGAGCAGAATAGTGAAAGGACCATGGACTGCTAGAAGAACAAACAAATCTGTGTTGGAAGAAGTACATCTAGAATGCTCCTTAGAAGCCAGGATGGCAAGACTTCACCTCTCAGACTTCAGACATGTTATCAGGAGGGACTAGTCCCTAGAGGAGGACATCATGCTGAGTAAAGTGGAGGGTCAGTGAAACAGAGGAAGACTCTCAACAAGATGGATGGGCACAATGGCAGAAACCATGGACTCAAGAGTAGCAGCAGCTATGAGGATGTCACATGACCAGGCAGTGTTTCGTTCTGTTGTGCATAGACTTTCTATGAGTTGGAGCCGACTCAATGGCACCTAACAACAACAACCTGAATTGGAACTGACTTGATAGCACTTAGCAACAACACAACATACAAGCAATAGCCATGACTTGTCTCCTATAGTATATATAAGGAGCCCTAGTGCAGTGTGGTAGCCCAGTGGATCCATATAATAAGCACTGTATGCTGACCACAAGGTACATGGTTCAAGCCTGCCAGCAATTTACAGGAGGAAAATGAGGATTTCTCCTCCCATAAAGATTTAATGCCTCAGAAACCCTATACAGAGTCTCCAGAACTGACTCAACAGCACTTACCAACAACAAAGTGGCTCTGTAGGGTAAGCATTGGACTGATCACAAGGTCAGCAGTTCAAACCCGCCATCTTGCTCTGTGGGAGAAAGATAAGACTTTTTGCTCCCATAAAGTTTTACAGCCTTGGAAACCCTATACAGAGTTGCTATGCATTGTAATTGATTTGATAAGCTATAATTATTAAGCCAAAAACACTACCATTAAGTCAATTCCAAGTCATGGTGACCCTACATAAGACTTCTGAAACTATAGATCTTTACAGGAGCAAAGAGCCTCATCTTCCTCCTGGGGGTGGCTAGTGGATTTGAACCACTGACTCTAAGGTTAACAGCCCAATGACTAACCCACAACGCCACCAGGACTCTCTTATATAATCAGTGGTGGTTATTATTATTATATTATTTCTGTCCATGTCTTATCTCTTATAATAGACACAGTAAGGTAAGGACTATATGGTATTCGCTTTCGTGTTTTCCCCAGTAAACAGCAAAATGCATTCATTTAGCATGTGCTCAAGAAGTATTTGTGGAATGTATAGGTAAATGATTGAATAAATAAATATTGTCTTAAGGATGGAGTTTCACTACATTCTGCATACAAAGTCGTATTTTCATTCATGAACACTTTGATTTTTAAAGGAAAAAGCAAGCTGTGTGGGTAATGGCAGAACTCGAAGAATTTGTGTTCGGAGGAATACTGAGCAAGCCCTGAGTGCATGTTTTCAAAAACCAGGGCTGTCCTTTGATTTTTCCCAACTACAAACAAGGAGGTTGGATTAAACTATTCTGAAGGTCCTGCATAGCCCTAAAGTTGTATTGCTGGGATGACTAGACTCTCAAGAGTCTTGTTTTTTGATGATTACACAATTAGGAATTTCCTAGAAAAATGAGTGGAAGAATTTTTTTTAATTGAAAAAATATTTCCAAAGGACGCTCAGTACTAGGACATAGAGAAAGATCTTATCAAACATGGTGGGAGTTTGAGTTAGAGGTGGGTCCTCTCAGTTTCCTCATTTTAATTAGAACTAACACATTGAGTCAGAGACAAATTTCTTTCAGAAGTTTGCACAGCACTTACATTTATCCCCAAGATGCCAGAAACTTGGAAACATGAATCAAACCTGCTTAGAATGTTCCCAAGTAAAGGAGCAATGAGAAGCATCAGTGAAACAAACCCCAGCTCACTGGAGACTCAGTGACCCTGCCGAATTTGTGGTTTGGCACATTGAACTGCGCCTTTATAGGTCTACTTGGGACTGAGCGTGAAAGGTGAAGACTCTGTGGGTGGTAAGGATGCCTGGGGGCTGCAGCAGGAGGAGACCTGGACCTGATCATTAATGCCTCGACCCCCACTCTGCACCCTCTTGGGTATCATCTACTTGAGTAGCTTTCATTTGTGTTATCAGATATGAAAATTTCCAAGGATTGTGCTTATTTATCTTTAAGACATTCTGGTGTCTGTTGTTGTTGTTAAGTGCCGTCGAGTCAGTTCCGACCCATAGCGACCCTGTATAGGGTCTCTGAGGAGCAGCTGGTGAGCTTGAACCACTGACCTTTCGGTTCAAACTGACTTTGCAATCCAGCGCATTAACCCACAGCGCCACACCAGGACTACTTTCTAGTATGTTCTTGTTGTTGTTAAGTGCCATCAGGCCAGTTCTTCTAGTGTCTAGTAGGTGCTTGTAAATATTTGTTGAATGAATGAATGGATAAATGAAGTTTGGCCAATCCTAAAAACCTGGCTTTAGGAAATGCTGATATCAGAAAGGAAGAGTTGTAGGTCCTTTAACATCCAGGTCTCATGGTGGTGAACCCAATGGAAACTCACTTTCATATTAAAATAAAGTATGTTGTTGTTGTTTGTTGTTAAGTGTCGTCAAGTTGATTCTGACTCATAGTGACCCTGTATATGGTTTCCAAGGGGTGGCCAGTGAGCTTGAACTGCCCACCGTGTGGCTCAAACGGACCTTGTGATACAATGCATTATCCTACAGCACCACAACAGGACTCCAGAATAAAGTATATATGTCAATTATTAAGCAAAAATATTCTTCCATTTTCTCTCTTTACTTCTTAGTCAGCCTGGGTTGGATGTACAGAGACCTACAGCCGTGTGTGGATCTGCCTGTCTCAGAGATGGTACTGTTACGTCAGGTAGCCGGCTGTTTAGGATAACAAAAGCCATGTAACACCCCAGCTGATTCCTATTGGGGTTCTGCTTCTCCCACACAAACCCTGCTGCATGTGATCTCCCCCAAAAGAGCCCTACACTGGGTTCTGAGTGGGGAGAGGGAAGCTACATTCCTCCTCAACAGATGTCACCATAATTAGATAGCTCATTATATCAAGGAATAAGGGAGAGATTGACATGGATACAAATGTGAACATATTGATAGCTTTTCTGCATGTGAGTTTGTGCAGTCTTGGAAACTGATTTCCTGGACAAGGCTCAAGGGATGAGTCAGCGGTTGGAGCCTGGGGAGATTTTCCACAATGAAATTCTAGTCTCGGTAAAGTATCCTAAGAGCTTTTCACCCTGTAAGACCATTCCCAGGGGTGGTCATGGCTCACGGTCAGTGTGGGTGTGTGCATACGCTCCCCAGAGAAGTCCAGCAGGGAGCCAGGACCTGGGGGCGAAGTGGGGCAGGGGAGGCAACAGCACACTCACTATGAGGCAGGCATGTGGGCCGTGGTTGAAGCTGATTCAGAGTTTTCCCACCCACTCCATCCATGAAGTCCAGCCTTGAAAACTAACCAGCCCCTTTCCTGTTATCCATGTTAGAGGAAGACCAGGAGAAGGCTTCCCTGGTGCCCCAGCTAGGATTAAGTGTCCTTCACAAATGCCCCCAGATGACCCCATTTGTCCAGTTGGAGCAGCCATCACTCTGCATGCATGGGCCTCTTTGCCCTGTGACAAAATGTGAGAATTTGATGACATGAACCTTTCTAGCTTGAGCTTTCTACAGAAAGAAAAGCCTAAAATTAGGAAACCATAAAAGCAGCAGTGAAGTAACACCGAGTACATGACACGTCTTTTGCTGACTGTGTCACCTCCATTCTTTTCTAACGAGGAGGCAGTGATGGCTTGGTGGTGGCATTCTTGTCTTCTGTGTGAGAGACTTGGGTTCCATTCTTGGATGCACGTCATGAGCAGCTACGACGAGTCTGTCAGTGGAGGTTTGTGTGTTGCCATGATGCTAAACAGGTTTCAGCAGGACTTCCAGACTAAGATAGGCTTGGGAAAAAAGGCAGGTGATCTAAACTCTAAACGATCCAGAAATCATTTTAATCAAATCATCCAAAAATCAGTCAGTGAAATCCCTAAGCATCATGATGATCAGATCTACAGCTCATCATGGCAATGTTGCTGAATTCCATTCTCTGCACATGGGGTCATGGGGTCACCATGAGTAAAGGACGTACTTGATGACAGCTAACAACGACAGCTTTCCACCATGAAAATACGTGGTAGATCTCCCACTTTTCAACAGGCAATGGTGACTTACATCCCTTATGCTTTCTGATGACACCAGAGAGCCCTGGACTCTATCCCTGAGATCTAGCTGGCATTTTGTACGTACTGCCTATGAGGAAGGCTTAGGGGTGTGGAGCTTGTGAACAGGGAGAGCCACTCCTGGAACTGTCAATGCATGTTCCCCCTCAGTGGTCTCCAACCTACTCTCTGCATCCAGGCATTGCATCAGGGGCTCTCCTACCTTCTCCCCAGCACCTAACTCCTGGTGAGCCACTCTCCTATTTTATAGAGAACACATTACCAAGAACCGGATTCCCTCAGCTTAATGGCATGAAAGAAGTGCCCTATATCGTATCTGTAGACTTTCCCTATGGCTAGAGTCCAGCTGACCTCTTTAGAGTCCTGGTCTTTGACTTTATTTCCTGACTCTATCCTCTCCTCTGCACTCCTAATCCAGCCCCTGTAGCTTTTCCTCTGGGTAATTTTGTTACCAATCCCCCCGTTCCACCACCACCACCACCTCTGGTCTCATTACCTTCATCTCTCCACCTTCCTGGGGCTCCGCATTGGCCTCATATCTCCTTCTACACATCTGATCACCTTCCTTCTTTTCAGCCTACAGAAAGCCCATCCAACTCCCTGAACATGGCATTCACAGATGTTTTTTGTTTTTTGTTTTTTTTCTTAAATGTTTTATTGTGAACTATGTGATAGTTTACATGGGAGAACATTAGTTTTACATTCATTCTATCGTATATCATCTCATTGCCATTGTTACAATCCCCTCCATGCAATCCTTCCCCCGTACCCTCCAGGTCTTCAGCACACAGCCCCTCTCCCTCTCTGGATCTAAAGTCTCCAGTTGCTCCATCGCTCCACGTCATCATCTCTGGCTCCATTTCAGGCATCACTGCTTCTCCGGGTAGGGTCCCGCTCTCTGCTCTTCTCCCTTGATGGTCCTAGGGACCTCCGCTCCTAGACTGAAAAGTTAATCACTTCCCTCATTGCTATAAAACGTCTGCCTTTACATTTCCGACCCTCATAATCAGTCCTGATAACAACTATTCACTATTGTATCACAAGAGACCCATCTGCATTTCATTGCATCAGCTCTGCCTAGTCAGATTGAATACTACTCACTGGAGATTCTACCTTCCTCCAGGCCCTCTGGATCTAGGTTCCCTCTTGAAAGCTTGTTAGCCAGTCACTTCTTGCCTTTGTAGCCCCTTGCCCCCCATTTTGGGTAGCCAATGTCCACATTGCCCATCCCTGTCTACTCTGTGTGTGGAGGGGGTGGGAATGATTCTTGCTGTAAGGACTTGTTCCCTCTTTTGAGCTACTGCTTCCATAGGTGTAGGTCAAGTTCATCAAATTGTATGAGAAAACTTTTTTTTTTTTCCTCTTCTTTTTACTTCTGGTTGAGCTCTGATCATCCAGTCACTGAAGCCAGGATAAGTGGGTATTATCTGCAAGTATGGGTGTTCTTATGCATATGCCCTCTCTTCTTATCAGCTGGACGCTTCACTCTCTACTCTAGTCCTCTGTGGCTATGTCACTGACTCTGGGCCCAAGAGTCCCCAGGTCTTGCCACACTGCTGGCTAACCAGGACTTCACCCGGGTTCACAGAAGTCTATTGAACGTTGTAGGGCTTAGCTCACCGCTTCATTGCTGTTTTTCCCTCACTCCCCCTTATTGGTGTCGAACGTGGTCACCAATCACAGCGTGTATTCCCATTGAGTCTTAGTCTTGGAAGGGGGTTTGCACTGAGGGGACCCGACCACTTGCCTTGATGTTTCCTAGGCAAGCAAGTTACTTGTTCTTGTAGTAACAGTCGGTCTGCCTATGTTGTTTTATATTTTTCCTGTAGGTCTTTCTTTCAAGAAGTACCTTCTGTTCTTCTAGCCACTCACTCCAGGTTGGTCTGCTTGTCCTTTCAAGTGGGAATTTCCCATCTCTGGAGATCAGGATGGGCGTTCACAGATCTTGATAGGAGTCCTGGGAAATTTTTGGGGAGGGGGACCTGGAGTCCACAAGCAGATAACATTGTCCTAAAGTAGTTAGTCACTATTCATAAGTATTCGACTGTGTGGATCATAACAAATTGTGGATAACATTGAAAAGAATGGGAATTCCAGAACATGTATGCACGTTAATGCAGAACTTATACATAGATCTAGATGTAGTCGTTCAAACAGAACAAGGGGACACTGCCTGGTTTAACATCAAGAAAGGTGTGCATTAAGGTTGCGTCCTTGTACCATACTTTTTCAGTATGTATGCTGAGCAAATAATTTGAGAAGTTGGACTATATGAAGAATGCAGCGTTAGGATTAGAGAAAGACCCACTAACAATCTGTGATGTGCAGATGATATAACTTTTGCTTGTTGAATGCAAAGAAGACTCAAAACACTGATGAAAATAGCCTTCAGAATGGATTACACTTCAACATAAAGAAAAAAGAAATCACAATTGGCCCAATAAGCATGATGAATGAAATAAACATTAAAGTTGGCAAAGATTTCATTTTACTTGGACCTACAATCAATCAGTGCCCGGAGTCCTGGTGTGGGTTAATGCGCCAGACTGCAAAGCCGTCTGAACTGCAAGGTCGGTGGTTCAAGTTCACCAGCTGCTCCTCGGAAACCCTATACAGGGTCACTATGGGTCGGAACTGACTCGATGGCACTTCACAACAACAATAACAATAATCAATGCCCATAGAAAAAGCAGTCAAGAAACCAAATGGCGTATTACATTGGGGAAATTTGCTGCAGAAGATCTCTTTAAAGTGCTGAAAAGGAAAGATGTCACTTTAAGAACTAAGGTGTACCTGACCCAAACCATAATATTTTCAATCACCTCATATTTATGTGAAAACTAGGCAGTGAATAAGGAAGACTGAAGTAGAAAATTGATGCCTTTGAAGTATGGTGTTGGTAAAGAATATTAAATATACCAAGACTGCCAGAAGAATGAAGAAATCTGTGTTGGAAGAAACAAAGCCAGAATACTCCTTAGAGGGAAGGATGATGAGGCTTCATACTATGAACAAGTTAACTGGAGGGATTAGTCCTGGGAGAAGAATCTCAGGCTTGGTAGAGTAGAGGATCAGTGAAAAAGAGGGAGATCCTTAAGGAGCTGGATTGATGCAGTGTCTGCCACAATGGGCTCAAACAGCAATGTTGGCTGTTCAAGCTCACCGGCTGCTCCTTGAAAACCCTACACAGGGTAGCTGTGGGTCAGAAACGACTCAACAGCATTTAACAATAACAACTGTTCTTGAAGTAGTAAAAGCATGGCAAGGGTTTAGCTATTTTTTTTCAAATGGATTTCCTGGACATCCAGCCAGAATGACAGAGTATTCTCAGTAAAAATTAGGGCTATACCTACTATATCCAATGAAACTCGAGGAACCTCCAAACGTATTACCTGGAAATCATCTTTAAACCTTGAGCCAATACTATCCCATAAAGTCATCATTAAACTAAACAACAGTTTAGATCAATCAATAAGCAATGTTTGCCTTGAGCATAGTGTTCTTATGAAGAATTATCTAGATGAATTTCAACTGACTCCAGTTAATCCAAAGACCAAAGAAGAACTTGAAAGAGCAGCGAATCTAACTTACTGAGAATCTCACAATATGTGGGTAGAGATACTAAGAATGGTGATCGATGTGACGTATATAGTCAACTGTATATGTAGAAACTGTGAACAGTGTATGGTTTTGTTTTTGGGTTTTGTTGTTTGTGTTTAAGAGAAATAAGTCTTTCATTCCTTGCTGTCAATAAAGCTGGCTGAGTTGGTGATAGCCTTGGTGACTAGTCAAAGAGACCATACTTGTCTGACTCCTCCGATTCTTCCTTTGCTTCAACCTTGGCTGGGGCAGAGGCAGCAGCTGGAGCAGCGGTGGTGGCAGCAGCCATAGGGGTGGCAGCCACAAATGCAGATGGATCAGCCAAGAAGGCCTTGACCTTTTCAGCCAGTGGGAGGGTGTACTCAGTCTTCACAGACAAAGCCAGGACCCGCTTGTATCCACTGACGATGGAATGTTGGGTAAACAATCGGCAGACACACACACACTGGCAATGTTGCGGACACCCTCCAGGAAGCAAGAATGCAGAGCTTCTTCAGTGATGTCAAGCACTTCCGGTTGATAGATGCTGCCGTTGTCAAACACCTGCTGGATGATTTGCCAGAAAGAGAAGGGGGAGATGTTCAGCATGTTCAGCAGGATGGCTACACTGGCTCCCACTTTGTCTCCAGTCTTCATCAGCTGCACATCACTCAGGATTTCAATGGCACCTCTGGAGATCTTTGTGGTGATGCCCAGAGCTTGGAAGAAGGAGGTCTTCTCGGGACTCAGACTGGTGTTCTGGGATGGCACAGTAACCTCACATGATGCAGTGGCCCCAGTACAGGCAGCAGCTGGCACCTTGTTGGCCAGCAGCATGTCCCTGATCTCAGTGATGTCCTTCTTGGTGAACACAAACCCTACATTGCCCCGGATGTGAGGTAACAGTTTCTCCAGAGCCAGGTTGTTTTCTAGGTGCCCCCAGATGGCCTTCCGCTTCATGGTGTTCTTGCCCATCAGCACCACCACCTTCCCGCGCAGTGACATGCGGATCTGCTGCATCTGTTTGGAGCTCACATTGTCTGCTCCTGCAATGAAGCATTTTGGATAATCATCAAAAAGTTGTATGATCTTAAGGAAGTAGTTGGACTTCCAGGTCACCTTGTCTTCCTTGGGCATCACGACGGTGTGTCATGGATTGCCACGAGGGGTTTAAAGATGATGTCACTCTCACAAGGACACCTGGTGAGAGCGAACAGTGTATGTTTGCTTGTGATTATTGCAATACACACAAAAAATGTCTTTTTAAGTTAGCAGTGCACCAAGATGGGCCCATAAAAGAGAGGAGCTGATAGCCATTCCGTTAAGACAACCTGAGTCAACAGTATCCACACCTGATCCTGCTGCCACTCCTACTGCTGCTGACAAGAGGACCACCTGTCTGGGTAGGGGATGCAGAAGGACTCGTTTCCCTGGGATCCACAGACTGTCGGTCAGACTGTCTCTACCCACTAGTGGAG
>NW_006408571.1:18574311-18595430 GCF_000296735.1 Chrysochloris asiatica | reverse complement strand
AGCAAAGGGGCAGGGTATAAGATTAACATACAAAAATCAGTTGGATTCCTCTATACCAAAAATGACAGCGTTGAAAAGGACATTAGAAAAGCAATCCCATTTACAATAGCCACCCAAAGGATGAAATACCTTGGAATAAATGTAACCAGAGAAACAAAGGACCTATACAGAGAAGAAGCCTGCTGGAGGAGTGAGAAGTGGTGACCCCTCTTTACCCAGGGACCCTTCTCTTTCTTTCTGCTTGGCCTTGGCAGGAAGGGAAACAGTCTTAAAGCTTTCCAGACTGGAGTTTGTTCATATTGATGAGTTTGTGTAAAAGATCATGTAGATAACTGGTGCTGTGAGTTAATGAGCTGGACTGCAAAGTTGGTTTGAACCTCAAGGTCAGCGGTTCAAGCTCACCATCCGCTCCTTGGAATCCCTATACAGGGTCAGTATAAGTTGGAACTGACTCGAAGGCGCTTAAAAACAACAACTCCAACTCTGAGACAAGAAAGTCAGTCTTTAATTAGACTAATATTGACTTACCATCGCCTTTGTAGCCTTATCATTTATTCATTCAGTGTTGCAATTCTCCCTGCATGCGCCTTTCCTCTGTTTCCCTTTATGGTCAAAGCTAAGCATCCAGCAAGGATCCATTCAAGCCCCATCTTTCCAGGGTGTCTTCCACGCTCTACCTATTCTAATTCCTGTCATAGGTCAACTCTTAACACATGCTACTTTATTTTAGAGATACTGGTAGACCTGTCTTGACTCTTCCACTCTATTAGAGCTTTTTCCAGGTAACAGATGCTGTCTGAGTCATGTGAGCACATTCCTTTGTCCCCAGCACAATGTCGTTGACTGAATGTGACTCATACAGAAAACATGTATTACTTATTATCATATCCCAGGCACTCTTTCCGAAGTCTTGGAAGCTATTGTTACCCCATTTTACAGGTAACCAAACTGAGACTCAGGTTAAATAACTTGCTCAGGATCACACAGCTAGTAAGAGACTCAATTGGAATTTGAACCCAAGAATTTTTGTGAGGCTGTTTTTGTTTTTTACTATCATCCACCCTCATCCAAAGATAATTCACCCTCCTGCAGTGTGACTGAAAGGGTAAGAGGGGGTAGATGTGCTAGTTTACTTGTGAGAATAAATACTGCTTTACAAGCTCAGTCTCTTCCCAACAAAACATGCTTCTTAAATGTCTCTGGAAACTTTCTGAGCCACTTTTAGAAGAATGGGATAAATATGAACAAGGTTAAAGAGGAAAGAAAGAAAAGAAAGATGAGAGCAAGAATTTGGTTTCCTTTCAGTGGTCTTTCTCCCCAGAAGGCAGTTTGGTTTGCAGTTTGCCGAGAGAACCGGGAAAGGAAGGCAACTTCTACATGGGGTTTATGTTATGGTACAGCTGTTAGGGGAAGATCAATGGGCAAAGAAGAACTTGTCTGTGATGCACTCAGTGAAATCTCTCCTGCAAAGAGACCTCATAAAATGTCGGCATGCATCTATTACTTTCTGGACTGTTATTTCTAGTCCACATGACCTAGTGAGGTGGGGCTGGAGGTTACCCAGCATTCTTTAGGTTACATGACACTTTCTCCCTACCTTCTCTCCTCCCAGTGAGTAGAGCAGGTACTGGCATTTCTAGTGGAATCTTGTGTATCACACCTGACTCTCTTGACCCCTGCCAGGACCAATATCATTTCTCAGTGCTGACTTGCAAGTGCCTGGTCCCCTGTGGGCTAGTTCTCATCCTGTGAATCCGGCCGAGACCTGCTGGGACTTGTACAAGGAGAAGAGACTCACCTCTGCGTTTTGCAGTACATATATTTCCACAGTCATGGCAGTTTCCAGGTGGTTCTCTGTCGTCTTGTGGGACCTGTGGCTGCTGCTGTCGTCTTGTGGGGCGCTGACAGTCAGGCTGCACTGTACATTCAAGCTGCATCAAAGGTGGGTGTGACCACAGAAATAAGGTAGATGTTTTGAATGGCAAAATCCCAATTTGTTCAGTTCTGGGTCTCACACTTGGCCAGGTTGCAAGGGGACTGGCAACACTGCTCTGTGATGGGTGATTAAAGGGGTCTTGTGTGTGGCAGTTGGGGGAAATCTAATTTTTAAAAGGCTGTTTTGAGACAAAGGAAGCAGAAGAGGTCTTGCATGGCCTTGGGGTGGTGAGACAGGTTAAGCAGCAGAGCGCTGTAGGAAGACAGTTTTCACCTACTGTGAGGACTTTTTCGAAGGCTTAAAACTTCCCAAAGGTGGAATGAACGGCGGAGATTTCCTTGTCTTTGGCTGTGTCCAAGCTTAGGCAGATAAACAGTAGGATTGGGGAAGGAGGGTCAGGTTAGTACAGCCTGAAATGTAGCCTGTGAGATTTTCATTGCAAAGAAACAATGGACCTTCTAATTTTGCATTTTCAATTCATTACCCAGGGGAACAGAGTAGGCATAAACTTTTTGGAACTACAAGAATCCAAGGTAGCCAGTTGCAAATGACCCAGAAACCAAAGGAGCCCATGTTTTGCAAATTTGTCTGTAATAAACATCATTCCTATTTTGAGCATTCTTACATCCTTAAACAGAGACTGACATTTCTGGCTCCTACTTCAGAAACAAGAACATACCCTTAGGGTTTGTAATCCACACTGGAGATATCATTAGCTCTGACACCAAGCTCTGTATGAGAGAATAGTTACATCTCACTTGAATCAAACAAACTAGCAAATATTTACTGAGCACCTAGCTTGTGCAAGGCGAACCAAGACGGGTAGGATCTGGTTCCTGCCACCCAGTCGCCAACAAGAGAGTGAGCAGAGGGGAGAGCACTGGATTGTGAGAAACTTCCAGAACTGTCACCTCTTCCAGCACTTTCCCAACCAGTTGTCATTCTGTGTTTCAAATTGCCAGCTGCCCCACTGGGCTGTGAGTTCCCCAAGGATAGTAGAGTTTACTGGTTAAGACAGTATTTGTTCTTATAAAACCTGAGTTTACATAGTCACCTGGCCATGTGCCAGCTACAACCTGGGACAAGCTGTTTCACTGCTCTGTAATTCAGTTTTCTCTGCTGACAATAGGAATAGTGATAGTACCGATTGTTATGTGAATTAGATTAGTTAGCATATGTAAAGCACAGACAACTGTGGCCTGGCACCTAGTACATGCTCAATAAACAACACTGGTTACTGTTAATACTAATAAATTATATAGGGCAGTTCGTCTTATGTTAGTTATTGTTGTTAAGGGCCATCATAGAGTCGGTTCCAACTCATAGTGACCCTGTATAGGGAAGGCGCGACTGGTGAGTTTGAATCACTGACCTTTCAATTCAAAGGATCTTGCAGTCCAGCGCTTATCCTACCACACCAGGACTCCTATTCTTTTGTTGCTGGGTTGTTGTTGTTTAGTGCCCTCGAGTCCATTCCAACACATAACAACCCAGTATAGGGTTTCTGAGGAACAGCTGGTGGGTTTGAACTGCCAAACTTGTAGTTGAAACTGGCTCTGTGGTCTAGCGCATTATCCTGCAGCGCCACAATGTAGGGGTTAGTTTTTAAAGTTAGTTCATAAGATGAAAACTGGTTCAAGGCATAACTGGAATCAGAATTCACTTTCCTGAAGTACGAATTTCAAGGAGTATAAATTGACTCTCTCTCCTGTGTTAACTACAATCAATTAACCATGGCTGCTTTGAGAACTCTCTTGGAGAAAGTTCCAAGGCCCTCTGAGGATCAGTGGAAGAGTATTTTGATGGATTAGCAATGTCTGCCATGGCCATAGAATAGGAACATAGTTGCCCAGGCTTTGCCATCCCTGACTTACCATGCCTCATCACAGAACAGAATTACTGGTGGGGAACTTAAGGCTCATTCTCCAGAACACTAATAAGTAAAATAAGAATGGAAAACACAATGTTATTAATTCTAAAGAAGATTCTTGAAAGTGTCTAGACCAAAATTTAAAAGTGATAGTCAATGTAACTGCAAATAGGGAAACACTCAGCCATTAACCAAAAGGGTGGCAGTTTGAATCCATTCAAAGGTGTCTTGGAAGAAAGCCCTCTCAATGTACTTCCAAAGCATCACAGCCATTGACATTTCCATGGCACACAGAGGGTCTCCATGAGTCAGAATTGACACAACAGAAACTGGGTTTTCGATGGGTTTTAGTCAATGTATGCTAAGGGAACCAGTTCACACCTAGAGTCAAAGTTTGCTAAGAAACATGGGGAACAAATGGTATTGCAAACTGTGAAGAGTGCTTGTGAAAGCTGGAAGGTGAGAGACTGGGGAAACAAGTTCCTACAAAACAGCGATCAAACTAGACACAAGGTACAGTGCGCACGCTCCACTGTACAGCATACAGAAGAAGACGGCTTCTTGTATGTTGCTCCAACTGTCACATCGCTGTGCAGACTGAAACCATGAAATGAATTGATTGATTTCCATGAGCATAGATAGATAGCTACTATATGAACATGTGGATTTGTCAGTCCCTGCCATTCTTGATTCTCCATACCTAAATTTTATTTTAGTTAACAGTAACAGTAAAATAACAATAAAAGCATAATACCAATAATGATCTCATCTAACGTCCATTACAATAATGGAAAATAGATACTATTGTCATCACTGTTTTACAGATAAGAACACTGAAGGTTAGATGGACTGAGGAAACTTGCCCAACATCACACACTAATAGACAGCAGGGACTCAGATCCAACTCAGGAAGCTGGATCCAACCTGAGGCATGCTTCAGAATGCAGAAAGTTACTGCAAGTAAGGTATGTTGTTGTTATGTGCCGTGGAGTTGGTTCTAACTCATAGCAACCCTGTACAGTGTTTCCGAGGCTGTAAATCTTTACAGAAGCAGAAAGCCTCAGCTTTCTCCCATGGAACAGCTGGTAGTTTTGAACTGCCAACCTTGAGGTTATGAATTAGCAGCCTAATTCATAACCACTATGCTACCAGAGCTCCTTACAAGTTAGGTATGTTGTTGTTGTTGTTTTGTGCCATGGAGTCGGTTCCAACTCATAGTTAGGTATAGGTCTACCTAAAACTGACCCAGAAATCTCAAACCCTTTTTACTTAAAGGCGACATCTTGGTCTTCTTGTTGTTTCCATTAATTGGAACTCAAATCACCGATCATCGTCTCTCTGGGAAAAACCAAGTGACCCCACCACTTTGCAGGAAGTGTGTGGGTCTGTGCACAACTGTTTCATACCTTCCCCAAGCCAGCAAGTCCAGGTTACAGAGAACGAACACAGCCACACACTCTTCTTTTCCCTCAAATTAATCAAGAAGTAGAAATTTCTGACAAATGCCATCTGCTGATTTTTCAGAGAGACAAGTTTTGGTGGTGTGACCAGCAGGTGCTTCTGCTTTTTCTAGCATGCAGTACCAAAATAGTCACCATGGCAACCCTCAGAGGGCAGACTTCCAAGGAGATGCATTGCAAGCACAGAAACCCTAGAGTACTTCCAAAGGAGCAGGAAGGAGGCTCAGCGGGTGGGTTCCAATGGTAGCAAGTGGGAGCTCTCCCCATCCCAGGGTGGGCCCCAGGACTCCTCCAGCCCACCCCCCAAGAAAGACAGGGGAAATGAGAATCTGTGGGGTGGCAGATTCAGGCAACTCACTGAATTCTAGCAGAGGCTGAAGTAGGTTTAGAGGTGGTGGCACAAGAGGTGTGCCCTGAGATGGGACAGGAGAGCTGGGTTGTGACTTTTGCCCCTGTGAAACAAGGAACTGAAGGATATGACATCAGGCTTAGGAAAGCTCTGGGGGTTTGTTCACTGGTCAGTGCAGAGCAAAAACAAGCAGGGGATGGGGTCAGGAAATCTGGGCTTCCTACCAGACTCTGCGACTTCCAAATCTTACTACCTTGGGCTTCGCAGACCTTGGTTTTCTCACTTTAAGGCACCAGGGGAGGTACTTTGAGGCCAGGGAAGGTATTCTTCCACCAGAAGTGAAAGAGTGAGGCTCATAATTCCTGCCTTTCCATGTAGCTGTGCAGCTGAAATGGGACAATATATGACCAATGAGGGAAATCAAGTCTGGGTACCCCCTCTTTTCTCTGTTCCTCTGGGCTCCTGTGACTTCTTAATCCTGGGCTTCTTGGTGATCTGGGTTCCACATTTGCTTACATTGTTAGAAACAGGTATCAAGTTGGGATTAAACAATAATTGTACTTGAAGAAATAAAGCAGATGGTGGGTTGAACTTGACCCATGGGCCAGATTTGCCAACCCCTTGTCTTAACTGCTATATCCAGAGAATGAGGACCCAGACAATTAAAGTTCTCTGAGAAATCAAATAATAATCATGAACAACAACAAAAGAATTTTATTAGGAGAAAAACAAACACTTGTAAGAGAAACTAGGGTGAGAGTTAACAGAGGCTAACAGAGACTGGGAGCCTTCACACCATGAAGGATCCAAAGCGACCCCTAGTAACCCCGAGTGCAGGAAGGAGGGAAGGAATGCTGGGCGCAGGCATTTTAGTCTGCCTTACAGTTTAGAAAGATCCAACAAGACCAAGCCAAAGTCACTTGTCAGAGAAGGCCCTTGTCCCTTGGAGACAAGATCTACCCTAACATCCCTGCTATTCCCAGTCCATAGGAAGTGTGACTTCAATATAAATATGGATGCATGGTACCTGGGGACCTTGGTCAACTGTGCTCCTTGTCTGCAAGGTGTATCCTCACAGCCACCATACTCACCTGAGGGGCTTAGCCGAGGCTTACAACTTCATTCCGGCAGCCCTTAGTCCCTATATCCAAGGTCCTTGCACCTAATTCATTCTAAGACCTTGGACTCAATGATGTCTCTGGACCCCAACTCTGGAAGAAATAATATTTCTCACCTTTTGATTAGATTACATAGAAAAGATGCACACACCTTGTGTCTTTCTGTATATATGAATGTGTACATGTGTAGGTATGTGTGTTTATTAGTCACTGTACATATACATATATGAATTAGGGTCTTTGCATATGTGCATGAGCATTTGTATGTATGGATGTGTGTATGAATTCATAGAATGCTACAATTAGCTAGGCATTTTATACATCATGTCTCTAATCCATAAAACTCTTTGAGATAGATGAGGAGGTAGATGAGTAGATATTAATTTAACTTCTTTTCAGATGAAATGTTTTCCCAGTGTGCCACTTAAGTACCAACAGGCAGAGTTGAGGTGTGAAGCAGAACTGTTTTCCCTTAAAATATGAGTTCTTCTTACTTACATGATCATGTAGCCCAGAAAACCACATATATGTAAATACACAAGCAACGTGAATTTAGAGAAGTATAGAATGATGACAGATAATTTATTGCTCATTTTCCAGAAGACCCATTCTGTCTGGTGGCATAGTGGTTACAAATCGGGCTGCTAACCTCAAGGTTGGCGGTTTGAAACTACCAGCTGTTCTGCGGGAGAAAGATGAGGCTTTCTGCCCCCGTAAAGATTTACAGCCTCGAAAACCCTGTACAGGGTCGCTATGAGTCGGAACTGACTCCACGGTACTTAACAACAACAACATACCATCCATTGTTGTTGTTAAGTGCCATCGAGTTGGTTCCAACTCATAGGGTTTCTGAGGAATGCCTGGTGGGTTTGAATCACGGACCTTGTAATCAACAGTCCAGTGTATATGCTATATGACACACCGGGACTCTATATACTATCTAGGCACACGTACTACATCCTGACCATAAAAAAATATATATGTTTATTTAATGAGCTACAGCTGTGTACACAGTTTAGCTATTCTAAGCAATTCGGACCTCTAATTTTTCTAATATCCCCTTTCTCCTCCTTTAAAAAAGGCTTCCTCCCATGACAAGTTTTATAGCTGGCCATGTGGAGGTAGTCTTGTCCTGGTTGGGAGATATTTTTTTCAAAACTATCTACTGCAATATTTTCATTTTCTGAATCTTTTGCCTTTGCTTGTTTCTGGCAGCGCAAAATACCAGTCTGGAGAAATAGATTTGGAATCCGTTTCAATTGCCATTTACCAAGCACAGTACCTTGAGTTTGAATATTTTCCATAAACGATCACATTTAATTTTGGTTCTCACTAAATGATCCTCCATTTTCCAGATGAGCAACCTGAGACTCCAAGAGGTTAAAAGACTAGCTCAAGCTTACTTTGCCAGTCAGGGTCCAGACCAGGGCTGTATGTAACACTCTCTCGGTAGAAGATATGATCTGCTGTATTCTGGGAGCCTATAGGACTAACCAAGCCTAGGACAGGGCTGCTTGGGGCCAGGGAAGGTACACCTGCCTGGACAGGTACCCGCCTAACTATCAGCATATCCATTTTCTTCCCTTTCCTTTGGCAGCCTCCTTTCTCAGTTCACAATGAGAGTCCAACTTCAGCCAGTCTTGACTGCCATTCAAGCCTTTTTCTTTTTAAGAATTTTGAGGAAGAAAATCATTGTGTTCTTGAAAAGGCCCTGGTACTCAGAAGTGTATGAAGATTTGCAGCTGTTCACTCAGAGAGGTGGCACACATACTTTCTAGGGCGTCCTTATGGGCCCGAATGGCAGTGGAGTCAACAAGGCTGGAGTCTGGGCAGATTTCCAAATACGACCCCTAGTGGAGGGTATTTGTAGAGCATCACCTGCTTTCAGCTCCACTCTCTCCTTTGATCCTCCCTCACTGCAACCCTAGCGGAAGAGACTGTGCAGAGAAATAAAGTGACTTGCCTAAGGGCCCATAACTACGAGGCAGAGCTAAACTAAGTCAGGCCTTCTGACTACTTGAATCTCAGGATTTATCCAGGTGGTCCTCATCCCTGTATTGGGGGCTCGTGGTAGGGGCCTTGAAAAATAGCAGAGGAGCCTGGAAATAAGTGAAATGTACCTATAAAAGATGAGGAAGTATAGAGCCCTTGGAATCTTTTTCTTCCATGCAACTAGCAAGGCACTGTGGTGCAGCATGAAGAAGGCAATGCACACCCCAACCGAACAGTTTCTGCTACAATGCTGTAGGATAAGCACTTGACCAAGAGGTTGGTTTCAACTGCAAGGTGGGCAGTTCAAATACACCAGCTACTGCTCAGAAACCCTATACAGGGTCACTAATTCACAGGAATCAACTCGACAACACTTAACAACAACAACATTTGGAAGAGATTAAAGGTAGAAAGGCTACTGCAATGCAGTGACAGCCATTTCCACAGAGGAGAAGCGGTGGATTGAATTGTATCCCTAAAAGTATGTATTGAAATTATACTAAGGGGCTTCAGAAGGTTTGTGGGGAAATTCCATTATCTTTTCATTCCAGTTTTCCACAAACTTTTTGAGCCCCCCTTGTATACCTGTGGCTACAACAGAATGAGATCTAATGTAATGACTTTCTATAATGCAACCTAATGTTATGTGATGAATCTATCACTTGAGGTCATACCAGTGTCAGGTGGGTCCTAAGCTTAGTGACATCTAAGTCATACTGCATAAGAAGCAGCTTGGACACAGACACAATGAGGCACACATCGGGGAAGACCAATGCCATCTGAGGATCCTCAAAGAACCAAGGTATGCCTAGGGCTACTGACCAAGAAGGAATCTACTCATGGTCAAAACCCTGATATAGATGTTTTGCTTCTAGAATGGTGAGAAGATAAATTTCTGTTCTTAAAAGCTTCCCACTTGTGGTATTTCGGTTACCATACTATTAGAAACACAAGGACTCTATTGGGTGCCTCAACCAGACATCATACTGGGCCTCTTTATTTCTTTTCCAAGTATACAAAAGTAACTTAAGGTTCAGAGTAGAAGTGAAAAGGAAGGTGGCAGTGTGGGAAGAGCAATCCAGGAAAACTTACAAGGGAAGGGGCCTTCTGGAGCTGGGCCTTGAAGGGTGGGTAGGTTTTCAATGTGCAGAGATTTGGAGGAAATACA
This sequence comes from Chrysochloris asiatica, assembly GCF_000296735.1. Classification (NCBI taxonomy): domain Eukaryota; kingdom Metazoa; phylum Chordata; class Mammalia; order Afrosoricida; family Chrysochloridae; genus Chrysochloris; species Chrysochloris asiatica. Next base: position 18,585,537 of record NW_006408571.1, on the reverse strand, counting down.
TCGCAGTCTAAGAGAACAGCATGGTCCCAGAAAGAGGCACAGGTGGAAGAGACATGGTCAAGGGGCAGTGGCTGATGTCCAATTTGTGGGTAGGCTACAAGGTGTAGGGGAACAAGGGACACAGCAGATAGTAGTCAAATTTGTTGTTGAGACCTTTATGACTCATAGCAACCCTGTATAGGGTTTCCAAGGCACAGCTGATGGGTTTCAACTGCTGATCTTATAGTTAGCAGTCCAATGCTTCTCCTACGGTGCCATGCTAAAACCCCTAGGGTCTTAAAAATTGGACTTTTTCTTATGGGCAATGGGGAACCATTGCAGGCTATTTGAACGTGGCAGTGATACTGGTGAGCTTGAATTTTAGAAAGGTTAAGTTTTAGGGGAATTTAGATGATATTAGGGAGAGGGCCAGTCTCTGAGGGTGTAGGTGAGAGGTGATAAGGGAATGTTCAGTCCTGGGTCAAGAACAGAACCAGGGAAGGGTTCCCCCAGGGGGACTTAGAAGGGCAGAAGCAGAGAACAAGCCAGAGCATATCTGAGAAGCAGGGTACAGCATCACCCATTGAAGCCAGGTCTTAAAACCAAGGGGGCGAACTCAAGGGTAGGGATGAAAAGAAAGAGCTAGAGAATGTTATAAAATTTGAAAAAAAGAAAGCAGGCTTACTGGTCAGAAAGAGGCTGGAGAAACTATGACTCAATCACCCTGGAGGTTTGGAGAGGAACTTACCCCCTTGGCCCAATTTTTAGCCAAGCAGTAGATAGGTATACGAGGGGACATCTACACTAGAAGGTATGCTCAGCATGGAATGGTCAATCATTCCAAATCAAAAGGACAACATTTACCTAAGGACAAAGTTGAGAAGGAATGGGAAGGAGGGTGGAATGGAGAGAGGAACCACAGGGAGGAAGTGGGATCACTGGTGTTACGTGGAAAGGGATGGCAGTCATTGAAATGAAACAAAGTGTAGGATTTGTTTAATATAAAATGGATGATCTTGTCTGTAAACCTTCACTCAATTCACCATGAAAAGTTTAAAAAACAAAACACAGAGAGCCAGAGAGCTAGAGCAGTGCAAATGAAGGGGCTCGGTGAGGACAAGAGGCAGGCTGGGGATAAAGCAAGGGGTGTAAGGGATATTGCTGGAAATAGACCTCAGATATCTAATAGAATGTTGGGGTGCGTGTGGTGTGTGTGATATGTATGTACTGGACAGGATTTATGACATGAATTAAAAGGTGACAGACCAGGAGGGCCCTCTAAGTGTTCAGATGGGAGACATGAAGAAGCCTGGAGCAGGTCTTGGTACCCACATGGGGAGTCAACCCTTGGTCAACTGTATCAAGGGAATGAAGACCAATGAGCTTCAAACAGAAGAGTCTGTATACCTGGTCATGCTTTATCCCAGGATAATGACATCCACAAGTCCAGCTCAGTAATCCAGTGTTCATGCTCTGTTCACCCACTAAGTGAACAATGCTGAAAACACAATGATAAAAACCCAGAGACTGTTTTTTTAAAAAACTATACTCAAATTCCTTCCAGCATTTTCCACAAGTTTCTAAGGGCTTTGTCCCTGGCACTCAGGGCTGAGGAAATCAGCTTGTCTGTATGCTGGTCACTGCATTTGAAAACTTCCTGCTTTCTCCAGGAGCCAGGAGCCAGCAGCCTCTTGGACAGTGGTCAAGCTCCCTGGTGCATTTCCAAGACAATCCTTCTCGGAGCCGAGATTCCTTCCTTCCTTCCCCAGGTCAGCTAGAGTTCTGTTCAGGCATGGAGTTCTGTAAGAGCATTTCAGAATCCTCCAAGAAAGAGTAGGCGGGCTGACCCCTGGCCTGCAGTGGGTACCGTACTGGGTAGTGGGGTTGTCTGTCTTCCCTCCCCTCCTCTCCTGTTGCTGACGCGCGCGTCCTATAATAAGCCTCTGTGACTTGGAGCTGGGGCGGTTCGTAGTAAGCCAAAACCGCTACTATATTTACACTCATTCCACATTTAGACAAAGGCTATTTTTAACAGAAGGTCTATTTGTGGGGGTTGCCCACGTCACATTCTGTTCACATGCATCTCACCATCCTGAGTCTCTTATTCTGAGTTCACATTTGTACCAAGTCTCTCTCCCTCCTTCTCTCTCCTCTCTTTCCTTCGATCCATCAGTTTGTTTTCATTTCTTCTTTCCTTTTCCTTACTTGCCTCAATTTCCTGCCTGCCTTCTTCACAAGGAAGGCAGAATGGGAGGTCTCGGGCAGGCTTTGTTGTCAGAGTCCTGTTGGGGACACCCAGTCCTCCTGTCCTCACAGAGCGGGTGGGGGGTTGGGGGGGTGGGGAGGGTCGGGGTGGAATGTGGTCAAGCTCTAAGTCTGCCTGCTGCTATCAGTGTTTGTGGGGGCAAGAGGGACAGATCCCAAGCCCTGCAGGATTCATAACAGCCTGTTCTGCTCCACGTGTAGTCTAGACAAGATGCTGAGACTGTCACAACTCGGCTTTCCTGGACCCATGGCATTCCAGCTGTGTGTGTGTGTTTGTGTGTGTGTGTGTGTGTTTAGGGGAGGAGTGGAGATCAGTAGGGGGAAAAAACAATGGGCTCATCATTGATTTAGAACCCTGTTTCAGCTTAAAAATTTATTTCATCAGATTTTCCCAAGAAGATAGTTTTTATGTATATAGATGAAAGGGCTTTTCATACTTTCTAGAAGCATGATCCATTTATGAAAAGGAGGGAGATCCAAACAGTGGAATTAACATGTATTAACATGTCCTGGTGTGGTGCTGTAGGCGCCAAACTGCAAAGTCATTTGAACAGCAAGGTTGTCAGTTCAAACTCACCAGGTGCTCCTTGGAAACACTATACAGGGTCACTGTGGGTCGGAACCAACTCAACAGCACTTCACTACAACAACACAACAACAACACCATGTACCTGCTGTGGTCAAGCACTGTGTGGGCACTGTGGACACCTGGACTCTCTACAGTAATGCACCCAGGCTACAAGAGAAAGAGGTCTTCCGTTCCCTTAGCTGGGAAGCAGCCACACGGAGACTTAAATCTATGTTTCTGATTTGAAACTGCACCCCTGCCCCCACTGTTCTGTCTCACCTCCCTAAAAAATGAGCAGACTGCATTAATTTCAGTTCAACTGATTTGGAACTCCATCAACACTTCCTTGGTCCATTTCTTCAAATCCTGAACAGTGAATGCTTTGAAATACACTCACACTGGAATTTTAAAAAGAACATCAGCCCATAGACTCCTAGAAAGGCCTTCTCCACCCTAGAGGGTGCCAGAGAAACTTCATGTTGTTGTCGTTTGTTTTTCTTTTTCCTCCTACCAGTTAATTTGAACTGTGGCTTCAGAGTGATAGATGGTTGTCTTTCTAAAGGGAAGAGGTGCTGAGATATGAATTTGCATCAGACTATGGAACCCTGGTGGCACTGCAGGATAATGCACTGGACCAGAAGGTCAGTTTGAACCGCAAGGTCAGCAGTTCAAATCCACCAGGCGCTCCTTGGAAACCCTATACAGGGTCGCTATGAGTCGGAACAGACTCAACAGCACTTAACAACAACAACACAACAATGCTGACAATGCGCAGTCCTGGTGTGGTGCTGTAGGATAAGCATGGGACTGTTAACTGCAAGGTTAGTTGTTCAAACACACTAGCCCCTCTTCAGAAACTCTATATAGGATTGCTATGAATCAGAAGCAACTCCATGGCACTTAACAACAACAATAACAACATGGCAATACTATGGGCTAAACCTTAAGTTGTTCACCACAAGGTTGGTGGTCCAAACCCACCAGCCACTAACAGGAGAAAGATGAAGCTGTCTGTTCTAGTATAGATTAAAGCCTCAGAAACTCTCTGAGACAGTTTTAATTCTGTCCTATTGGGTCACTATGAGTCAGAATTAACTCAATGGCAGTAGGTTTGGTTCAACAAACTGATGCCGTGCTGGAGATGCACACTGATCTATACCAAGAAATTTGGAAGGCACCTACCTGCCCAACTAATTGGAAGAGATTCATATTTGTGCCCATTCCAAAGAGATATGACCTAACAAAAGGCAGAAATCCTTGGGCAGTATCATTAATATCACATGCAAGTAAAATTTGACTGATGATAATTGAAAAATGGCTACAACGGTACATTGACAGAAACTGCCCGAAACGCAAGCTGAATTCAGAAGAAGATGTGGAATGAGAGATAGCGTTGCTGACATCAGATGGATCTTGGCTGAAAGTAGAGAATACCAGAAAGAGGTTTTCTTGTGCTTTATTGACTATGCAAAGACTTTTGATTGTATGGATCATGACAAGCTATGGATGACATTGTAAAGAATGGATATTCCAGAACACTTGTTTGTGTTCATGAGGAACCTGTATCGATCAAAAGGCAGTTGTTCTAACAGAACAAGGGGATACTGAAAGATTTAGAATCAGGAAAAGTGTGTGCCAAGATTACATTCTTTCACCATACTTATTCAATCTGTATGCTGAGCAAATAATTTGGGAAACTGGATTATATGAAGAAAAACATGGCACCAGTATTGGAGGATGACTCATTAACAACCTGCAATATACAGATGATACAACCTTGCTTGATGAAAGCTAAGAGGAGTTGAAATGCTTTCCAACTAGAACAAAGATCACAGCCTTCAGTATGGATTTTACCTCAGTGTAAAAAAAGCAAAAATCCTCACCACTGTACCAATAAATAACAACATGATAAATGGATAAAAGACTGAAGCTGGCAAAGACTTCATTTTGATTGGATCCACAATCAACACTCATGGAAGCAGCAGTTAAGAAATCAAACTATATATTATCAAATTGGGCAAATCAAAGGTATCTATGTTTGAAGACTAAGGTGCGCCTGACCCAAATCATGGTAATTTCTATTGCCTCATATGCATGGGAAAGGTGGACAGTGAATAAGGAAAACCATAGAAGAATAGATGCATTTGCATTACGGTGTTAGAGAAGAATATTGAAAGTACCATGGACTGCCAGAAGAGCAGACAGGTCTGTGTTGGAAGAGGTACAGCCAGAATGTTCCTTGGAGGCAAGGATGGTGAAACTTTGTCTCTTATACTTTGGACATATTATCAGGAGAGACCAGTTCCTGGAGAAGGACATTATGCTTCATAAAATAGCACAATAGAGGAAGACCCCCCCAATGGGGTGGATTGACATGGTGGCAGCAGCAATGGGCTCAAGAGTAACAAGAATTGTGAGGATGATGCAGGACAGGGCAGTTGTGCATAGGGTCATTCTGTTGTGCATGGGGTCATATGAGTCAGAGTTGACCCAATGACACCTAACAACCTGATCATAGAAACAGAATACAGAGTCACTTGTGGGAATCTCTACCCTCCTTACCCCAGCTTCTGTGGTTGTCAGGAATATCGTGGAAACCAAATAAGCTCTGCATCCCCATCATCACAACCATAAACTAGCTGCCCGTGGCTCAGGCATTGCCTAGAGACTCAGATAAGCAATGATTGTCTACTTGGTGTCCTTGAGTCAAAAGCCAAAAGTCTAGCAGCGGTTTCATTACAGCTAGTCACATTGCTTATATTTCATTTAATGACTTCTTCCCTAAATGGAGCTAGTGTTACCACCTTGCCCACTCACCACTGCATGACTTGGAGGGAATCTTAAAAGAGTTTATGTGAGTGTGCTTAGAAAGCCGGGAAATGCTCTAAGACTGCTAGTGCAGATGTGTTATCATAAGCACAGATGTGAAAGAGGACTCAGAAAGGCCAAGCACCATGTTCAAGGTCACAGAGCAAGTACATGGTTGACATAAGGTTTGATAGCCTGATTTCCCTCAGCGAAGGGCTGAACAGAAATCACAGCACCAACGCCAGGCTCCAGTGCTGAGATCCAGCAACGCTGGGCCAAGTTCAGCCCAGAAATGGGGCCACTGATTTAGGAAGGATCCCATCTCTCTCCCCAGCTGACCCTCCCTGCACCTTTGTTCCAGCAGCTTCTCAGGCTTCTCAACGGTGTGGGTGTCCTGCCCCAGTCAGAGCAGAAATCCCAGAGCAGCGAAAGAGGAGCCTGTGTCATGGGGCTTCTGGTTTCAGGATATACTGGAAAGGTGAGAAGGAAGCTTGTCTTCCCATGGATCTGGGCCAGGGCTGGGTGGCGGGCCTCCGCTGCCAGAAGCTGGGATGTTCCCCAGGTGCCAGGCATCACCAGGTCAGTAGGCCAGCAACATTTTTGCACAGCATTAGCTTGGGTCAGAAAATAAATCATTCAGCCTTTGCAGAGACCAGGCCTTGCCAGTGTGGGCAAAACGTCCCCAGTATCTGCAAGCCAGCAATGCCTTGTGCTCACCCAGTTTGTGGAAAAAGAACTAAAGCCCTGTAGAACTTCTTGGAGGACAAGAGAAGAAGACCTCTTTATATTTCCATACATTCATAACTTTGACCTTCATGCCTTTGCCCACACCCTTCTCTCCCCGCTAAACTTACCCCACCCTCTTTCAATACCTGGCTCAGCTATGACCTCTTCTGTGAAATCTTGTCTGTCCTCTGTCTCCCTGGTGGCACTTGGCTACTAATTGAAACATTGATGGTTTGAATCTACCCTGAGGCACATTGGAAGAAAGACCTGTGGCTCTTTCAATGACTGAAAATTTAGTCACTGAAAATCTTATGGATCACAGTTTATTCTAAATCACTCAGGCTCTCCATAAGTCATAATTAAGTCTACAGTAACTGGACTGGTCTCCCAGTCGGGAAGCCCCACCCTTCTTGGGCTCCTGTGTGAATGTGGTCGTGTTCTGTGCTGGAGTTACCCATAGACCCTGCCTAGAGCAGTGGACATGAGTGGTGAATTCATAGACTTTGTTTCACCCTTGTCCTGAAGGGGGAGCAGAGTCTCTGGGCTAGAAGGACACTGACAAGGTCGTGCCATGGTACTCCACCCAGATCCTTCTTTCTGAGCTCATGCTGCCACTCCCAGATGACCATGAGTGTGACCTATGTGACTTACACACACACTCATCTCCAGAGAATTGCAGGAAGGAGCTCTGGTAGCGTAGTGGTTACGAATCGGGCTGCAAACCTTAAGGTTAGTGGTTCGAAACTACCAGTCGCTCCGTGGGAGAAAGATGAGGCTTTCTACTCCCGTAAGGATTTACACCCTCGGAAACCCTGTACAGGGTCACTATGGGTCGGAACCAACTCGAAGGCACTTAACAACAACAACAACAAAATCTGTCCACCATGGGCCACCCTGCTGGTATTTGAAATATTGGTTGCATAGCTCCCAGTATCACAGAAACACGTAAGCCACTAAAGTACAACAAATTGACAATCAAGTGGTGGCTTCATTGCATTTGTTTTTGTTGTTGTTAGGTGCCCTCGAGTTGGTTCTGACTCATAGTGACCCTATGTCCAATAGAAACATTGCCTAGTTCTGTGTCATGCACATAAGCAGCGAAATGTTTGAGCCCAGTGTTGCAGCCACTACATCAATTCATCTCGCTAAGGGTCTTCCTCTTTTTTGCTGATTCTACTTTATGAAGCATAGGGTCCCTCTTCAGGGTCTGATCCTTCCTGATAGCTTGTTCAGTGTACATGAGGTGACATTTTATCCCTTTCAAGAAACATTCTTGCTGTGCATCTCCTCCAAGACAGATTTGTTCATTCTTCTAGAAGTCCGAGATACATTCAATATTCTTTGCCAATACCGTAATTCAAATGCATAAATCCTTCTTTGGAGTCCTGGTGTGGCACTGTGGGCTAATGCGCTGAACTGCAATGATGGTTTGAACCACAAGGTCGGTTCAAGTTCATCAGCCATTCCTTGGAAACCCTATACAGGATTGCTGTGTGTTGGAACCGACTCAACGGCATTTAACATCAACAATAACAATCCTTCTTTGGTCTTCCTTATTCATTGATAAGCTTTCATCCTCAAAGTGACATCTTGCTCCTCAGCCCTTAAAAGAGGTCTTTTGCAGCAGATTTGACCAACACAATACACCATTTGACTTCTTGACTGCTGCTTCCTTGGGTGTTGATTGTAGACCCAAGTAAATGAAGTCCTTGATGATTTTGATCTTTATTCTGTGTGTCATGATGTTGCTTAGCAGTACAGTTAGCTGTGAAGACTTTTGTTCTCTTTAAATTGAGGTGTAATCCATACTACAGGCTGTATCTTAAGTGCTTCAAGTCAGTTTTGCTTTGAGTAGACAAGGTTATATCATCTACATATCAAAGGTTGTTAGTGAGTCTTCCTCCAATCCCATTGCCATATTCTTCTTCACATAGTCCAGTTTCTCAGATTATTTGCTCAGAGATTAATCTGTTTAGCATACAGATTAAAGAAGTATAGTAAAAGAATGCAACCCTAACACACATGTTTCCTGATTTTAAACGACACAGCATCCTGTTGGTCTGTTTGAATTACTGTCTCTTGGTCTATGTACAGGTTCCATATGAACACAATTAAGTGTTCTGGAATTCATACTCTTCATAATGCTATCCATAATTTGTTATGATCCACATAGTCAAATACTTTTGTATAGTTAATGAAACACAGGTAAACATCTTTCTAGTATTCATTGCTTTCAGCCAAGAGCCATCTGACATCAACAACCTCTCCTTCCTTGCCCTCGTCTGAATCAGACTTCATTTTTGGCAGCTCCCTGCAATGTTCTTTCATCTTCTCTTTCTCCTTCCTTTTTTTTTTGTTTTTTCATACAACAAAACATTTGCCGTTTCAACTATTTTTACATACACAATCCAGTCATACCAATCATATTCAATGTTCTGCTGCAACTGTTTTTTAATTATTCTCAGCAAAATTTTACTTGTGTATGATATTCATGATTAATGGAACTCTGTTACATATATGAGTCCTGGTTTGGTACTATAGGATAAGCACACTACAAGGTTATGAACTAACTACAAGGTCATGGTTCCTATCCCCCATCTGCTCCTCAGAAACCATGTACAGAGTTGCTATAAATTGGAAATGACTCAATGGCACACAAAAACAATTATATAGATATAGATATATAGATAGATAGATAGAGAGAGAGAGAGAGAGAGAGGATAAACACCATGCTAGCAGCAAGGTTGATAGTTCAAACCTACCAGCCACTCTCAGAATCCCTATACAGTGTCACTTATTTGAATTGGAACTAACTTGATGGCATACAACAGAACAGAGCTCCATTATTGAATTTTTACTCACAATCACAAAATTACAGGACTGGAAGAGAAGTCTTAAGTTTGGGAGCATGGTGTCTTCATGCAATCAGCTCTGGCCTGCGAACTACAAGGTCCAAAGTTCAAGCCCACCAGCCACTCCATGGGAGAAAGAAGAGACTTTCTGCTCCCTGAAAGATTTAAAGTTTTGGAAACACTATACAGGGTCACTATGAGTCAGAACTGACTCAAGGGCACTTAACAACAATAGTTCAAACCTTAGCTGATCTACACAACTGCCACCTGCCTCTACTTGTTCACCTTTGGTGTGGAGCGCTCACTCCCACTGTGGCCCCTCCCCATTGTTGGACTACTCAGCTATCCGGAGATACTTCGCATATCCAGGTGTAATCTGATTTCTGTGGCTTCCTCTCAGTGGTCCTAATTCTTTCATTGAGAACACAAAAGAGCACAGTCTCCTTGGAAGAGGACATGCAGAGATGTTGGGGAGGCGTGTGGAGAGATGTGGGAGAGATGAAGACAGAAGTGGTAAGATATGTCATTGAAAGAACAGGAAGGGATGTGAATGGTCTAGAAAAGACCTGTATCTTGTATGCTTACAAGTTTCTATCCTGCTTTTTAAAGAAGTTTTCTTGCTAGCAAGGTTACTCCACTACTCTTGAAAACTTGTCCATCCCAAATAATTTATTCTCTGGAGTGTTGTGATACCTACTATGCCGACAAGAAAAGGCTGATCAGGAAAGCAGTGAGATGTCACAGAGAGAATACTTTTCAAAAACTGGATCTGCTTAGCCAGGAGAATAGATTTGGGTCAGAAAGTAGCTTCTTCTGAAAATCATTCTAGGGAAGAAGGACAAAAGGGAAAACCATCAGAGAGAGACCGGAAGTTTTCTAATAAGTGAACTACCTAACCATAGGCGACCTTGGATAAGATAGTGAGGTCCTTGTAACTGAGGCATCTAAGCAACAGGATGGACACTCTTGAGGCAGTTCATGCACTGGGAGGAAGCTGAACTTGGCTTTTCACATGCCCAATACACACACACATGACCATTTCAACCCAGAGCCTCTTCATATTCTGCAACACATCAGTGCAGGGGGTCCATCTATCTCCTGCTTTGCCTAGCTCTGGTCACTCAGAGATTTTCCTGCTTATGACTTGGTTGTCAACATGAAATAAAAGCCTTCCCCCTCTTCTTGGAAGGAGCAGAGCAGATTGTCTGGATCTACTGCGCATTGCCCTGGCTCCGGTCTCAGCAGCAAACGTGTTCCTTCTGCGCAGTCTGTTCCGTTTTGACAATGCCGAAGGGGAGAGCTGGAGGAAGTCCCGTAGCTATGGGGGCTAGGAGCTGCAGGGCGGAGCTCTGCTGTTGGACAGGATGGAGCACATTTGCATGTAAGAAGAACGTTGTTGAGTCCTTTGCACCCAAAGCCAGCAGAAAGTTTGCCTGGTTTTGTCTTCCATCCTCAGCATCATTCAAAGAGAAAGCTGTCCCCTACTCCAGCCACACCAGTGTTTTCTCAAGGGCGGAGTCCTAAAGAGGGCTTTCGGGAGAGGAAATGCCCCCAACCACCAGGAGCATACTGAAGATTAAAATAATACACTATCTTTTCTCTCCCTAAGAGATAAGAAATGTGCTCTGTTGCCTGAAGACACAGTACTGAGCTGTTTGCTTCATTGAGGGCTGTAACAGAGAATATTCTCATTTTTACTTATTGTTGTTAGGTGCCATCCAGTCGGTACCGACTCATAGTGACCCTATGCACAACAGAACGAAATGCTGCCTGATCCTGGGCCAACCTCACTATTGTTGCCACGCTTGAGTCCATTGATGCTGTCATTTTGCCAATCCATCTCGCTGGGAGTCTTCCTCTTTTTCTCTGACCCGCCTTATCAAACATGATATGCTTCTACAGAGATTGGTCCCTCCTGACAATATATCCGAACTATGAGAGATGAAGTTTGGCCATCCTGGCCTCCAAGGAGCACTCTGGCTGCACTTCTTCCAACACAGATTTGTTTGTTCTTTTGGCAGCTCATGG
>NW_006408571.1:18567745-18571538 GCF_000296735.1 Chrysochloris asiatica | reverse complement strand
AATTTGAATTTGCATATCAGTAATTGATGGTCTGTTCCACAGTCTGCCCCTGGCCTTGTCTTTGCTGATGATATGGAGCTTTTCCATCTTCTCTTTCCACAGATGTAGTCTATTTGATTTCTATGTGTTCCATCTGACAAGGTCCATGTGTAACACCAGGACAGTAGTAACTCATTAAACAATATTATTCAATAAGGATTTACAGGGCACCTAGGAAGTTCTGGTGGTGCAATGGTTAAGCTAAGTGTTTGACTACTAATGGAACCCACCAGCCACTCCGTGGTAGACAGATGGCATAAAGATTATAGTCTAGGGATCCCTGTGGAGTTCTTCTTTGTACATAGTCACTCTGTCTGCATCAACTCCACACCAATGGTTTTTGGCTTTGTTTCCACTCTGTGGTAAGCCATGGGCTAGGCACTGGGAGCAAAGGTGAAACAATCCAGGACTTTTCTTCCAGAAGCTCATCATCCAGTGGCGGGACAGTCACAAGCTAAAATGAAGTCCATGCAGCCAGGGCTCCTGAAGGAGTGTTTTGGGAGTGTTTTGCTGTTTAGTTACCATGGGAGCATCCTGTCCTCCAGGAAGGAGGAACTTAAAGGAGAAGCGGAATTTTAGGAAACACCAAAGGTCAGGAGTGAGGAGGGATGAGGGAAGGGTCTATGTATGCAGAGGTACAGAAGTGTAGAGAAGCTTTGTTTATTTAAGGAGCTATAATGCAGAAAGGAAAGGAGCTCTAGTAGCGTAGCGGTTACGAATGTGGCTGCTAATCTCAGGGTCAGCAGTTCGAAACTACCAGCTGTTCTGAGGGAGAAAGACAAGGTGTTCTGCTCCTGTAAAGATTTACAGCCTTGGAAACCCTGTACAGGGTCGCTATGAGTTGGAAACGACTCCACGGCACATAACCACCACCAATGCAGAAAGGGAAGGAGCTCTGGTAGCATCGTGGTTATGAATGGGGCTGCTAACCTCAGGGTCAGCAGTTCAAAACTACCAGCTGTTCCGTGGGAGAAAGATGAGGCTTTCTGCTCCCAAAAGGATTTATAGCCTTGGAAACCCTGTACAGGGTCGCTATGGGTCGGAACCGACTCGACGGCACTCAACAACAACAACAACAATCTTTAAGGAGAAGTCCTGGTGTGGTTCCAAAAGGTGGACTCGGAAACCTTATACAGGGACCCTATGAGTCAGCACTATGAGTCAGCACTATGAGTTACAACTCAACAGCACTTTCCAACAACATCAACAATCTTTAAGGAAACAGAGGCAACCTTTCTCCCCCATGGAGCAGCTGGTGGGTTTGAACCAATTACCTTTCAGTTAGTAGCCAAGCCCATAACCACTGTACCACCAAAGCTCTCTATACTCAACAATTTAAATTGAAAAAAATCAAGTTGATTCTTACTCACAGGGACCCTGTGTAGAGTTTCCTAGGCTATAAATCTTTAGGAGAGCAGAAAGCCTCCTCTTTCTCCAGTTAGTGGGTTTGAATAACCAACCCTGCAGTTAGTAGTCTAGTGCTTATCCTACAGTGCCATCAGTCTCTTTATTCAACAAGGGTGATTGAATCGATATCTGAAGCTCCTTGTTGTTGTTATGTGCCATGGAGTCGGTTCCGACTCATAACGACCCTGCATAGGGTTTCCAAGGCTGTAAATCTTTACAGGAGCAGAAGAAAGCCTCATCTTTCTCCCACCGAACAGCTGGTAGTTTCGAACTGCTGACCTTCAGGTTAGCAGCCCGTTTCGTAACCACTATGCTACCAGGTGGCACAAATGACGTATGTTTGATTATGAAGCTAAAGGTTGGAGATTCACACCCACCTAGTGGTTCTGCAAAAGAAAGGCCTGGAGATCTGCTTACATAAAAATTACAGCCAAGAAAACCATATGGAGTAGTTTCCTCTGTCACACAAATCAGAACTGACTGGAGGACAACAGATAAATATATATCTAACCACACATTACAGCATGTCATGAAATTATACACAGCAATTAAAAATTGTGTTTTCAAAAATCTTTGTTAAATTAAAAAAGACCCATAAGGTTCCAAGTCCCATCAACATCCTTTGCCATGCAGTAATAGGTTTTCATATCCATATCCTTTGCCATGCCACTTTGTAGTATCTTCCCACTATGAACTTTTTATACTCAAAGGGCCAAGAAGAAATTAAAATCTTTCCAATCAAAAAAAGTAGATAGATGATCTACAAATAACAGAAACTTATGCCAAAATCCTCATCTCCAATGCTGAAAGCTGTAAAACAGTGGAAAGATACATGTGGTCTGCTCAGTGAAAATGCCCACGGCCCCATGCCAAATTGTGTTTATCCAAGTTGTCATTCATATACTAGGGCTAATGAAATATATATTTTAGACATGAAGGAACGAAGTTCTATCCATATACTTTACCAGTGGGAAATTTAAGAATGAAATAGAAATGAAATCAGAACAAAAATGTTAAGATAGTACCAGAAATGGTGGTGAGTGGCAACAATCGCTTGCTGTGATTTGGTTCTGATTCACGTGACCCTATGTGTGCAGAGAACAACTGCACTCCATAGAATCGTTAAACCTTTTTGAAGCAGATAGCCAGGACTTTCTTCTGAGGTACATTTGTGTGGGTTCAAACTTCCAGTCTTCCAGTTAGCAGCCAAATGTTTTACCTTACCCAAGGGCTCCTACAGTGACTGTTGTTGTTGTGTGCCATTGAGTCAGTTCACACTCATAGTGACCCTGTATAAAGTTTCCAAGGAGCAACTGTTGGGTTTGAATCACCCACCTGCAGTTAGTAAGTCAGTGCTTATTCTACAGCACCACACCAGAACTCCTACAACGATACTTAAAGATAAATATAACTGTCAATAGTGTCAAATACAGGAAGCAAAATTTTCATATTATAAAGTTTTCATGAAATAACTAATCTTATTTCTCAGAGATTTGTTTTTTTTCCATTTAGAAAAGCATAAAGCTAGTCTAGATCATAAGCCAGTGTGAACATGGTACACAGGCCTTGTGAATCAACAGGGTGCAAAGAGATTGATGATGAAGAGTTAGCTTGTTTGTGAAGGAACGCAAACATACTAATGCAACAAAGAATACAGACACAAGCAACCAATTCATAAAGGACACACCTATGAAAAATTCTCCGAGAACACTAATCATTACAAAACACATAAAATAAGGTAACAACAAAATGAACTTCTTTGGTTCTCAAAATGGCAAAATATATTTTAAAAATACTGAGAGCTGGTGCAAAATGGGTGCTCTCCTAACCTTCTGATGAGAGTGTAAATTGATTTATTTCCGGAGTGCAATTTGGCAGAATGTATAAAAAGCTTTAAATATGCACATGTCCTTTAAGGTAGCAATTCCATTTCTAGGATTTTTATCCCAACAAAAGCAGTAGACACATAAGCAAAATATATCTACAGAGCACACAGCACAGCAATGTTTTCAAAAACGGAAGTAGTAAGTAACAATCGGAATGTAAAAAATAAGATAGAGTAAAAACACAATATTGATTCAATAATTGAGATGTAGCCATTAAGGAAAAGAGCTTTATGAATGATTTTTTCTTGAAAATACAATTTATAAAACTCTTTGTTGTTGTGAAGTGCTGTTGTGTGGATTCTGACCCCTAGTGACCCTGTATAGGGTTTTTAAGGAGCAGCTGATGAGCTTGAATCACCAACTTTTCAGTTCAAATGGCTTTGCAGTCTGGCGCATTAAACCCACAGCGCCACATTAGGACCCCATAAAACTGTATGTATGGTATTATATGTTTACATATT
>NW_006408571.1:18539485-18567244 GCF_000296735.1 Chrysochloris asiatica | reverse complement strand
AGTCAGGCTGCTAACCTCAAGGTCAGTAGTTCGAAACTACCAGCTGTTCTGAGGGAGAAAGAGGAGGCTTTCTGCTCCCGTAAAGATTTACAGCCTCGGAAACCCTGTACAGGGTCACTATGAGTCGGAACCGACTCCACAGTACTTAGCAACAACAACAATATATATAATTAAGGAGCTCTGGTAGTGTAGTGGTTAGGAGTCAGGCTGCTAACCTCAAGGTCAGCAGTTAGAAACTACCAGCTGTTCCTCGGGAGAAAGAGGAGGCTTTCTGCTCCGGTAAAGATTTATAGCCTTGGAAACCCTGTACAGGGTTGCTATGAGGGTCAGTATGAGTCGGGGAACCGACTCTGGAGCACACCACCACACCATCATCCTCGTCTCTGTATGTTGCTACAAAACTTTTAACAATAGTTGACTGCAGATGAGTGGGGAAATAGATATTTTACAAGTTAAATAAATGTTTTTATTATCTGAATAATCCATGCTTATTGAAAAATTAGAAAATATAGATTGCACTAAAAATAACATATGGGTGTTTCTTATGCTCTGTCGTTTGCTCATCTTTAATGCCTGGTATTTCAATAATAAGCATATGTTAATCTTATAAAATATAATGCAATAGAAGTAAGTTTAATTAGAAAGAGGGGGAAAAAAGAAATATCAACTTTCGTCTTTGTAATAATTGCAGCATCCAGAAAAGAATGACCATATTATCTGTATGGTTCTAAGTTCCCAGCAGGTATAGCCAGAAACAAGACATTAAAAGTGTTGCTTATGGACTGCAGAGGAATCCTCGTGTGGTGTTATGGAATAAGCACTGAACTGCTAACCACAAGGTCAGCAGTTCAAACCTACCAGTTACTCCTCAGAAGCCCTATACATAGTTGCTATGAGTCAGAATCGACTTAATGGCACTTAACAATACCAACAACAAATGGACTATAGTGTCAAATTGATATTAGCAATTTGAAAGATTAGGTAGGAAACTTATGAGGCAATGGATTCAATGGTGGAGGAAAAAGTCAGAAAAAGAGTGTGAGACCAGTTGTATGATTTAAAGAATATGGTCAATGTCACAGTATGCTACATGTAGAAATTGTTGTATTTGTACAGGTTTCTATTAAGAAAAAGAAAGAAAAGACAGAGGCATGAGGGGGAGCTATCCTGAAAACCCCCTTCATTCTTAGAACCTGATTTCTACAGCATCTGTTTTTATTGGTCATTTCTTCTAGAATGACCAAAGGTCATGGATAGATAGACAACTGGCCCTGGGAAGACAATGTCTCATCTTTGCAGAATAATATCAAATGTGTAACTGGAAAATAAAGCAGATATAAGACTTGAGCCCTGAAGGTTTAAAAAAAATAAAAGGGAGGGGAATCTGTTTCAGTCAATTCTTGCCATCTGATACAGGTCAAGATGATTCCAGGGGCTCAAGAGAAACCAGCAAACTCAGCCTGAAAAATGGCTTAGCACAGAGATGGCAGCTAGGCTGCAACCTGACTGTTGCCTCCTATACGTTGGTTGTGGTCCCCAGGCTCAGTCGGAGTGAGTGCCGGTGGGTCAGTGATGTGCACTATGGTTTGGAAGGGACCAGCACAGTGTTCAGGTCATAAGTTTACCATCACAGGTTGACACTGCCCTCTGGCACTGCCCAGCAACTTTTTTCCTCTTCTTAACTAATAGAACCTAGGATTTACCAGCTGAGAGGTGCTCAGTGAAGGCACTTTGATCTCTCTGACCTACATCCACACACGCCAGATGGACCACGCTTGTCTCATGCTCTGGGGGGAGAGGAAAGCTCTACATGCTCTTCTGTGTCCTCCCTCTGTCCTGTCCTTTTCTTCTGGCCCACCCTTTGTCCTTAGTTGTGACACACGCTGGTCACAGTCCTTTCCTCTAGTGATGCATAGTTACTATATTGCTCCTTGAGGTGTTTCTCCCAGAGCCTTAGCACTTTCTTAAAATGCTGAAGTTAAATTTAGCATTGGATAGTAGGTGCGACCTGATTCTTTTAAAAAAGCCATCAGAAGCGTACATTGGGTGTGATTTCTCCATCTGTGAATACATACATTTATAGCTCAGAAGCCATAGACCCACTGGAATCATTGTGTTTTGAAGTTGAATGGGGAACAATCTGGTCCAGCCCCCTCATTTTACAGAGAGGAAATTGATATGCAAATACTGGGTGAATTACCCTGAGACACACAGTGACTTAGAGCTGATGCCAACCCGTCTACCCTGACTCCCTCCAGAGTTTGTTCTAGCTTGATGATGTCAAAGTAACTACATATTCAGACTTGTTCTCTAAAATGCAGTTGCTCTTCAGTTGATTTTAACTCATGGCAACCTCATGTGTGTCAGAGTAGAGCTGTGCTCCAGAGGGTCTTCAGTGGCTGGTTTTTTGGAAGTCAACCACCAGGGTTTTCTTCCAAGGCATCTTTGGGTGAACTAGACACTCCAGACTTCCTGTTAGCATCCAAACCCACTGTCATCCCATCGGTCTTTACACTGAGCAGCTGGTGGGTTTGAACCACCAGTCTTGCAGTTAGTAGCCCAGCACCTAGCCCACAGTGCCACCAGGGACTCCTTAATTTTGATCCATCTTCAAAAGTGTCTTTCTTGGCCTTTTTTCACTTTGATGAAAACTCTATAGCATTGTATGTTTCCTGTCTGCCACGTCTTGGCCAGATACTCACCCACCATCTGCTTGAGTACTTCCAGGACAAGGAACTCACTATTCTGCCATGAAGTCTAGTCACTCGGGGCAGCTGTCAGACTACAAAGATGTCCTCTTAGCACTAAGGGCCTGGTTCTGCCTTTTAGGACACCACAATACATTTCTCTTTGAGAATTGTTTTTGTGGGGGTTTCTTTAGGTTTATTTCTCAAAGACTAAAATTTTCTTTATTATTGTTGTTGTTGTTGTAAAGTACAATCAAGTCATTCCCGACTCATAGCTACCCTGCATATGGTTTTCAAGGCTGCAAATCTTTGTGGGAACAGAAAGCTTCATCTTTCTCCTATGGAGTGACTGGCGATCTTGAACCACCAACCTAATAGTTCACAGTTCAGTGCTTATCCTACAGAATCACTGTTTTGCCCCAAATCTCTTTTAAAGGCTGGGATCATGACAAGCTATGGATAGCATCGTGAAGAATAGGTATTCCAAAGCACTTAATTGTAGTCTTCTGGAACATTTACATACACCAAGAAGCAGTTGTTCAAACAGAACAGGGAGATATTGAATGGTTTAAAATTAGGAAAGATGTGCACCAGATTGTATCCTTTCACCATAATTATTCAATCTGTATGCTGAGTAAATCATCTGAGAAACTGTATTCTATAAAGAACATTGCATCAGGATTAGAGGAAGACTCATTAACAACCTGCAATATGATGAGACATGGCTAGATGGAAGTACAGAGGATTTAAAATACTTACTGTTAAAGATCAAAGACTACAGCCTTCAGTATAGATTGCACGTCAATGTAAAGAAAACAAAAATTGTCATAACTGTACCAATAAATAATATTACGATAAATGAGAGCATTAAAATTGTCAAAGAATTTATTTCACTTGGACACACAATCCTCACTCATAGAAACAGCAGTCAAGAAATCAAATGACATATTGCATTAGACAAATCTGCACAAGACCTCTCTAAGTGTTCAAGAGCAAAGAAAACAGTTTAAGGACAAAGGTGCACCTGACCCAAAACCATGGTATTTTCAGTAACCTCATATGCATGTGAAAGATGGGTTCATCTTCACCAATAAGAAAGATCTTAGGAGAATTGATGTATTTGAGTTATGGTGTTAGAGAAGAATATTAAAAGTACCCTGGACTTCCAGAAGAACAAACAAATCTGTCTTGGAAGAAGTACAGCCAGAGTGTTCCTTAGAAGCCAGGATGGGGAGACTTCATCTCTCATACTTCAGACATGTTATCAGGAGGAACCAGTCCCTGGAGAACGACATCATGCTTGGTAAAGTGGAGGGTCAGTGAAAAAGAAGAAGACCCCCAAAAAGGTGAATTTGCATAGTGGCAGCAACAGTGGGCTAAAGCAAGACAACAATTGTGAGTCTGGAACAGGACCGGGCAGTGTTGCATTCTGCTGTGCATAGGGTCGCTATGAGTTGGATCTGATTCAACAGCACCTAACAACAACAGAGTAGACAAAATTTCCTTTGGCAGGAAGAAGGAGTGGGAAAGCCCAGGAATACTAATTTAATTTAGTGTTAATTTTTGCCCCTAATCTCAAGTTTGTTCTCCTATAAACTCCTGGGAAAGCAAGAGCAGACATATGATTAGAAGATGTACACGATGGGTTTGATATGTGTGGAGGTATGAGGGTGGTGGGCACTACTAACACATTCATATGCATTGCTTTGAATTCATTCAATTTGAATTCATTCAAATGCATTCAGTGCTTGCTGTGATGCTCAGATAGCCTGAATTAGTGCTGCAAAACCTTCACTCCCTTTCTGGTAACAGGAATACCCACTCATACCTTTGCCATGCCACTATTTAGTGCCTTGCCTCTGTGGACAGGGGATACTTTCCACCCCTTGACTCTAGTTAGACTCAGCCACATGACTTGCCTCAGCATGTTGGATGCTAGCAGAGAAGACGTAATGAGAGACAGTTCATGTGCTGCACAAATGGACTTCTTCTCTTGGATTTCTACTATAGCCATGAGAAAACACGTCCAGGGTAGTTTGCTGGTCTAGAAGTATGGGAGAGATAGAGAGCATCCCCAGGTGAGCCATCCCATCCAGACCCAGGCTCAATCTGCTGACTCCTTGCCAACCTGCAGATGAGATTGAACTCAGCCAAGTTCAACAGATTGGTTGCCCAGATGAGCCCAGCCTAGACCAGCTGACTCCCAGCCAGCCCATGGATGCAAGAGCTAATTAAATACTTATTGTTGAATGTCACTGAGACTTTGGGACTGTTGGTTTTGCAGCAATATTGTAACAATGGTTAACCAATACATGGACAAGTCATTTTCAGAGACTTCTGTGTTATCATCTACATGTAGTCAGAATGATAGGAACCTCCCCACATGTTTCAAATACTTCTTAGAAGGGAACAAAACTAGTTGGAGAAGCCACCAGAAACAGAGGAAGCAGAAAAAGGACTTCCTAATCAACACCATTTTTCTTTCCCTTCCTTTTATCTCTGCAGAGGAGAATCTCATCCTAATAAAAACATTGTAGAGGAAACTGAACTCCAAAATGAGAGAGGAAAACAGATCAACTACTTTAAATAAGTCCAAGGCTGTAGACTCAAGGGCCTTAGAAGCCAACAGGTTCAGAGACCTTGGGGATTTATTTTCAGAATCACTATGCGCATCGACAGGAAATCCTGGAAAACCTGGAATCTATGAATGGATGGAATATTCACTCAAATTTTTTAAAAGTAGGATTCCAGAAAAATATCACCTAGTTCCAGATGTCCTGTAGCATGTATTATGGATTGAATTGCATCCCCAAAAGATGTGTTGAAATCCAAACAACAAGTACATGTGACTACAACCTTGTTTGGATATAGGGTCTTTGAAGATAGTATCTTCAAAGCAATTAACATGTCATGTCTGAGTAGTATGGATCTGAATCTCATCTGAGTGCTACCTTTATAAAGAGAAGAGCAGACACAGACACACACAGAGGAAAGATGACCACGTAAGGATGCTTCGACAAACCAAGAAATTCTAAAGATTGCCAGGAGCCACCAGAAGTTAGGAAAGATGAATAGAACAGTTTCTCTCACAGAGCCTCATTGAATCAACAGTCAAAGGTGTTACTAGAGGATGGCAGGCATGGCACGTGCCCTGAGGTGAGGTAGGAGTGCCAGTGAGCAGTGTCTGTTCTCCACCACAGTGTCCATCACTAACTGTGAGAGATCATTCAGCAACCTAAACGCATTGCCATTGGTTCTATTTTCATAGATTTGCACTTGAACTGTGAGACAATACATTTCTGTTGTTTGAAGCCACCGGATGTGTGCTCTCTTGTTACAACAGTCCTAGAAAATGTATACAGCATGTTTATGGTAAAACAAACTGTGGTACATCCATACAATAAACTGCTTACTACTCAGAAATACAAAGAAACCAACTATTGATATGCTAAACAACCTTGATGAACCTTCAGAGAATTATGCTGAATGAAAAAAGTCAACACCCAAAAGTTATAGTCTACATTATTCCATTTATTTAACTTTTTGAACAGAAAAATATATGATATAAAGAGAGAATAGATGAGAACTTCCAGGAGTTGAGGAGGGGGTGAAGCAGGAGGGAAGTTGAGGAGTATACACAACCTCGTGATGGGGATGCTCTATATCCTGACCGTACCAAAATCAGTACTAGTGAAAAACTGGCATGGTAGAACTGGCATTTCTTTCCAAATGTCAGAATTCTAAAGTAGAGTGATTGGGTTACTCTTTGCTCTGCACTCTAGTTTTGCAAATTTCCATTTGGGGAAACTGAGTAAAGAGTATATCATTCATTCTGCATGATTTCTGCAATTATCTCAAAGTAAAAAAATTAATTTAAAAAAAATACTGGTGAAACATAGCATGAGATAACTGGCATTTCTTTCCAAATGTCAAAATTATAAAGTAGCCTATTAACTAGGAGGTAATACACAGGAATCGCATTGAATACGTCTGTGGCAAGAGGCAGTGGAGAAGCTCAAGATCATCAAGCCAAAGCAAAGTCAGGGGCCGACTTTGGAACAGACCATCAATTACTCATAAACAAGTCCAGGTCAAAATTGAAGAACATTAAAATAAGCTCACAAGAGCCAAAATATGACCTTGCGTGTATGCCACCTGACTGCAGAGACAGGGTTCTAGTGTGGCTCTGTAGGGTCAGCATTGAGCTAGTAACCATAATGCTGGTAGTTCAAACCCACCAGCAGCTCCCTGGAAACCCTATACAGGGTCACTATGAGTAGCCACCAACTCAGCAGATTATGAAGTTGTCAAGGACTTCATTCTTCTTGGATCAACTATCAACACTCACGGAAGCAGCAATCAAGAATTCAAATAATGATTACATTAGGCAAATCTGCTGCACAAGATCTCTTTAAAGTGTTGAAGAGCAAAGATGTCAACTTAAAGACTAAGGTGCGCCTGACCCAAACCATGGTATTTTCAATAACCTCATATGCATTGGAAAGCTGGACAGTGAATAAGGAAGACCATAGAAGAATTGATGCTGTTGAGTTATGGTGCTGGAGGAGAATATTGAAAGTGCCATGGGCTGCCAAAAGAACCAATAGATCCATTTGGAAGAAGTGCAGCCAGAGTGCTCCTTGGAGGTCAAGATGGCCAAACTTCGTCTCTCAGACTTCGGACATATTGTCAGGAGGGACCAGTTGCTGGAGAAGGATATCATATTTGGTAAGGTGGAGAGTCAGAGAAAAAGAGGAAGACCCCCAACGAGACAGATTTGCCAAGTGGCAGCATCGATGGACTCAAGCGTGGCAACAGTAGTGAGGCTGGTCCAGGATCGGGCAGTGTTTCATTCTGCTGTGAATTAGGTTGATATGAGTCAGTACCGACTCAATGGCACCTAACAACAACAAATCAACTTCTTCAGTCTGAAATTGATCAAACAAGCAGTCAGGATGCTTTGCTGCTGATTGGAATGCAAAAGTTAGAAACAAAGAGGAAAGATTTATGGTTTGAAGTTTTGACTTTGGTGATACTATCTGGAGATCACATGACAGAATTTTGCAAGACCAAGGATTTATTCATTGCAAATGTCTTTTTTCAACAATATAAACAGTGACTATACTCATGGACCTCACCAGGTAAAATAGACAGGGATCAAATTGGCAGCATCTGTAGGAAGAGGCATTGCAGAAGCTCAATACCAACAGCCAACTCAAAGTCAGGAGCCAACTGTGGAACAGACTATCAATTGCTCATAAGCAAGTCCAGGTCAAAATTGAAGAAAATTGAAAGAAGTTCATGAGCACCAAAATATAACCTCAAGAGTATCCCACTTGAGTGAAGAGACCATCTCAAGAACAGACTTGATGCAATAAACATGAATCACTGAAGACCACAGGAGTTGTTGGATGACATCAAGCACATTATTCAGGAAGAAAGCAAAAAGTCATGTTAAAAGAGAGGAAAGAAAAAAAAGACCAAAATGGATTTCAGAAGTGACTCTGAAACTTGCTCTTGAGCATAGAGAAACTAAAGTGATGGGACGAAATGAGAAAGTGAAAGAGCTGAACAGAAAATTTCAAAGGGCAGCTCAAGAAGACAGATGTGGTATCAGGATTAGAGGAAGATTCATTAACAACCTATGGTAGGCAGATAACACTATCTTACTTACTAGAAGCAATGAGAACTTGAAATGTTTACTGAAGAAGATCAACACTACAGCCTTGAGTGTGGATTACACCTCAACATAAAGAAAACAAAAATCCACACAACTACACCAACAAATAAAATGATGATGAAATATTGAAGTTGTCAAAGACTTCCATAGTCAATGCTCATGAAAGCAGCAGAGATTAAACATTGAGTTGTATTAGGCAAATCTGCTGCAAAAGACCTCTTTAAGTGTTAAAGAGCAACCGTGTCACTTTGAGAATTAGATGCACTTGACCCAAGCTATGGTATTTTCAATCACTTCATATGCATGTGAAAGTTGTACAATGAATAAGGAAGATCAGAGATGAATTGATGCATTTGAATTGTGGTGTTGATGAAAAATATTGAGAGTACCATGGATTGCCAAAAGAATAAATGAATTTGTCTGGGATGAAGTATAGCCAGAATGCTTCTTTGAATCAAGGATGGCTAGAAAAGGACATTATGCTTGGTAAAGTGGAGGGTCAGCAAAAAGAGAAAGACCCCCAACAAGATCGATTGGCACAGTGGTAACAACAATGGACTCAAACATTACAATTGTGAAGACGGTAAATACCAAGCAGTGTTTTGTTCTGTTGTGCATAGGGTCACCACTAGTACCAACTGCCATGAACCTAAAAACAACCATCTTTTATGGAAGCAAATTGTTGTTGTTTCGTTGTTGTTTTATGCTTTGGAGTGGGTTCTGACTCATAGCGACCCTGTACAGGTTTACCAAGGCTGTAAATCTTTATGGGAGCATAAAGCCTCATCTTTCTCCCGCAGAGAGGCTGGTAGTTTCGAACTGCTGTCCTTGAGGTTAGCAGCCCGATTCGTAACCACTACTCTACCAGAGCTCAGTGAGGGTTTTCTTCCATAGTGCTGCTGGGTGGGTTCAAACCACAAGGACCTTTTGTTGTTGTTAAGTGCCAGCCAGTCAGTTCTGATTCATAGCAACCCTGTATAGGGTTTCTGGAGAGCAGCTGGTGTGTTTGAACAGCTAACTTTGCATTTAGCAGTCCAGTGCTTATCAAACAGAGCCTCACAGGGACCTCAGGAGAAGCCTAATAGCCTTAACCCAAGGATGGTCTCATGTCACATTGGCAAAAATGACATCATATCCACTTATAGCATGAGGTTCTATTGTTGCGGTTGTTGTTAAGTGCCTTCAAGTCAGTTCTGACCCATAGCAACCCTGCGTAAGGTTTCCAAGGAGCAACTAGTAGGTTCGAACCACAGACCTTACCGTTCAAACGGACCTTGCAGTCCAATGCGTTATCTATCCTGCAGTGCCACACCAGGACCCTGGGGTTCTAGTAGGGCTCTGGGAGCCACTCAGAAGGCATGTAGAAGAGAGTGACTAGGGTGGTGTAGGGCTTCAGATCCTGCCATCTGCAGTTCCCCTCTCCTGTCTCTGCCAGTCCTGCCAGCTTTATTCTCTGTTTACATTTAGTAAGCCCATACATTTGTACACTTCCTCCAAGTTGATAAAAATATTAAAAACAAAAATTTCAAAGACCAAGTAGTAAATAATGCTTTAGACTCATATAACATCATTCAACTAACAAGGCATTTTGCATCTTTCATCTAATTTTATTCATTTTGCAAAGAGAAAAAATGAAGCTCAAAGAAGTTCTACCACCTAGGAATTATTTGACTACAACACGCTCAGCTCCCACTTCTTCTCCTAGGCTGGTCTCTGGGGCCACAAGGTGTCAGCCTGGCCCCAGGGGATGCTGAGAGTCTCCTCCATCCTGGTGATGCAGGGTTCCTTTCCAGCTTTCTGCATTCATATCAGTGAGGGGACAGGAAGAGGTTCCCTGTTCTCCTCTGACTGTAGCATGACATTCACATACCTTTCTGACCACAGGGGACCTTACACTCCCCATGGTGACTTAGCTGCCTTGGTAAGTGGCCCTCTCATGGCTGGCATGTCAGGGACAGCTGCTCAGCTCATGTTCTCTGGACAGGAGGCAGTACTGACCCTGTGATTTGGACCTTCATCCAAACTGGCAGATGGGCATAGGCACCTCATTGTGGCATTGTCAACAGAGCATGTCTGACCATTATATCACGCACAGAGGAGGACACACCAGAGGACAGCATAGTCAGCTGAGAGATGGGCTCCATTCAAGTGAACCCCAAATACCACTGATCTGATGTGTCCCTGGTCTCAGGGACACATTAATAAACCAAGCCAGATCACACGCTGCAGATACACTCAAAAGCTATACCAATTTTTCTAATCGCCTGTTCAAGGCACTTACTTCTTTATTTAGAAGTTTACAACCTGACAATCTTCTACCCCAATAATCCTCTGAGCTGATTCTCTACATTCCCAAAGCCACCACCATCTCCCCAGTCATTCAGGAGAAAAGCCTGGCATCTCCCTCCACCTCCTTTTCATCTCCTACAACCAATTAGTTACAAGCCCAAGGATAAACACAATCAAGGGTAATGGATCTTCATAAAAAGTAGATTTCACACTCATGTCATCCCAACACTGCCCTACCCTGTCCCTCCCCATGAGATGTCCCACCCAGAAGTGTGTCCTATGGTATCCACGGTGTCCTCTCCACAGGGCTCCTCTCACCTGCATGGCCCATCAGCTTTCTCCTTCTGACCACGCTTCCCCCATCTCCATCGACAGTGTTCCTTCTCCTGTGTCTGCCTTGTTTATCAAAGTTACAGTTGTGCCAGTGTCTGACCCTGACTATGTGGTAGAATAGATAAGAGAGGAACAAGGGCAGATAGAAGAAGCCAAAGTTGTGGCTGGGTAGGGCAGTGCTAGTGAGAGATGTTGGTGCTGGATCTGGGGAGTTATTAGAGAGAAAGAGATGCAAAAAAAAAGCCTGTGTTGGAAGGAATGTCAAAAGGGGATTTGAGGACCTGAAGAGGTGAAGGGGGAGGAGAGGAGAAATGGGTCCTGTCATCCTGCACCCAGGGAGGGGTCACCCTGAACCCCTTCCCAACCTTCAGACCTTTGAACAATCAAGAGGGCTCCAATTGCTTGGCTACCATCCATTCTGTCAGTTTGTCATATGTGGTAGTGTATGTTTTGCTATGATTCTGGAGGCTATGACACCAATATTTTAAATACCAGAAGGTCATCCATGGTGGGCAGGTTTCATCGGAGCTAACACACCAGGAAGAAAGGTCTAGCAATGCACTTCTTGAGATCAGCTGATGAAAACCCCTGGATCTGATAAAGTGCTGGAAGATGAGTTCCCTAGGTTGGAAGACATTCCAAATACACAACAAAGGACTCAGCATAGCAAGGATCATTAAGATGGAGCTAGACTGGACAACATTTTGTTCTGCTGGTCATAAGGTTGTGATGAGTTGGAGCCATCTAGCCAGCACCCACCAACACGGCCGTTGACTGGAGCTGTGTGTGACTCAGATCCTAGAGAGCGGGCACCTCCTCCCTGAGGTGTAGGACAATAGCACCCATTTCTCCATAAGCCAAGTGCTGGCATTTCCCAGTGGAGAGCTCTCCAGGGACACTCAGGCCTTGATATCACCCCAGGTCACTGATGAGCATGGTTCTTGCCTGTTGCCTACTCAGGAGGACAGTAGGGGGTTTGACACATAGCACAAGGGTTTGACCCTGGACAGGAGGGGTGATGGGGCTCTGCATTGAGACACAGAACACTGGCAATGAAGTAGTGTCAAGTGGCTGCTCTCTCTGATGGGGATTCTAAAAATAGCCCCAGTTCTGCTGCTCACGGGCACCAGCCCAGCCTGCATGAGCGCCAGGCAGACGGGCGTGTACACCTGCCACCCACTCACTCTCCCACTGCCCCTGCTTCAGGTCAGCATATATATTCTCACTGGACTGCTGTGCTCCCTTCTCCACACGGACCACCAGAGTGGTTACTGAAATACACATAACCAGAGTCTCTTTCCTCCTTCATCATCCGTGCATTCAGCTCTTCAACATGCATTCAGCAGACATGTAACTTGCAAATGTTGAGTGCCTTTTCTAGGCCACGCCTTGTGGCAGATGCTAAGGACTGAGTGAGCAAAGCCAGACACAAAAGAGGGAGCATACTACATGAAATCCCAAAACCTACTGCTGTCGAGTCGATTGGAACTCAGCACAACCCTATGTATCTGAGTATTGTGTTCAGTCATAGGGAAAAATCTAAATCTGTTAATGATGGAAGTCAGAACACGAGTGACTATCTAGATATTGACTAGGAATGGGCATGAGGACGTTTCCTGGCATCTAAAAGTGTCTGCATCTTAATCTGGGTGATGGTCACCAGGGTGTAATATGTGAAAACTGTGGTGTATGCTGACAGTTTTGTGCCCTTTGCGGTTTGCATGTTACACCTCAATATTTTTTAAAATATGCACACAAAGTGTGATTTTGGTTTTGCTATTTTAAGCTACATGGTCCCCCATGAATCAAGAACAGACAAGACTGTGTATATTATCTGAGTGAGAGGTTCCCTGGTAGTGTTGTGGTTAAAGCGCTCAAGTGCTAATCTAAATGTCAGTGTTTGGCACCTGGGAGAAAACTGAGGTGATCTTCTGTAGATATTTACAGCTTCAGAAACTCCACAGGGCAGTTCTACATGGACCTAGAGGGTTACAGTGAGTCAGAATAACAGGGGTTAGATTGGGTTGGGTTGGGTTTATTGAAGTGATGAGATTATGGTGAATTTTTAATTTCCTTTTTTGCACTTTTCTGGATTTACCAACTATTCTACACTGGCCAGATACCTCTTTTGTAATAAGATTAAAATATTAATTGTTATTTGAAAGATAATTGTGCTCGAGGTGAGATATTCGGCAAGCACGAGGCAGGTGGCTCTCTTCCCAGAGAGGGGCAGAGCCGGCTCGCGGACTTTTTGTCCTCTTTGGCGGTGAGGACAGGGCTTAGGGCCTGTTCCAGCTCTGTGGGATTTCGACGGGGCTAAATAAAGCTGCTGGCCCACTGAGGGCTGAGGTGAGGCTGCTGGAGGAACCCTCTGGGCTTTCCTTTCATTCCTGAGGGAAGGAGGCTCCCAGGCATGATCACAGGCCTTGTGGCAGTGTGGGCACTTGCCTAACTTCCATCACCTTCATTTCAAACCCAGGAGATCTGGGCTCCCATGCCTGCCCATAGGACCCAGCTGATTTTAGGAACCCCCAACTTGTCCTGTCAACAAGACAGGCCTGCCAGTGTGTACAGTTTGGGGCTAGAGTGAGGTAGAATGAGCTGATGGTAAGAGTGGTAAAAATAAAACTCAGGTTAACCCCTCAGGAAGGAAGAAAAGGAAATATGGAAAACCACTCTGGGCCTTGGTTTTCTCATTGAGAAATGGGACTGGTATGAGGTTAACATATGAAAGACTACATCGAAAGTGCTGGAATCGGGCACAGGCACTGAGTCTGTGTTCAGCAAGCATTCGTTTTGCTGACATTTTGGAGGATGGAGGTTGGTTGTGGGGGTCCTATTCCAATACTAGTGCCCCCTACTCCAATCCTAATGTGCCCCCCAGGCTACCACCTGCACACTGCAGGGATGGGAGAGATTTTTCTGTGCCCAAAGCCTGATGTGATGATCTCTAGCTTGTGACTCACACATGTGTTTTGTGTTTCCAGCCTGGATCCTAAATACACTCCAGTGCCCCTCCCACTCCTTCTCCTGCCCCCTGACATGCAGGCTCCCACAGAGGAG
Source organism: Chrysochloris asiatica (assembly GCF_000296735.1). Lineage (NCBI taxonomy): Eukaryota > Metazoa > Chordata > Mammalia > Afrosoricida > Chrysochloridae > Chrysochloris > Chrysochloris asiatica. Next base: position 18,553,192 of record NW_006408571.1, on the reverse strand, counting down.
TCATGTGAAGCCTCCTCAGATTGAGCCAAGGAATGCACCAGCAGCCCCGCTCTGCCCTGTGACGTGCACAGCCTCCAGTCGAGTCACATGGTCTCCAGCTGCCACCACCTGCCCTCTGTCCCTGCCTGGTGCCCTCTCCCTGGCAGCCTTCCTGAGCTGACTTGTCCCTCCAGGCCGTAGCCTGGCAGACAGCAGGTTGTGTGACAGAGTAACAGGCCAAAAGGCTTGGATAATCCTTGTCCTAGTAGACCTCGGGGTGGGAATCCATCCAGGAGTCTTCCAAGGTCCACGTGGTGTGCCCCAGCGGGGATTAGGTGCCTTGCTGGCCTGAGGTAGAGATGAGAGAACTGTTGGCAGCTGGTACCCCTCAGCCAGGCCCAGCCTCAGCTCCCATGAGTAGAAAGCTGGAGCCGTAGGTACTGAAATGAGGCTATGCAGGGACCCCAAGGCCCCATGCAGCCTGTGTACCTGGTGGAAAGGCTGGGAGCAGAGCATGGTCACACTTAAGAGACAGAGAAGAGGACAAATTGCAGGAGGAATCATTGGTATACATACTAAAAAATAATAATTATTATTATTATTGTATACTTTATAGTAGCAGCTGTCAACCAAAAGTGGTTTGTCTCCCATGGGGCATTTGGCAATGTCTGGAGACATTTTTGATTGTCACAACTGAGGAAGCACTGCTGTGAGTAAAGTGGGTAGGGTACTGCTAAACATCCTGCAATGAATAGAGAAAACCCACAACAAAGAGTTGCTGTTGTTGTCATTAAGTGCCATTGACTTGGTTCCACCTTATAGTGACCCTGCATAGGGTTTCCAAGGAGCGGCTGGTGAGTTTGAACCACTGACCTAGTGGTTCAAACCAAACTGTGGTCCAGTGTTTTATCCCACAGTGCCACACCAGGACTCCCTAACAAAGAGTTACTTGTCTCCAAATGTCAACAGTGCCTAGGTTGAGAAATCCTGCTCATGAGAGAAACAGACTTTCTAGGGAGGCCTTGAGCAGGCCATCTGCTCTACTGCTGCCAGAGGGCTGGGGACCCTTCAACACCTGATTTTGGATTGCATACATACCAAACCTTCCGTGATTCAGGCCTGGCTAAGCCCATCAGCCTCTCCCCCCACTGGGTTTCAGCCTCACCACACCATGCTCCGTGCCCTGGGTACTCCAAGGCCTTTTCCCCTGAGGAAGAGAATGTTACAACCTCTGACCAGGATGCTCTTCTTCCACTTCCATCTGGCAAACATTCACCCATCCTTTCAGGTTCAGTTGTGGCATTTCCTCACCCAAGAAGCCTTCTCACATTGCTACCTTTGAATCCTCCTCTTCCCTAGAGTAGCATGCCACACCTCTGCCATAGAACCATCATGCAGGATTGGTGCTGATAGCTTGTCCATCCATCTTTCCCACAAGACTGTATTCCCTTAACCTCTAGATCTAGGAACAGCACTGGACTGCTAACCATAAGGTCGTCAGTTCAAACCCACCAGCCGCTCATCAGAAACCCTATACAGGGTCAATATGAATCAGAACCAGTTTGGCAGCACTTACCAACAACAACAAACTCCTCAGTGCCCAGTAAAGGACCTAGAACAATGGGAGCCGAGGATCTCTCTTTATTTGTGAGGTGGGTGGGTAGGTCTGGGAATTACCATTCAATGGCAGAAGATACATGGGGAGCTGGAAAAAATGCAGAGGGAAAAAGGTCAACAGAGCCATCAAACTAGATGGGAAGCAGGGCAGGAATGATTTCTAAAGGACCAGCTGAGCAGGGGTTTGGAAACAAAGCCATAGAGGAACAGTCAGTCTGAGGGGCCAGAAAAGAGATGGTCTGCATCAATTCCAGAAGAGGGATCTGTATGCTCCCAGCACATCCTAAGCAAAGTCTGTGCTTGTGCAGATACTTTATCAAAGAAGATACATGGATGGTAAGTGAGCGCAGGATGTTCAACATCACTAGTGTTACCATGTATTCCAACTCATAGAGATGCTATATGACAAAGCATAACTTCCCCAGACTGTAATCTTAATGGAAGCAGTCTGCCTCATCTCTCTGGGAGCAGCTGATGGGTGTGATCTGCCTGCCTTTCAGTTGGCAGCTGAACACTTTAACCACTGTGCCACCAAAACTCTTTTCATTAATCATTGTTCTTGTTGTTCGGTGCTTAACCTACAGCACTGCTTAACAGCAAAAACAATGACTAATGAGGAGTCCTGGTGTGATACCATAAGATAAGCACTGGACTGCTAACCACAAGGTTGGTGGTTCAAACCCATCAGTCACTCCTCGGAAACCCTTTATGGGGTTGCTTTGTATTTGAACTGACTGGACAGCACATAGCAATAACAGAATAAGGTTTCCAAGGAGCAACTGGTGGATTTGAATATGGAATATATGAAGTATGAGTCTTGGAGAATTAGAAGTTGCCAAAAAATAAAATGGAATGCATAAAGATCAATACCTTGGTTTTAGTGAGCTGAAATGGACTGGTGTTTGCTCTTTTGAATCAGACAATCATACGACTTGCGGAGAACAGCAAATTGAAAAGGAATGGCATCACATTCACCGTCAAAATGATCAAGATCTATCTTGAAGTACAATGTTATGATAGGATAATATCCATATGCCTACAAGGACGACCAGTTAATACCACTATTATACAAATGTACACACCAACCACTAAAGCCAATGATGCAATTGGAGAATTCTACCAACTTCTTCAGTCTGGAATTAATCAAACATGCAATTAAGATGTATCGATAATTACTGCTGACTAAAATGCAAAAGTTGGAAACATCAAGGAAGGATCATCAGTTAGAAAATATGGCCTTGGTGCCAGAAATGATGCTGGAGATAACATGATAGAATTTTGGGAGACCAACAACTTAATCATTGCTAATATATTTTTTAAACGACACAAAACACATGGACCTCACCAGATGAAATATACAGGAATCAAATTGACTACATCTGTGTAGACCAGAGGACAGACTGTGAACAGATCATTCGTTGTTCGGACACAACTTCAGGCTACAGCTGAAGATAATAAAAACAAGTCAATGAGAGCCAAAATATGATCTTTAATGCATCCTACCTGAATTTAGAGACCATCTCAAGAACAGATTTAATATATTAGACATTATGACTCAAGATCAGAAGAGTCGTGGGATGACATCAAGAATATCATTCATGAAGACTGGAAAGAATACACAAAATCACTGTACGAAAATGAATTGGTCAAAGTGCAACTATTTCAAGAGGTACCAATAATCAAGAACCTGAGGTATTAAAAGAAATCTAAGCAGCACTGAGCTCTAGTAGCGTAGTGGTTATGAATCATAGTGGTTATTAACCTCAGGGTCAGCAGTTTGAAACTACCAGCGGTTCCGTGGGAGAAAGATGAGGCTTTCTGCTCCCGTAAAGATTTACAGCCTCGGAAACCCTGTACAGGGTCACGATGAGTCGGAACTGACTCCACGGCACATAACAACAACAAGAAGTACTGAAGGCATTGGTGAAAAACAAGTCTCCAGAAATTGACAGAATACAAACTGAAATGTTTCAACAAACTGATGCAGTGTGCTGGAGAGCCTTACTTATCTGTGCCAAGAAATTTGACTGACCTATTGGAAGAGTTCCATATCTGTGCCCATTCCAAACACAGGTGAGCCAATGAATGTGGAAATCATCAAATAATCACATTACTATCACATGCAAGTAAAATTTTGCTGAAGATAACTTAAAAATAGTTGTAGCAATACATTGACAGGGAGCTGCCAGAAATTCAAGTCAGATTCAGAACAACTTAATGTGGAACAAGAGATTATCATTGCTGACATCAAATAGATCTTGGCTGAAAGCAGAGAATATCAGAAAGATGTTTACTTGTGTCTTATTGATGATGTAAGACATTACATTGTGTTGATCATAACAAACTCTGGATAACATTGCCAAGAATGGGAATTCCAGAACAGTTCATTGATCTCACGAGAAACCTGTACACAGACCAAGAGGCAGTTGTTTGAACAGACCAAGGAGTTACTGAATGATTTAGATTTTTAAAATGTGTGCTCTGGGGTTATATCCTTCCACCATACTTATTCAATCTGTATGCTGAGCAAATAATCCAAGAAACTGGATTATATGAAGAAGGACTGTAGCAACGGGATTGGAGAAACACTCATTAGCAACCTGAAATAGGCAGATGACACAACCTTGTTTGCTGGAAGTGAAGAATACTTGAAATATTTATTGATGAAGATCAAGGACTACAACTTCAGTATGAATTGTACCTCAATGTAAACAGAAAAAAACAGTGAAAATCTTCACAACTGGACCAGTAAATAATATCATAATAAATGGAGAAAGATTGAAGTTCTCAAATACTTCATTTTGCTTGGATCCACAATCAATGATAATGGAAGCAGCAGTCAAGAAGTCATGTGATGTATTGCATTAGGCAAACCTGCTGCAAAAACCTCTATAAAGTGTTAAAGAGCACAGATATCACTTTGAGGACTAAGATGTGTCTGACCCAAGCCATGGTATTTTCAATTGCCTCATATGCATGGGAGAGTCCAGCAATAAATAAGGAAGACCATAGAAGATTCAATGCATTTGAATTTATGGTGTTGGTGAAGAATATGGAAATACCATGGGCTGCCAGAAAAACAAGCGTGTTTGTCCTAGAAGTATAGCCAGAACGCTTCTTAGAAGCAAGACTTCATCTCTCATACTTTGGACACGCTGTGAGAATGGACCAGTTCCTAAAAAGGGACATCATGCTTGGGAAAGCAGAGGATCAGCAAACAAAGAAGAGGACTCCCAATAAGATGGACTGACACATGACAGCAACAATGGACTCAAGTATACAACAGTTGTGAAATGGACACAGGATCAGGCAATGTTTTGTTTTATTATGCAGAGGGTCACTATGAGTCAGAACCAACTCAATGGCACCTAACAACAACATCAACAACCTTTCAGAACTGGTCTACCTCTCCTTCCTCTTAGTCTGTCTTAGTCTGGAAGCTCCACTGAAATCTGCCCACTAAAGACCTTGAAGGTCTTTGAAATACCGAAGACATAGCTTCCATCATCTTAGCAACACACAAATCACCACAGTACAACAAACCGACAGACTAGTGGTGGGCCTAGCACATAGAATTTAATAAATATAATTAAGTTATTATTATAACATCCTTCACTGATCTGATTTAAATTGAGCAACTAAACCAGTGGCATAACACAGACAACAATCTGCATAAGGAATGAATGGTGTTTCATGTCTAATGCAAGTTTTTTTTTTATCCTTGTGTATCTGCAAAATGGAATTTGGTAGAAATCTAGCATGTCAGATCTAAAAGAGTACTTAGAGATGTTGAAAGCAACCTGGAGGCCTTTAATTCAGGTCCTATGGAAAGCAGAGCCTGAGGCAAGGATTACAGTGCTGGTAATTTGAGGGAGAGAGAGAAATTCAGTGTAATAAAAGTTAGAAAAAAAATGGGAATTGTGATAAAGGAAAATGCAAGACTTACTGTGTACGTTACCACTGTACAACCAAGCTCCAAAGAAACATAGCGAGGTGGCCTTGCTCAGCACATGGAAACTCCCTGAAAGGTTTGCCAAGAGGATCCACACTTCATAGTGGTCCCATGAGGGAAAGCGCAGAGGACATTTCTCTGTCAGCTTCCCTCCCATTTCGTGTTTTCTTTTGGTCAAGGTTCACCCCAGAGAGCAAACTCCCCTGCATTTGCAGGATGTGTCATCCGGCACCATTGTGCCCTCTTGGGAAAACATATCTCACGTTCTGCACTATGGCATTTCATCTAAGACCGGAAGTGGGTGGGCAACTCAGCACAGGGAAAGGAAAAGGGACACGCACAAAATTTGTGTCCTGTCTTAGGCTGGGTACCTCCAAAAGCAGACCTTGAGTCAAAGATCTGAGAGCAAAAGGCTTTGGAGGGCAATAATGATTCCCAGAAGTACTTGGGAATGAGGAGGGGAGCCAGAGGAGGAAAGGAAGCGATAGAAGGTGTGAGATGAGGGGATTGCGGTAGTGAACCTCTAAGGCCCAGTCTTAGGATATCCAGGAGACATTGAGGAGCACATCTCCTTCTGAGGAGTGAGAAAGCTGAGACATCCACCTCCAACTTCCCATCTTTTTTATTCAGAGCTGCTCCTCCCACCAGAGAAAGCCCTCAGGAGGAGAGTCTCAGGGGTCTGTTGCAGAACAAGAGCCTCATCTGCTACATCCAAACCTAAACCCTCAAGTCTAGTCCAACCCGTAGCGACCCTGTAAGACAGAGCAGAACTTCCCCACAGGGTTTCCAAGGCTGTAAATCTTCAGAGAAGCAGACAGACTGCCACATCTTTCTTCCTCAGAGCAACCGAGAGGTTCAAACTGCTGACCTTTTGGTTATCGGCCAAGTACTTAACCACTGCACCCCCAAAGATCCTTTCTGCTACATCAGGAGTCCACAAACATTTTCTTCAAAGGCCAGAGAGTAAGTATTTCACACTTGCAAAGCATACAGTCTGTGTGGGAGCTAGTCAGCTCAGCTGTTGTCATTGAACCATAAACAAATGGGCCTGGCTCAGTCCCAGTAAGATTTATTTACAAAAGCAGACACCCAATCAGCAGAACAAAGATCGATGAATGACCACTGAGCTACATATATGCTCTCCATTTTGCAGATGAAGACACTAAGGCCCAATAGAAAAAAGCAACTGGTCATATAACCCATCAGATAATGTCCTGACTTTTTGCCCAATATTCTCTCTACTCTCTTGTTACCTGTTTATTGGGGTCCTTGTGTGTGCTTTTTTAGGAGTCTGGAAGCCAGAACTCTTCCAGGGAATGTGTATGTTGCCCACAATTTTTAAAACAAGGCTTGTTTCCTTTTCCTCCTGGTGGCCAGACAGGCTCCAAAGATTGCTCAGAGCGGCTTCTTCCCATGAACGTCACTGAGTGGGCTGCTTCAGAAAGCCTCCCCCGCGCCAGGCCCGTCCCATCAGCCTCTGCCTCACTGCCTTGGCAGAGCATCTCCCAGCAGCGGTCACAGAGCACAGAATGGAAAGCAGTTAGAGCTTTGGATCCTGTAAAAATCTAAAAATATCGAGGAATGTGTGCACATATGTGGCCCTTCTGTGATCAAAACATCTGGGGAGAAGATCAAATGCTCCCACTTTAATTTGCCTCAAATTCTGCGAGAACTTTGGAAGGAAAAGGAAGTTGAAAGTCTTTTGACTTTACTGAGGAGCAGGACGTCACAAGATATTTCAGTTTGGTCTTTTTTTTTTTTTTTTTTTAGACAAAATAAGGTATGTGTATGCAGAATCCTCCCCTGGGGGAACTTATGGACCTCCATTTCTTTGGGATTCTGAGGGTTGTTTCTCAGAATGGGGGCGGAATATTCATTGACTATTGGATTGGATTCCTGATTTGATGTTAAAAAAAAAAAATTAAATGTCAAGTCCCTCTATTAAAACATTAGGAGCTATGATGATGTAGCAAATCATTAAATGTCAGATGAGAAGACCAGCTATAACCCACATACTTGTTCAGATGAGGAAACCAAGACATGAAGGGAGAGCTTCTACACTGAAGGTGGAAGACGTAGGACTGAAACACATGTGTGCTGATGCCCAGACAGAGAGTCTATTGGGAAGACAAATCAGAGCAGAGGTTCAAGTTCAGGTTCTGCCACTTCTAAGCCATGTGACCACGTCTGTGAGAATTATTCGTTTTGTCTGTAAGAAGCCTTGAGGATTAAGGGCCTCAAATCTTCAGGGGGCGAAAAAAGTTCAAATGATGTCAGGCCTTCCCTTTGTCCATTGTTCCTTCTTATTCTACTTGATCCCAGCAATAAGAGTTGTAGAAGCCAGAACAGAAACTGGGTCTTGAAGGGCAAGTAAATGCTTACTCTTTTCACTACTAACCAAGGCCCCAAACTCTAAAATGTTGTTGTTGTTAAGTGCCACTGAAATGCTTCTGTTGCATGATGACATTGTGTAGGGTTTCCAAGCAGTGGTTGGTGAATTTGAGCCACCAAGTTGTAGTTCAAACCTACCTTGTGGTCCAGTACATTATTCCACAACATCACACCAGGACTCCTTAACCCCTAAAATAGTGCCCTAGTAATTTGGCCTAGCTGATATGTGAACCTAGAATTCTCTTTGGTCCCTGGTTCCAATCCTTGACCAGGAGCAGGCTAAGGGTCTGAAAAGCACGTTTCCCCAGGCTACTCTCTAACTCTAAGACCAAAGAAAACCATTTCCCTTCTCAAAACCTAGTACAATCTGACTAAGCAGTCCCCCATTCCACTTTCTGCTGTTTCTCACTGCAATTCATACTGTAGAAGAAACAGTGGCTTCTTAGGCCACCCCTCCCATAGAAGATGAAAGAAAGGCCCAGAATAGGATCCCGAAAGAGGAGATACAAGGGAGAAGGGTCTAAGCAGAGCCAGCTGCTCAGATAGATACCAGAACTTTCCATCTGCCCCTCATCATTGAGAACATCATAGAAAACTACATCCAAACACACCCTGAACTTGGTCTCAAGTAAAAGAGGAGCCTCCACCATTTGTCTGTCAATCTGTAATATAGTGGTGGTTTGTGTGTTGCTATGATGTTGTAAACTATGCTACCAATATTTTAAATGCCATGGTGGATGGGTTTCAATGGACTTTAAGACAGAATAAGACAGGCTAGGAAGAAGGAGAGATGAACCACTTCTGAAGTGGTGGTGACTGGAAACCTTATGAAGCAGTGCTTTCAGAACCTTCGTTTGCTGATGTCACACCACACAAAATAAGAAGAAACAAGGGCAAACATCCATTAGTAATTGGAACATGGACTATGCAAAACATGAGTTGGAATACGAATCTAGGAATATTGTAAGTCATCAGAAATGAAATGGAACTCATAAAGTTGTATACCCTAGGCCTTAGTAAGCTGAAATGAACTGTTATTGGCCATCTTGAAACAGATAATCATTGGTTTACTATGCCGGAAACCACAAATTGAAGAGGAACGTCGGCATATTCATCGTGAAAAAGAATACTTCAAGATTTATCTTGAAGTGCAATGCTGTCTGTGATAAAATAATATCCATACACCTACAAGGAAGACCAGTTAATGCCACTATCATTCCAATTTATGCATCAACCACTAAAGCCACTGATGATGAAATGGAAGAATCCTTACCCACTTCTTCTGTCTGAAATTGATCAAACATGTAATCAAGATGCATTGATAATTATTGCTGATTGGAATGTGAAAGCTAGAAACAAAGAGAAAGGATCTATAGTTAGAAAATATGGCCTTAGTGATAGAAATGATGCTGAAGATCACATGATTGAATTGTGCAAGACAACACCTTATTCATTGCTAATACCTTTTGTCTCTTGAGTCCTGATGTGGTGCTGTAGCCTAAGCAGTTAAAATCCAACAGCCATTCTCAGAAAATCCATACAGGGTCATTATGAGTCAGAACTGACTGAACAGCACACAACAACCTTTAATACACAGGAATAAAATTAACTACATCTGTGGGAAGAAACAATGGAGAATCTCCATATCATCAGCCAAACCAAGGTCAGAAGCTGAGTGTGGAGCAGACTTTCACTTGCTCATATGCAAGTTCATACTGAAGCTGAAGAAAATTCAAACAAGTCCATGATAGCCAAAATATGGCCTTTAGTATATCCCATTTGAATTTAGAGACCATCTCAAAAACAGATTTGATGCATTAGACACAAATGACCAAAGACCAGAAGAGTGTGGGATGCCAACATGAACATCATATAGGAAGGAAGCAAAAGATCATTAAAAAGAAAAGGAAAAGACCAAAGTGGATTTCAGAAGAGACTCTGAAGCTAAAGCGACTGGAAGAAATGGGAAAGTAAAAGAGCTTAATAAAAAATTTCAAAGGGTAGGTAGACAAGATAAAGTCAAATATTATAATGAAATATGCAAAGGAATCAGAAAATAAAAAGGGAAGAACATGCTCAGCATTTCTCAAACTGAAAGAGCTAAAGAAAAAAAACTCCAGCCTTGGGGAGCAATATTGAAGGTTTCTATGGGTAAAATATAGAATGATGCAAAAAACATCAAAAAAAGATGGAAATAATTCATAGAGTTAATGTACCAAAAAGAAATGGTTGATTTTTCAACCATTTGAAGAGGTAACATATGATCAAGAACTGATGGTCCTAAAAGAAAAAGTTCAAGCTGCACTGAAGACATTGTCAAAACCAAGGTTCCAGACATTATGGAATACAAAGTGAAACAACAACCAATGCACAACTGGAGGCACTCACTCTTCTAAGATACGGTATTTCAAGAGAATCAATTTGTGCCCATTCCAAAGAAAGGTGACCAACAGAGTGAGAAATCATTGAATCACGTCATTAATATCACATGCAAGTAAAATTTTGCTGAAGAAAATTAAAAACTTTGTAGCCGTACATCAACAAGGAAGTTGCCAGAAATTCAAGTTGCATTCAGAAAAGGAACTAGGGATCTTTATTGAAAGCAGAGAATACCAGAGAGATGAATATTTGCTTTTTATTGGATATGCAAAGGCATCCAACTGTGTGGGTCACAACAACTATGGACAATATTGCAAAGAATAAGTGTTCCAGAACAGTTAATTATGCTCATGAAGAACCTGTACATAGACCAAGAGGCAGTCATTAGAACAGAACAAGGTGACACTGAATAGTTTAAAATCAGGAAAACTGTACACCAGAGTTGTAACCTTTCACCATATTTGTTAAAGCAATGGACTGTGAACCACGAGGTCAGCAGTTTGAGTCCACCAGTCACTCCGCAGGAGAAAGATGAGGCATCTGCTCCCACAAAGATGTAAAGCCTCAGAAACCCTATACAGGGTTGCTATGAGTCAGCACCAACTTGACAGCACTCAATCTATAGACTAAGCAGATAATCCAAGAAAGTGGATTATATGAGGAAGAACAGACATGAGGATAGGAGAAAGACTCACAGACAACCTGAGACATACAAATGGCACAGCTTTGCTGACTGTAAGAGAAGACTTGAAGTACTTACTAATGAAGATAAAAAACTACAGTATGGATTGTGCCTGAGTGTAAAGAAAATTAGAATAGGCACAACTGGGCCAATAAATAGCATCATGATAAATGGAGAAAAGACTGGGGTTCTCAAAGACTTCATTTTGCTTGGATCCATTATCAACACTCACGGAAGCAGCAATCAAGAAATCAAGCAATGTAGTGCATTAAGGCAAATCTGTCATACAAGTGTTCAAGGGTAAAGGTGTCAGTTTGAGGACTAAGATGCACCTAAGCCAAGTAATGGTATTTTCAGTTGCGTCATATGCATATGAAAGTTTGACAATGAATGAAGAAAACCATAGAAGAATTGACGCATTTAAATTACGGTACTAGAAAAGAACATGGCGTTGAAGAAAAATACTATGAACCGTGTTGTAAGAAGTACAGCCAGAATGCTCCTAGGAAGTCAGGTTGGCGAGACTTCATTTCTCGTTCCCTGGACATGTTTCTTGTCAAGAGGCATCATTGCCTGGAGAAGGACAGCATGCTTAGTAAAGTGGAGGGTCAGCAAAAAATAGGGAGACCTCCAACGAGACAGATTGACGCAGTGACAGCAACAATGGTCTCAGCATAATGCCAATTGTGAAGTTGACTCAGGACCCAGTTTTGTTCCGTTGTGCACAGGGTTGGTATGAATTGGAAACGACAATTGGATGGCACCTAACAAAAGAGGTGGAACCTAAGGCATCCCTAGAAGCCAACATTTTTGTTAGCTCCAAACCACCATCCATTGTCTTCAAGTCGATGCCAACTCATAGTGACTCTATAGAATAGACCTGTCCCACAGGGTTTCCAAGGTTATAAGCTTTACAGAAGCAGACTGCCATATCTTTCTCCCATAGAGTAACTGATAGGTTAGAACTGCTAACCACTCAACTAGCAGTCTAGTGCTTAACCACTGGGCCACCAGGGATCCTTCTCTTTAGCTCCAGTTATTCTAATCAGCTCAGTTCAGCCAGTGAGAGAAAATGAATTATCAGAGCAGTCCTAGCAACATCTCGGCAACACGGTTTCTCCAATCCTTCCCACTACTCCCACATCCCACTTGGTCCCATAGACCCATTGAGATGAGGATTCTGAATCTCAAGGTCTTTGTGAGTGCCTCTTCCATATTGTCCCTCTCTAATAGGTTGAATGGGTTGAAAAGTCATGTTCTCTTGTAACAACCACGTGGCTAATAAGTTAAAGACAACTAAAGGACATCAAAAGAGCCACAAACCATCATTGCAACAGAATGCTCCCAAATTTGCCACCATCCTACCAATTTATCATTGTATGTTGTTACTGTTGTGTTCTGTCCAGTCGGTTCTGACGCACAGTGACACTGTATATGGTTTCTAAGGTTGGAATCTTTATGAGAACAGAAAACTTTGTCTTTCTCATAAAGAGGAGCTGGTAGGTTTGAACTGCTGACCTTGTGGTTAGTAATCCAGTGCTTATCCTACAGCACCATCAGCACTCCATTGTAATCATATTGTTGTTGTTATTAAGTGCCATCAAGTCGGTTCTGACTCATATTGACCTTGTGTAGGGTTTCTGAGGAGCAGCCCTTGGGCTTGCAGTTAACAACAGTTCAGGGCTGAGCCTACAGCGCCACAGCAAGACTCTGTTATTGTATTGTTGTTGTTGTGATGTACCGTGGAGTCGGTTCCAACTCATAGCAACCCTGCATAGGGTTTCCAAGGCTGTAAATCTTTACAGGAGCAGAAAGCCTCATCTTTCTTCCGCGGAACAGTGGGTAGTTTCGAACTGATGACCATGAGATTAGCAGCCTGATTCTTAACCACTATGCTACCGGAGCTCCTTGCGTCATTGTGTGGTCCTTCCTTTTTTAATCACTCCCTTGGAGCCCACAGAAAATTTAAATAAATATATTCCCCTTTTCCAGAGAGAAAAAGAATACTCAAATTATACCAAAAGCTTCCCTTGGACCCTTGTTCCTTCTAATTCTGCTTGAGACCCGTTGAAAAAGTCATAGGAATCCAGGCAGAATGGGAAGTGGGACTCTTCTTCTATAGCTGCAGATTGGGACATCTGCAGTAACAACTCTTCCATTTCCAGAGTTAGATCCATCCAACTATAACTCTCATGTGTCCCACTTTTCCAAAGTTCCAAGAGTCAGCAGGACAAATTAGAACACTGCTTTGCCAGTACTCACTTCAGGAATTGGAAAACAAACAAATTTCAAAGCTGAATGCCAACAACATATTCCAGTTTCCAAGAGATGAGATTAAATGCACAAGTAGATTCCTTCTACCCATCTCAGGGATGTTGTTGTTGTTGTAAGCTGCCCCTGACTCATGGCAATCCCATGCACAATAGAACAAAAGATTGTCAAGACCTGAGCTATCTCCATGATCCATTGACAATCAGAACATTGTGATCCATACAGTTTTCACTGGTCGAGTTTTGGAAGTAGATTGGTATCCCTTTCTTCCCAGTCTGAAAGTTCCATCAAAACCTGTTCAGAATCATACAAACATGCTAGTCTCCATTGTCAGAAGGCTGGTAGCTTCGAATGGATACATTGGCTGGTTATAAAACCCATGTCTTCTGTATGGAAAGCAAGAATTCTATCACTGAATCACCATGTTGTTGTTGTT
>NW_006408571.1:18528095-18536330 GCF_000296735.1 Chrysochloris asiatica | reverse complement strand
ACTACACATCCACCTGATCCGCCATCTTCAAGGAAGTCCTGGTAGTGTAGTGGTTAAAAAAAAAAATCACCATATATACCCCTTATTATTATGCTGTTGTTGTTGTTGTTATAAAGTACCATCAAATCAGTTCCACATAATGGCCTTGTAGAGGGTTTTGAAGGAACAATTGGTAGGTTTTAAACACCAATCTTTTGGTTAACAGTCCAGTGTTTACCCTACAGTGCTAAATCAGGATTCTATCTGATAATTTGTTGTTGCTATTGTTAAGTGCCATTAAGTTGGTTCCAACTCACAAACATCCTGTATAGGGTTTGTGAGGAGTGACTGGTGAGTTTGAACCACTGTCCTTGTGGTTCAAACCAACCTTGTAGTCCTTGTGCTTTATCCTACAGCGCCACACCAGGAATCCATCTACTAATTATAGACCCTTAATAATGTTGTCGTATATTTTTGGTACATAGTAGGTGGAGAGAACAGAATGACACATTTACTATTCATACTGATGTTCCTCTTTAAGGAAAACCACGGCATTGGTTGAGTAAAGAAATTTCAAAAGAAAGCAAAATGGCAGACTTACCTGACCAACATTCTAGATAAATATGAGGTCATAAATATTTTAAAGAATTAACATGCATGCATCTGTGTGTATCTCCCATTCCGCCTGGTGTTGTATCAGTTCATGCCTTTTTTGTTTTTCCAGAGACAGTATGCCTTCACGTAGTATATAATACAATTTCTCAACCAGCTTTAGGAGATGCCAGATATTTAATGACACCCCACCTAGAAACAATAAATACATTTGAGTCAGTCTTAGACTCCTGGGGAAAGGGATGCTGAAATTTTGATGAAAGGGATTAATAAATTATAACCAGGCTATTAAGATGTGAATCACTAAAGACTCTCGACACCTTTTCCTTTCTCTAATTAGAATTAGGAAACAAATAAACAGACATCTCCCTGAGGTCAGAATTTTGCCCCTCCTTTCTGAGGCCACCTTTTTTGTCTAGCTCATGGACTCCTACTTAGACATTAAAATGGCTTTACCAACCAGCAATAAGGTTTTGATAGTCGGTTTAGAAATCGTGCACTGATATCTAAGCCAGACCTTGTGATCACTGTACTGGTGAACCGCCAATCAAACAGCTGGAGAGGAGAAGGTCCAATTGGTTGGCCATGGGCATCTTCAAAATCAAAGTACCCCTGCTGATAAATTCCAGGACCTGCTTCAAACTGTCATCAAACCTAGCTTCCTCTAAACAACCTTGGAGATGATCTTCTCCCACTCCTTTCTTTTCACATAGGTAGAAACTGAGGCTGAAGGAGAGGGAGCATGTTTCCCAAGATCATGCAATCTCCAAATTACATGACTTCTTTCTGCTCTTTCTACACCTGTCTCCATGCTGCAGAATCCAAAGATTCTGTAGTTCCATTCTGACCTCTGGAACAACTCTTTATAAGACAGGCATCAGAGAACAACATCAGGAGACAAGCCAGGCCCCTCACTGTAGGTGAAGCATTTGAGGCCCCACCCTTTGAATCCCTACCTGGGACTGTGATATCACACTACTCAACTTGGATGCAGAAATGCTTCTTCCTCACCTTTATCTCCCAGAACCTAAAGCAGTGTCAATACAGAGAAGGCCTGGGGAGTGAGGGGGATGCTCAAGTGAGTGAATCATGAAGGCTGATCTGACTTGAGCACTTCTCACTATCTCTCATGCATGCGCTCTCCTTTTTTTTTCTTTTTGAGTGCACAATGACTAATGACTCAAAGCCAAGAATGGTTAAAAATACCATTTTCTCCAGTATTTCATGGATTCTGCTAGAATAATTTCCTCAGCAAACATGTGTTCAGGTTACTTACTACATGCTAGGTGCTAGGTAAGGTGATACAACAGTAGTTAAGCACTCGGCTGCCTCCTGAAAGATAGGCAGTACGAATCTAGCCAGTAGCTTCACTGGAGAAAGACTTGGTGATTTGCTCTAGTGAAGATTGCAGCCTGGAAAGCCCTAAGGGGCTCATGGTCTAGTGAGAGCAGTAGATGAGCACATCATTGGGATCCAGGATGATGAAATACCATGAGAAATATCTTTCACAGGAGAAGCACCAGGGAGAGGGTATCAGAGGAGATGACAATGGAGTTGTGTTGAAGGATAATCAATTGGGGAAATTACAAGAGAGATGTTTCAGGAAAAGACGACAACATGAACAAAGCCACAAGGATTGCAGGAGAAAGCCTGGACAAAGAGATAGGAAGAGTATAATTCACAAATCTGAACAAATACAAAGAAAGTAATGCTTGTTTGCTATGGATTTGATTTTCCAGATGTCATTGTTGAATCGAGGGAGAAGTACTGGATTTGGGAGAGGAATCCTATAAAAAGTAATGATTCCATTTATAATTGACGACCTCTAACTGGCTAGGCCAGGCTTTCTACACAATTACCACATGGTGGGAAAATATTACATTGCCCCAGTTTACAGGTGATGAAACTGATGTTCTATGAGTACTAGCCAGTATCAGCAGACGGTTTTTTTTTTTTCTGAGTCCTACGTGTTGAGACTCAGGGTTTTAGCAGAATTGAATCCAATGCCTTAGATGCAAGTATAAAGTAATGCTATCCTATCTCTTGACAGAAGTTGCCTCGGCAACTTCCCTGATCTACTTCTATAGTGTTTCCTACCATCACACACAGGATTATCCCAGAATCTTCTGCATCATGGGAGAACACTGTCCTGCCCACTCTCCTGCTCAGTTGTATCAGACATCTCTCAGTGAACTTTCCTCGCAGGTCTAGAAGTGTGTTCCATAGGCATGTGTGTGTGTTTGTGTGTGTGTGTGTGTGTGGTCCAGTCTCTTTCATTTTCCCAAAAATGTACTCCTACTATCCTATCCATTAATGGTGTGGTGTTGTAAGATAAACACCGGACTGCTAACCACAGGGTCAGTCATTTATTACCATCAGCTGCTTCTTGGAAACCTATACAGGGTCGCTATGAGTCAGAACCAACTCCATAGCACTTAACGACAACAATATTCCATTAATTTCTTCCTTATACACTTCCTCTTATCCAGCGCTACCCCTGCCCTTAGCTGAACAATTACTTGTTATTGTTGCTGTTGTTAAGTGTCATCAAGTCAGTTTGGCTCATAGCGATCCTGTATAGGATTGAGGAGAGACTGATGGAATTAAACTGCCCTCCTTGTTGTTAGCAGTCCAGTGCTTATCCTACAGTGCCACACCAAGACTCTACCTTTTTCTTAACTGTTGTTGTTGTTGTTGCATGCCATGGAGTCAGTTCTGATTCATAGTAACCCTGTACAGGGTTTCCGAGGCTCTAAATCTTTACAGGAGCAGAAAGCCTCATCTTTCTCCCGTGGAACAGCTGATAGTTTCGAACTGCTGACCTGAAGGTTCTCAGCCTGATTCGTAACCACTACGCTAGTAGTGCTTCATTTTACTAGTCATCCTCAAAATCCAGCATAATGTCACCTTTTCTGTGAAGCCCCTTCCTCCCTCACACACAGAATCACTCCCTCCTCTGGCTTCCCCTGCCCACTGGGACTTCCCTACCATCTGTCCTTTCTATGTCTCATAAAAGATATATATTTCATGGAAGATAAGGACTGTCAGATTCATCTCAGTACGACCGGAACTGACTGGGTTAAGAGTTGGCATCTCAGGTATAAACATGATGAATTCTGGAGAAGTTTCACTTCCTAGCAGAGGTGACAGCCTCTGATAGGAGTTGATGAAAAGCAGGATTCTCACCTAACCCTGGATGGGAATGAGTAATCAACTCGTTTAAATGTTAACCAAAAGGTTAGAGGTTCGAGTCTACCCAGAAGTTTCTTAGAATAAAGCCCTAACAATCTACTTGTGAAAATTAGTGATTGAAACTCCTGTGGAATATAGTTCTCCTCTGACACACATCGGGTCACCATGAGACAAAGCCAACTCCACAACAACTGATTTTGGTTTGACTTGGTTTTTCACCCTACTCCATGATACCTCACAGGCCAGTGGTGAGGCAGAAGGGAGGGTCTGGGTAGCCTTTCTGCTGGGATCAACTCTGCCAGAGCCCACCCTCATCTCCAGCTTATGTGCTGAGCCAGCAAGTGGTAATGGAATGAGATCAAATTCTCACTTCCTTATGCAATGAATTGCACCTTGAGCATGCCCGCCGTCTCCACTAGGTCCTACAGAAAGTGCCTGTCATTTCTAGTGAGGGGGTGGCACCCTTCCCTATTTTCCTGCACATTGATTGTTTCCTGCTCCTTCTATTTCTCTGATCATTTTAATGAGATTTTAGATGGGGATGCACATGTTCAGATTTCCATCTTGGAACCCATCAAAGGTTTGAAGTAGGAGGGTTTCTCTGAAGCAATATTCCTGACTAAGGAATGCCCAATGCTCTGATCCTTCTGATGTTAGTGTGACTTATTCTCTCATCACTTGGTTGAATCCCATCTCCCCCAATTTACCACCTGTATGATATTGAGCCAATTAATCTCTCAGAGTCAGTTTTCTCATCACTAAAATGGGCATATTACTGCCTATTCACAGGATGGTTGAGAAATCATTACCTATTACACATAGTAAGCTCTCAGTAAGTCATCGCTCTCTTGGATTCGGGAGACGTACAATGTTCTCTACAAATACCTTTCCTTCCTTATTGCCCTTCTAATACTCTGGGTTAAAGAAAAAAAAAAAACAAAACTATCAAAGGCCCACATTCTTGGACGAAGTGGAATACTCTAGTAGTTAAAAGTGTCTCTTAGATTTGAAAGCTGGACTCTTTTGGACCTTTGCAAGAGGAGTCTTATAGACAAGGTTGTTGTTGTTAAGTGTTGTAGAGTCGATTCCGACCCATAGTGACCCTGTATAGTGTTTCCCAGGAGCAGCTGGTGAGCTTGAACTGCCGACCTTGCAGTTCAAACGGCTTTGAGAAGGTTGTTGTTGTTGTTGTTGTTGTTGTTGTTAAGTGACATTGAGTTGGCACCAACTCATAACAACCTTATGCACATCAGAACTACTGCCCAATCCTGCGCCAACGTCAAAATTGCTGCCACGCTTGAGCCCATCAACGCTACCACTTTGCCAATCCATCTCACTGGGGGGTCTTCCTCTTTTTCTCCGACCCTCCATCTTACCAAGCATGATATCTGTCTCCAGTGACTGTTCCCTCCTGACAACATGTCCAAAGTATGAGAGACGAAGTTTGGCCATCCTGACCTCTAAGGAGCATTCTGGCTGTACTTCTTCCAAAACAGATCTATTGGTTCTTTTGGCAGCCCATGGCACTTCTAGTATTCTCCTCCAACACCATAATTCAAAGGCATCAATTCTTCTACAATCTTCCTTATTCCAACTTTCACATCCATATGAGGTTATTGAAAATGCCATGGCTTGGGTCAGGCACACCTTAGTCCTCAAGCTGACATCTTTGCTCTTCAACTCTTGAAAATGTTCCTGTGCAGCAGATTTTCCTAATGCAATACGTCGTCTGATCTCTTGACTGCTGCTTCCGTGAGTGTTGATAGTTGATTCAAGAAGA
Source organism: Chrysochloris asiatica (assembly GCF_000296735.1). Classification (NCBI taxonomy): domain Eukaryota; kingdom Metazoa; phylum Chordata; class Mammalia; order Afrosoricida; family Chrysochloridae; genus Chrysochloris; species Chrysochloris asiatica. The sequence continues at coordinate 18,530,767 of NW_006408571.1, read as the reverse complement.
ATGAAGTCCTTGACAACTTTAATCTTTTCGCTTTTGATAAGAATGTTGTTTATTCGTCCAGTGTTAAGGATTTTTGTTTTCTTGATGTTGAAATGTAATCCATACCGAAGGCTGTGCTCTTTGATCTTCATCGTAAATGTTTCAAGTCCTCTTCACTTTCAGCAAGCAAGGTTGTATCATTTACATATCGCAGGTTGTTAATGAGTCTTCCTCCAATTCTGACACCACGCTTTTCTTCATAGAACCCAGCTTCTCATATTATTTGCTCAGCATACAGGTTGAATAAGTATGGTGAAAGAATACAACCTTGTTGCACACCTTTCTTAATTGAGAAGATTAGGCTGGAAAATAACATGCCATGAAGTTAGGTGTGAATTGCCAAAACTCACCCTTCCCTCTATCCTTGTATCAGTACCTACATACCAAGCCCCACACTCAAATATCAGCCAGTGGTTTTCAGGCAAAGCTCACATCTCCCAACTCCCAAGCACCACCAGGCCAGAAATGATAATCACTTGAGAATGTTAATTGAATGTTATAATTATAGTTGATGCGTAATAGGCATTTTGCTCTGATGTTGAACACTGCCAAGAAAATATTTACTTGGCTAACTCAAGTCCATGACCAAGTCTATTTTGTTCACAACAGAAATAATGCTCTAATTTGGCATCACCAGACACACCACTGTGAAGCACCCTGGATATTTCAGACATAATCAACTTGTCTCTTACCCCTCTGCCCCTTTTATAAGTCATCTGCCTCTTTGCTTTGCAGAATCTCTACGTAAGTCTAATGTGGGATCTTTTGTGTCCCTTGCTCATCCTTCAATGAGAGCAGTTATTGATAGAAAATTAGTGGAAGGAGGGGGCATTAACATGGAGCTTTGGTTCGGGTTTCTTATCTCAACTACCTCTTCATCTATTCCGTTATTTCATTTGTACTGGATGCTCACCTCCCCACAGATTTTTGCTCTACACTCTTCACCTTTTAAATCACAGGCTTTTCCAAGCATCAACTCTGGCAAGTTGTCCTTGGCCAGGATTCAGGTCCTGGAAATGGTTAGTTGCCATTGAATCAGCTCCAAGTCATGGCAACCCGATGTGTTGTTGTTGTCAAGTGCTGCTGAGTTGGTCCCAACTCATAAAGACCCTATGCACGACAGAATGATATACTGCCCGGTCCTGTGCCATCCTCAAAATTGTTGTTACCTTTGAGTCCAATGCTGCTGCAACTGTGTTAATCCATCCTGTTGGTGGGGGGGAGGGGGGGTGTCCTTTATCAAGCATAATGTCTTTCTCCAGGGTCTGATCCCTCCTGATAACATGTCCAAAGTAAGAGAGACAGCGTGTCACCATTCTGGGTTCTAAGGAGCATTCTGGCTATACTTCTTCCAACACAGATTTGTTTGTTCTGGCAGTTCATGTTACTTTCAATATTCTTCTCCAACACCACAATTCAAATACATTGATTCTTCTATGCTCTGCTCTATTCACTGTCAAACTTTCACATGCTTATGAGGACATTGAAAATACCATGGCTTGGGTCAGGCGCACCTTACTCCTCAAATTAACATCTTTGTTATTTAACATTGTAGAGGTCTTGTGCAATAGATTTGCCTAATGCAATTGGTCATTTGATTTCTTGACTATAGCTTCCATGAGTGCTGATTGTGAATCCAAGCAAAATAAAGTCTTCGGTAATTTCAATCTTTTCTCTGTTTATCATGATGTTGTAGGAGAAAGATGAGGCTTTTACTCCCATAAAGCTTTACTGACTCAGAAACCCTATACAGGGTTGCTATGAGTGGAAACTGACTTGACAGCACACCTGTACTGCCACCACCCTCATGATGGCATTTATTGGTCCAGTAAGGATTTTTGTTTTCTTTCCATTCAGGTGTAATCATACTGAAGGCTTTAGATTAAATGTGTTAAATCCTTTTTGCTTTCAGTAAACAAAGTTGTTTTATCTGCATATATCAGTTTGCTGATGAATCTTCCTCCAAGCCTGGTGCTATGTTTTTCTTCATATAATCCAGTGTCTCGGATTATTTGCTCAGCATACAGATTGCATATATATGGTGACAGGGTACAACTCTAGAACACACCTTTCCTGAGTTTAAACCATTCAGTGGCCCTTGCTCTGTTCTAGTAACTGCCTCTTGGTCTATGTACAGGTTCTTCATGAGCACAATTGTGTTCTGGAATACCCACTTCTTTGCAATGTTATCCATAGTTGGTCATCATCTACACATGACCCTATGTACACCAGAGCAAACCCTTGTCTGGTCCTGCACCATCTTCATAATGGTTGGTGTCTTGGATTCCATTGTTGTGGCTGTCCTGTCAACCTATATCACTGAGGGTTTCTCCCTTGGTTTTGCTGACCCTCTACCAAACAGTCATTGAGAAGACAAGAAAGAAAGAAAAGGTCAAAATGGATGTCAGAAGAGACACTGAAACTTGCTCTCTAGTGTAGAGATGCTAAAGCAAATGGAAGAAATTAGGAGGTCCAAGAGCTGAACAGAAAATTTCAAAAATCAGCTCCAGAAGATAAATCCAAATATTACAACGAAATGTGCAAAGATCTGGAGTCAGAAAACCAAAAAGGAAGAACACGCTCAGCATTTCTCAAGCTGGGGGAACTGAAGAAAAAATTCAAGCCTCGACTTT
>NW_006408571.1:18515937-18519804 GCF_000296735.1 Chrysochloris asiatica | reverse complement strand
GTTATATATTAAACATTCATGGCTGATGACAACTTTAAGCATGCATGTGAAATGATTCAGTCAAATAGACAAGTGACAGTGGATTATGTGGCAAATCCTTTGCAAATCATCCATGACTCTGCCTATGAAATAATCCATGGCAGGCTTGGATTTCAAAAAGTTTGTGTGAGGTAGGTACTGAAACAACTCGTGGAAGAGCATAAACAGAAGCGTTTTGACGTCTGCAAACAAAATTTGGACTGATGCTCAATGGAAGGTTACAGTTTCTTTAAAAAGTCATTACTGGTGACGAAACATGGATTCAGAGCCTGAGAGTAAACAGCAGAGTATGGAATGGAAACATCCTCCATCAAGGGCCAAGAAAAAGTTCAAAAGTCCACCATCAGCTGGAAAATTGATGCTTACAGTTTTCTGGGATTCTCATGGGCCAGTTTTGGAACACTCTCAGGAAAAAGATTCAACAATCAACAGTGCTCATTAAAGTGAGTTGCTCACTGAAGCCTGAACTTTGGATTACATGCAAAAGAATGCTAGCCAAGGACATTGTGATCTTGCATGACAATGCACATCCACACACCTCTGTCTACACTGCTGACACTCTGCAAAAACTTCATTTGAGGTGTTAAATCATCCTCCCTATAGTCCTAATCTTATTCCACTGGACTTTCACCTGTTTGGTGCCCTGAAAGCAGCCCTTCAAGAATGAAGATTCACCTCTAATGAAGAAGTGAAGAAAGTGATGCATTTGTGACTCACAGATCTGCCTAAAACATCTTGAAATAAGGGAATATTAAGGCTTGTTGACAAATGGACAAAGTGTATTGATGAATAAGGAGACTGTGTTGAAAAATGATGTATTTGTCTTTTCTACAAATTGATTAAAATAAATTCTATAGCCAGAGTACAGATTTTTTTTTACTTACATATATATATATATACATACATATGTTGTTGTTGTGACATGCCATCAAGTCAGTTCTGACCCATAGCGACCCTATACAGAGTTTCCAAGGAGTGGCTGGTGAGCTTGAATCGCCAACCTTGTGGTTAAAGTTTACCTTGCAGTCCAACGCATTAACCCACAGCGCCACACCATTTATATACATAAATTCTAATTTAATATCAGAATTTGCATTTCATATAAACAACTTTTTTAGTATGTCTAAAATTTGTTTTTAATCTAGCAATCCTATGCCCAAACTCAGTGTCAACGGTCTTAGTCCCATTTAGGGTAGAGAAATTTGTCTCCTGCCATAACTCATATACTCACACAGCATACACATTTTAAATTTGTCTCTTATTTTCAAGACTAGTGTGGCACTGTGGGATAAGTGCTGGACTGCAAGGTTACTTTGAGTTGCCAGGCTGGTGATTCAAACCCACCAGCCACTTTTCAGAAACACTATATAGGGTTGCTATGAATCAGAACCAACTCAACGGCACTCAACAACAATAAAGCAACACTGAGATCTGAAAGACCCCTAGCTATCCTATCCCTATGGCTTAAGAAAGAGGTTTTGAGTATTGTTATTTATTCATTGATTCATTTTCACTTTATCGTACAAGCATTTATTCTGTAGTGATAGCAGTACATAAAAACACAGTGAGTAAGACACAAAATCCCTGACCACCTCATATTCTCTGGGTGCTCAACTCTCTCCCTTCTCCTTCCATCCCTTCATTTTATCCTTTCTTTGGTTTGATTTCATTTCTCATTTTCCCTAATTATCAGTTCTTAATAAGTGAGTAGAGACCCAGATTTCAATTCTGTGCAAATCTCCTACATTGGATGAGGTTGACCATACACCTCAACTGGTACATTTTCTTTAATCAAGAAAGGAGTGATGTTTTTAACAGGGGTTCAAAGATAGATGTAGCTTTAATTCTGCCATACAATGAAGCTATTTCTAGGGCCAATTAGTGCAGACTAATGTTGGACAGTCGACACTGAGTTTGGACATAGTGTTGCTAGATGAAAAACAAATTTTAGACATATTAAAAACAATTATTGTCTATCTGAAATTCAAATTCTGAAATTAAATTTGACTCTGCATACATATTTAAATAGGAGCCCTGGTAGTGTAGTGGATTATGCATTGGGTTGCTAAAAACAAGGTCAGAAGTTCAAATCCACCAGTCACTCTGCTGGAAAAAAGAGGAGGCTTTCTGCGCCAGTAAAGATTTACAGCCTCAAACCTATACAGTGTCCTATGAGTGGAAACCGACTTGACAGAATATCACCACCACATCCATACACGCACACACAAGTGAAGGTAAGTCAAAAACCATTGCTATAACATCTTGTCGATATGTTTTACTTTGAATACTTCCATATCTGGGTTGAGTTCTGGGTGATAGTGTCAGTGGGCTAGTCTTAGGTTGTTCACTGCTGTTGTTGGTTCTCTGTCCAAAGAACTCATTTTAATATTTCTTATAAGGCTGGTCTGTTTTTTACAAATTCTTTTGATTTCTGTTTGTTTGGAAACGTCCTAATTTTGCCTTCATATTTGATGAGCAATTTGCTGGATATATGATTATTGATTGGTCATTTTTTCTTTCAGAGTTTTACATATGTCATACAATTGTCTTTTTTTTTTGGACTACCCGAAGCATTTACTATTAAGAATGTTAACATTTAACATCTCTTTTTATAATAAATGGATTACAAGGCATATTGAGTGACTTTAAACCAAGGCATTCAGTATCTGGAAAATTGAAATATAATTGCAGTCTCCACCATATCACCTTAATCCCATGCCTGGCTTAACTCTCCGTGACACACATACCTTTTATTTCTCTTTACCAAGTAGTAAAGAGACCGCCCTCTGCCTCTCCCCAAAGACAACCATCTCCTCCTGCTGAAACTCATCCAGAGCCCTCTCACCCCAACTGAAGGTGATCTTTCCCTTTCTGAATTCCACCAAGTCTTTTGCTTACAGCAAACTTGCGTCACCTGTAAACTGCTCCATGTTCTTTCTCTCTTTTTTTGTATTCATGTTTTATCTTCCTGAATATAATACAGTATCTACTCCCTGAGGGTAGGGTGGTGGCTAGTTGTCTTTATGACCTGTTGGTATTAGCTGTTATTGACTTGGCCCCCAACTCATGGCAACCCCATGCCCACTAGACTTGTGGTCTATAGTGTTTTCACTGGCTGATTTTTCTGAAGTAGATCAACAGGCCTTTCTTCTGTTAAAACAAAGATCATAAACCAACAATAAAAATTGACTGAAGTTTATTTAATATGTGATTTGCAAATCTGTTCCAAAGATTAGTGATTCTTTAAAGACTCTGGCTGAGTCTTGGTATGATATCCTTCTCTAGGGACATAGCTCCTTCCTGATAATATATCCAAAGTATGAGAGACAAAGTCTGGATATCCTGACTCCAAGTAATATTCTGGCTGTATTTTTTCCAACACAGATTTGTTTGTTCTTTTTGAAGTCCATCGTATTTGTAATATTCTCTTCCAACACCATAACTCAAATTCATCAATTATTCTACAGTTTTCCTTATTAACTGTCCAACTTTCACACCCATGTGAGTTTTTTGAAAATACCATGGCTTGGATCAGGCTCACCTTAGGCCTCAAACTTATATCTTTTCTGTTTAACATTGTAAAGAGGTCTTGTGCAGTAGATTTGCCAAAGGCAACACATTGTTTAATTTCTTGACTGCTGCTTCCATGAGTGTTAATGGTTGATCTAAGCAAAATGAAGTCTTTGACAACTTCAATCTATTCTTCATTTATATTGTTGTTGTTGTTGTTGTGATGTGCCGTGGAGTCGGTTCCGACTCATAGCGACCCTACACAGGGTTTCAGAGGCTGTAAATGTTTACGGGAGCAGACCGCCTCATCTTTCTCCC
>NW_006408571.1:18508747-18515837 GCF_000296735.1 Chrysochloris asiatica | reverse complement strand
TGTACCAAAATGAAATGGTTGATGTTCAACCGTTTCAAGAGGTACATTATGATCAAGAGTCAATGATACTGAGGGACGAAATCCAGCCGTCCACAAGAGAAAAATGAGGTTTTCTGCTCCTGTGAAAATTTACAGCCTTGGAAATCCTAGGTAGGGTCACTGGGAGTCATAATTGACTTGGTAGCACACAAGTCCCACCAGCACCATATATGTCAAAGATCACAGGACTTGGGACCTAAAAGGATCTTAGAGAAACTAACTCCCGCATTTTAAAGAGATGGTCACTGAGAAACAAGTAAACCTACACAGCGCAAACCCCAAAAAATGTGAGCTATTTTCTTCCATCTATTCAGTGCCCTAACCATCTTTCCCTTGTCCCCACAGTCCCTGCAGTGTTCCCACCACCTGTGAATGTACCAACAATTTCTCCAGTGCCCCCATAATCTATCAGTGTCTCCACCATCTACCCACTGTCCCCACCACCTTTGTAGTGTTTGCACCATCTACTCAGTGCCCCCACTGTCCATACTGGGCATTGCACAGTATGCATATTGCTGCTACTATTCCCCACAGGAAATGCTTGCTTGCCTGGTTTCCTGCTAATGACAGCAGGCCTTCAAAAAGAGACATAGCTTTGAGTAGCCAGTCCTTTCAACTACCCTACAATACCCTATAGCCTTAGAGGTGCAATCCCAGAATGAGTTCAAGTATCTACCTTCTGTGTAGTCTTCAGCCACCATTTAGATTCCAACAATGGTCAGGCTAATTCTCTTTCAAATAGCATTAAATCTTGGGGATATGCCACCCTTTTCTTCCAGCTGTGCATTTATGAGTCTATAAGAGAGGGCCTGGACCTCGAAAACCCAGTTACGCAGTTTTCTTTGTTTTTGTTTGCATGTTTGTTTTTCCTTAACAGAGTATTATTGATAGCCTGATAAATGGGAGGCATTATTCATATTCTATAAAATCTTCACAGTGCTTTGAAGTCAATGAAGATCTGAAGATTCAGAAACATTAAGCAACTTTTTCAAAGTCACACAGCTAACTACTTTCTAGACCTGAGATTGAAATTCAAATTCAAATAGATAACTGAAAAGGTCAAGGTATGAAAGAGCTAAACTTGGAGCAAGCTATTGCTGAAGTTTGCGAAGTTTAGAGCCACAGAGTTGAAAACGTAGACTTCATCTCAACCAGTTCTGACCCATCTTCCATTGGATATTTCAATCCCCTCCAAAACAGCAGAGAAGTGGGAGGGCTATTCATTGGAGGACCTTCTACAGACAAACTGAGGTCCACCTTCCTTCAGCTTCTCCCAGTCTAGCTCTGGCCTCTGAGGCCACTCATCCTTTCTTTCTCTTGATGCCATTTAAGGATCTGGAATGAAAGCTCCGGCCCTCCTTCCATCTCTCTTTTACAACCTAAACATCCCCAGCTTCTTCAAATCTTTCATCTATGGCTGATTTTAACTCTTGGACATTTACTACTGATGTGAAGATGACTGGTAAGAGTTTGTGAGAGAGTGTTTTTGTTTATTTGTTTTCAGTATTGTAGTAAAATACAATATATGTATAAATAATTTCCATTTTTACATGCACAAGTTAGTGATGTTAATTAATTGCCTTCACCGTGTTGAGCATCCATCATCAGTATCCTTTTCCCGAAATTCCCATCACCCTACACAGAAACTCAGTATCTTTTGGCAATAGCGCCCTATTCTTCTTTCCTCCTGGTTCCTGATAACCACTAATAAACTTTTGCCTCTATTCATTTTTCTAATCTAGATCGTTCATGTAAGTGGAATCATACAATAGTTAACCTTTTATATCTTACATGTTCACTCAGCATCATGTTTTCAAGATTCATCCTTGTCATGGAATGTATCAGAACTTTCTCTTTGGAGCTAGATACTAATCCATTGTATATATGTGTCACATTTTGTTTTTCTGTTCATCTGTTGATGGGCACTGGAGTTGTTTCCACCTCTTGGATATTGTGCATAATGCTGAGATGAATAGTTGTTGCTGTTGTTGCTGGTAAGTGACATCAAGTCAGTCCCAACTCATAGTGACCCTTTATAGGGTTTCTGAGGAACACCTGGTGGGTTTGAACCACTGACCTTGAAGTTCAAACCAACCTTGTGGTCCTCTGACTAAACTTCAGTGCCACAACAGGACTTCAGGATGAACAGTAGTATATGCTTATTTGTTTGAATCTGCTTTCTAGTCCTTTGGATATGTACTTAGGAATGGAATTGCTGGGTCATATGGTAATTTTATGTTTAACTTTTTGAGGAACCACCAAACTAATGTTCATAATTACTGCATCATTATGCATTCCCAACTATAATAGATGAGTGTTTCAATGTCTCCACATCCTCACCAATGTTTGTTATTTTCCTTTAGAGTAACCATCCTAATGGTTTGAAGGTGTCTCATTGGGAATGTGGACTTTTGAAAGAAACATTAGTCATATCCCTGGGCATTTGAGTTGTGTAAATCCTCATCTCCACTCTTTGATAGACTCTACCAGGTGCCAGAAACGTTTAAGCACAACTTGTGGGTGATTTAGGAACATCCTTGAAAAATCTGCATGGTAGGTAACAAGATGTTTACCTGCAATTACCTCAGAGCAAAGGTTAAGCACTGGGAATAATGAAGACATTTAAAAAGATTATTTTCAAAATTTGCAAGAGAAGGTATGGGAACATATGTTCTTTAAAACTGCTGTAAACTATTCCTGTACAAATAGATTTAAAATACCAATAGTGAAATTCTTTGGAGTCCTTTGGGTGTGGGAGGAGTTCAGAAAGTCTCAGCTGGGAAGAGAGGGAATTTTTCCCTAATAGTTCCTTCCTAAATATTTTTATCTTTCAGTGGTCTTTATAATACTACACTTTTCCTTCTTCTCCTTGGGGATTATTGCCATGATATTTAGATAGGGTTGGTTTTGGGGTTTTTTTGTTTCATTTTGTTTTTTGCAATAAGTGTTCTTGAAAAATAGATCTTTCTTGGCAAATGAGAGAAGTTCTCTTGGAACTGCTTTCATCTCTGAGATATACTCACGTAAAGCAGTGTTTACGCTGTGGACCCCAGAGGTTCACCTGAAGCACTATTCTGCCCTCTATAGCTGCTTCCCATTCCTGCAATGTATTCTAGCTCAGACACAGGAGGGCCTCCGGAATGACCCTGGTTCTTCCACACTGTGCATCCTTCCTAAGGTCTGTGTTTAAGGAAGCTAAAAGTGACTGATAATTTTGATGACTTTTTGGTAAGTTCAAGATGAAATTCTCCTAGGTAACAAAGGACCACTATCCCTCTTTCCTTGAGATCTATTATGGCACTGTGGAGTCCTGGTGTGGACTGTAAAATCAGTTTGAATCACAAGACTAGTGGTTCATGTTCACCAGCTGCTCATAGGAAACCCTATACAGGGTCGTCACAAGTCAGAATCCACATGACAGCACTTAACAACAACAACAATTATGGTGCTGCAGGACAACTACTGGACTGCTAACTGCAAGGTCAGCAGTTCAAACCCACTAGTTGTTCCTTGGAAATCCTATACAGAATCTCTATGAGTCAGAACCCACTTGAGGTCACTTAACAACATCCCTCTTTTACACTTTTGTATAATCTTGATTGGCAGTGTTTGGAACCATGGACTAGAATCTACTGAAAGATGAATTACTGACTGAGCCCATCTTCTAAAATGCAGAATATTCAAAGGGAGTACTATATGAATATATTTGGCAATCTTATATGAACATATATGACTATAAATATATATATGTATATTTGTTGTTGTTGCTGTTGTTCTGACTCATCGCAACCATGTATAGGGTTTCTGAGGAGCAGCTGGTGAGTTTGAACTGCCCACCTTGTACTTCAAATGACCTTTTTAGTCCAGTGATTTTCCTAAAGGGTCACACCAGGCCTCCATACATAGATACAGGCCACTCAGTAAAGAAAAGGAATACTTTGGAGCCCTGGTATTGCACTGTGGTTAATGCACTGGACTGCAAGGTCGGTAGTTCAAACTCACCAGCCACTTCTCAGAAAACTTACACAGGGTTGCTATGAGTTGGAATCAATTCAATGGCACTTAACAACAACATATATATATATATATTCCTATGAATCTGGGAAGGTTGGAGTTGTCAAAAATAAAATGGAATTCATAAACATCAATATCCTTGGCATCAGTGAGCTGAAACAGACTGGTATTGGCCATTTTGAATCTGACAAACATATGGTTTACTATACTGGGAATGGCAAACTCAAAAGGAATGGCATAGCATTCATAATCAAAAAGAGCATTTCAAGATCTATCTTGATATACAATGTAGTCTGTAATAGGATAATATCCATACATCTACAAGGAAGACCAATTAATACCACCATTAATCAAATTTACACACCAACCACTAAAGCCAGTGATGATGAAATTGAAGAATTCTACCAACTTTCTCAGTCTGAAATTATCAAACATGCAATCATGATGTATTGATAATTACTGGTGGTTGGAAACAAAGAGGAAACATCCTTAGGTGAAAACTTGGCCTTGGTAATGGAAATGATCCAGGAGATCCCATGATAGAATTTTTGCAAGACCAATGACTTAACCATTGCAAATACCTTTTTAAAATAGCATTACAGGTAACTATACACATGGGTCTCACCAGGAGGAAAACACAGGAATTAAACTGACTACATCCAGTTGGGAAGAGATGATAGAAAACCTCAATGTCATCAGCAAAAACAAGGCTGGGGCCAACTAGAATAAACCATCAATTGCTCATATGCAAGTTCAGGTTGTTGTTGTTTTTGCTGTTAAGTGCCGTCAAGTCAGTTCCGACCCATAGCAACCCCATATAGGATTTCCAAAGAGGAGCTGGTGAGCTTGAACCACTGACTTTGCAGTTCAAACGACTTTGCAGTCTGACGCATTAGCCCACAGCGCCACACCAGGACTCCAAGTTCAGGTTAGAGCTAAAGAAAATTAAATCAAGTCTATGGGAGCTAAAATATGACATTGAACATATCCTACTTGAATTTAGAGACCATCTCAAGAACAAATTTGAGTTGTGGGATGACATCAAGAACATCATTCAGGAAGAAAGCAAAAGGTCATTAAAAAGACAGGAAAAAAAGAGAAAAAACAAAATGTCAGAAGAGAGTCTTAATTTGCTGTCTGGCATATAAATGCTAAAACAAAAGGAATAAATGATGAAGTAAAAGAACTGAACAGAAAATTCCAAAGGGCAGCTCGAGAAAACAGTAAAGTATTATAATGAAATGTGCAAAGATCTAGAGTTGGGAATCCAAAAGGGACGAATACGCTCAGCATTTCTCAAGCCGAAAGGCCTGAAGATACTCTATTTTTCCCATAGAATACTTGCAATATTGAAATATTCTATGGGCAAAATATTGAATGATACAGAAAGCACCAAAAGAAGACAGAAGGAATTCCTTGAGTCACTACACCAAAATGAAATGGTCGGTGTTCGACCATTTCAAGAGATAGTATATAATCAACAACCAATGGTCCAAGCTGCATGAAAGGCATTGGAGAAAAATTCACCTCCAGGAGTTGATGGAATACAGATTGAAATATTTCAACAAACTGAAGAAACACTGGAGGGACTCACTCATCTATTGTAAAAGTTGGATAATGAATGGGAAGACTATAGAAAAATGGATTTTTTTAAAATTATGGTGTTGAAGAAGAATATTGAAAGTATCATGAATTACAGAAAGAACAAACAAATATGTGGAAGAAGTACAGCCAGGACAGTGAGACTATGTCTCCCATATATTGGAGGGAGCAATACCTGGAGATGGACGTCATGCTTGGTAAAGTAGAGGGTCAGCAAAAAAGTGGAAGACCCCGAAGGAAATGTATTGGCACCATGGCAACAGCAATGAACTCAAGTACAAGGACAATTGTGAGAATGGGACAGGAACCAGCAGTGTCTTGTTCTGTTGTGCATAGGGTTGCTATTAGTCATAAAACAACTGAATGGCACCTAACAGCAACAATATACAAATGGACTTCAAAAAAAGTTTGTGGGAAAATGAAATTAAAAAGTTATTAAATTTTTTCATGAATTTTTTGAAGTATATATATGTACATATAGAAAGAGAGAGAAAGATTGTTGTACTGTTGTTGTTGTTGTTGTTAGGTGCTATTGAGTCAGTTCCAACTCAGAACTGCACACCAGAACAAAACATTGTCCAGTCCTGCACCCTCCTCACAATCATTGTTATGCTTGAGTCCATTGCTGATGCACTATGTCAATGCATCTCAATGAGGTGGGAGGGTCTTCTTTGGTTTTTATTCATCGACTCTCCACTTTATCAAGCATGATGTCCTTCTCCAAGGACTGATCCCTCCTGATAATATGTCTGAAATATGAGAAGAGAAGTCTCACCATCCTGGCTTCTAAGGAGTATTCTGGCTGGACTTTTTTCAAGAGATTTGTTTGTTCTGGCAGTCCATGGTATTTTTAATATTCTCCTTCAACACCATATCTCAAATGCATCAATTCTCCTATGGTCTTCATTATTCATTGTCCAACTTTCACATGCATATGAGGTGATTGAAAATACTATGATTTGAATCAGGCACACCTTAATCTTTAAACTGACATTTCTTAAAGAGATCTTATGCAGCAGATTTGCCTAGTGCAATACATCATTTGATTTCTTGACTGCTGCTTCCATGAGTGTTGATGGTTGATCTGAACAAAATGAAGTCTTTGACAACTTCAATCTTTTCTCCATCTATCGTGATGTTATTTATTGGTCCGGTGGGAAGGATTTGTGTTTTCTTTACATTAAGGTACAACCCATACTGAATTTTGTGGTCTTTGATCTTCATTAGTAAGTATTTTAAGTCCTATTTATTTTCAGCAAGCAAGGTGGTATCATCTGCATATCACAGGGTGGTTGTTAATGAGTCTTCTTCTAATCCTGATTCCACATTCTTCTTGTAATCGAGCTTCTTGGATTATTTGCTCAGCATACAGATTGAATAAGTACAGTGAAAGAATATAACCATGATGCACACCTTTCCTGATTTTAAACCATTC
>NW_006408571.1:18497550-18503487 GCF_000296735.1 Chrysochloris asiatica | reverse complement strand
GACCCTGGTGCACACCTTCCCTAATGTTAAACCATTCAGTGTTCCCTTGTTCTGTTTGAATAACTGCCTCTTGGTCTATACACAGGTTCCTCATGAGCACAATTACGTGTTCCAGAATACTCGTTCTCCACAATGTTGTCCATAGCTTGTCATGATCCACACGATCAAAAGCCTTTTCATAGTCAATAAAGCACAGGTAAATATCTTTCTGGTATTCTCTGCTTTCAGCCAAGGTCCATCTGATGTCAGCAATGATTATCCTTCATTCCACGTCCTCTTCTGAATACAGCTTGAACCTCTGGAAGTTCTCTGTCAATGTATGATTGCAGATATTTTGCATTATCTTTAGCAAAATTCTGCTTGCATACAATATTAATGATACTGTCCTATGATTTCTGCATTCTGTTGGGTCACCTCTCTTTGGAACAGACACAAATATGGATCTTCCAACTTCTTTTGGACAATTTTTCTATGGATTTCTTTTGTCTCTTCCTATTCTGGTATTCCAACCACACATAAGTTATTCCTTGTCATGGGGTGATGGTTGTGTGCCACTGAGATGGTTCTGATTCATATGATAGTGCCCCTCCCCCCCAAAAATATCTTAGGCTTTTTTTTTTCCATTATTTTTTCTGATTGTTCCTTTGTTGTTGTTGTTGTTGTTGTTGTTAAGTACCATCGAGTCAGTTCTGACTCATATCGACTTTTCATTGGGTTTCCTAGGTTTGAATGGCTGGCCTTGTGATTAGCAGTCCAGTGCTTATTCTGTGGCACAACACCAAGACTCTGATTGTTCCTTTGGTGGTGGTGGTTATGTGCTGTGGAGTCGGTTCCGACTCACAGGGACCCTGTATAGGGTTTCCGAGGCTGTAAATCTTTACATCTTTCTCCCTTGGAGCAACTGGTAGATTCTAACTGCTGACCTTGCAGTTATCCACTGAGCTCATAATCCACTACACTACCAGGGCTCCTTGTTGTTGTTGTTGTCAAGTGCCTTTGAGTCGGTTCCGACCCATAGCGACCCTGTATAGGGTTTCCAAGGAGCAGCTGGTGACCTTGAACCGCCAACCCTGCACTTCAAACGGCTCTGCAGTCTGGCGCATTAACCCACAGTGCCACACCAGGACTCCTTTGTTGTTGTTGTTGTTAAGTGCCATCGAGTCGGGTCCGACCCATAGCGACCCTGTATAGGGTTTCCAAGGAGCAGCTGGTGACCTTGAACCGCCAACCCTGCACTTCAAACGGCTCTGCAGTCTGGCGCATTAACCCACAGTACCACACCAGGACTCCTTTAGCAGATGAATATTGAGATTTGTGTTTCGACTCAATAATTTGGCTTTGCATTGATTCAGCTCTACTTCTTCGCCCTTTCAATGCATTATCTATTTCTGAAGTCTTGTGCTGTGGGATAAGCACTGGACTGCTAACCACAAGATCGGTGGTTCAGTCCCACGGGCCACTTTTGGAAACCCTCCACAAGACCATTATGAGTTAGAACTGACTTGAATGCCCTTACCAACAACAACAACAGTATTAATCTTCTGGTTTTTCTAATCGCTATTTTTTTATGGTTTCCAATTTTTCAGCTTTCTTGTCAGTCTGTTCTTATAGTGTTTTCCTGAGTTCTTTTAAAAAATTTTCTGCCTCTCCTTGCTTTCCTTGATCTTTCAATCTGTTGAAGGTACCTAAATATCATTCTTGTATATTCCTTATCCAGTAGTTCTGATACCATTTCTGGTATTATCTTTTCTGACTCTCTCTGTATTTTGGTTACTTGTCTGAGTCATTCTATCTTGTTTCTTTGTATAAGCTGAAATTGTCAGTTTTCTCTAAGACATTATGGTGTTGTATTTATATTTAATTGATGATTGTATTTTGGTGTGTTCTCAGGCACTTGCCACCTGTCTCCTGCAATAGAGACTGGAAGTGTGAACACAGTTCTCTGTTCTTTGTTGGTACAGCATAGTTCATGGTGGTTTCACACCCCTCCAGAGACAGGGCTGATACTCATAAGGCTTCGAAAGAGGAAGTACCACTGGTGGTTGCATTGGCTAGGATGGGACTGGTCATGCCCCCCTGCTCCCCTCTACACGCTGAAGGCAGGGAACAAAGGAGAACTGCACTCTCCTTGCCACCAACTTCTAGCCTTGTCCTGTGCCTGCAGGCTGTTGTATTGACAACCACTCACAGAAGCTCAAGACGGCCATGCCGCTCCACACCTGCTGATAGCCCGCTGGTTTTTCTTCTCTTTCACAGCTCCTATTCTAGCCAGCACTCAGTCCACATCTCTGTCTTATCTTCTGAAGCTCAGTGTTCCAGGACCACCATCTGTATCTATTTCACTTGGTCCCTCATGTCTTTGTTGCAGAAGGTCTGCTATTCCACCATCTTGCTCCACAAGTCACAGATAACATCTTAAAGGTGCTGTGTGTCTCTGAAACATAAAAATTGTGCAACGGTATAATGCATTGGACTGCAAAGTCGGTTTGAACTACAAGGTTGGCAGTTCAAACTCACTAACTGCTCCTCAGAAACCCTATGCAGGGTCACTATGGGTCAGAATCGACTCAATGGCACTTAACAATAACAACATTAAAATACTGGCCAGAAAGAGAGGGCAAATTTACAAGGCATTAAAGGATCGTGGTGTGGTATTGTAGGATAAGCACTAGTATGTTAACTGGAAGATCTGCAGTTCAAATCTACCCAGCCACTCCTCAGAAACCCTATGCAGAGTCAGTATGAGTCAGAACCGACTTGAAGGCACTTAACATCAACAACAACAGAGGACAAGTAAGAGTTTTCCCTAAATCAAACATTTGAAACCCAGGGATTGCCTGCCCTAGATGTTAAGGGTGTATTTGCTGTGCTGTGTTGGGCTGGGCTGGGCTGTGCTGGGCTATGCTGGGGGAAATACAGCTACTATGTAAAGCGATTTAAAGAAGCAAACACACCTTTACAACCAGTATAACTTTTCCAACACACACAGTTAGTTCCCTTAATGATATGAGTCTCTGTTTTTATTTGATTTAAACTTTTATTTTTAATTAAAAAATACAAAATTTTAGCTGAAAGGTCTATGTTGAAAAGATTAGTTTCAATGCAAAGAATTGTACTTGGGTAGGATGTAAGATAACTCAAAACACATGAGTATGTATAATTTAAACTATTAGGAAAGGAAAACCTGTATACATTTGAAATCAGCTCATCTGTTCTCCTAAGTTTGGTTTTGGGGTTTTTTCAAAGACTAAAATACACAACTTCTTCAAGTATTTGCCATTCTTTGTCTGAATCTAAAGACATTGTTTTATCAATGTCCCACTTAAAGTGTAAAACCAATACTTGCTCACAGACCACCTCCTGGATCTGCACACCACACCACCTAATGACACTTAATTGTATTCATTTTGGGCAGCTCAAAACAGCTCTATGCAAGATTTTTTTCATTGCTTATTATTGAATGGATACGAAATTTAAGCCTCAAGATAACCTTTTAAAGTATGTTAATGTGATTTCCTTTATCCCACTTTTTCTGTGCAGCAAATTTGTCCTCTTTTGCCAGAGGTTCATTGCCTTGAGGAGAGAAGGCAGTCATCTCAGCCTTTAGCTACCACATTGGAATCTTTAAACTGTAAAAACCAAGAGCTTCATTTTCAAACACAAAATTTAATTGGGAGGGAAAAAAGAATTAGGGGTTCCAATGAGCCAAATCTAAAAGAACTAAGTTTACAATGTCCATCATAAGCCATCTGATAGGTAGAATGCAGGATATGAATTTTTGTTGTTGTTAAACACCGTCGAGTTGATTCTGACCCATAGCGACCCTGTATAGGGTTTCTGAGGAGCAGCTGGTGGGCTTGAATCGCCATCCTTGCAGTTCAAACGGCTT
This sequence comes from Chrysochloris asiatica, assembly GCF_000296735.1. Classification (NCBI taxonomy): domain Eukaryota; kingdom Metazoa; phylum Chordata; class Mammalia; order Afrosoricida; family Chrysochloridae; genus Chrysochloris; species Chrysochloris asiatica. The sequence continues at coordinate 18,499,598 of NW_006408571.1, read as the reverse complement.
TGCAGTCTGGCACATTAACACACAGCACCACACCAGGACTCCAGAGCGAGAGATTAAAACACTTCTTAGACTGGAGGAGAAAGATTGGAAGTTGGGGAGAAGAGATCAAGAGTTGAGGACCAACTACGGTTCTTTTTCCACATACACACATACACACATACACTCCAGTGCTAAATCTGCCTTTTCTTTTCTCCTCATTGGCATGGTGTCTGGGGCAGGGAGCAATGACACAACATCATGACATCAGAGGATGGCAATCTAGTTTGTGCTCTCTCCAGATCATCACTGGCCTTTGTGAGAGTGCCTCATCTTGATGTTCTTTAAAAAGCTCTGTCTCCAGCTCCACTGTCTGTAATATTGGCATTCATTTTCCTTTCAGTGGTTTCTAGTTACTAACCCAGAGCTCTCAGGGAATCTCCTTCCTGACAGACCTCTTTTTATGGTCTGCTCAGCAGTTGAGTCCACCATTGTAGCACAGGGGAACATCTGGATCTCCTTCAAAGCACATACAGGCATGGAGAGCTAGAGAAGGTGGTGTAACGCTGTGTTCGAGACCTCTTTGTCTAAACACACCATGTCTTCACTTCCACTCTACTCTAATTGACCCATAGCCCACTTTGAAACCAACCATGGAGGTGGCCAAGGAGCGGCAATGTTTTGTTCCACTGTGCATGGAGTCACCCTGAGTCCCAGGCTGACTCGATGAAGGCCACTAGCAATATCAACATACAAGGACCAGCATGCAACTTGTAGCAAATGGCATCCATTTTCTTGGTTTTATTTTTCTGTCTTAAGTTCCTGGGCTCCTAATTCCTACCAAAAAAAAAAAAAAAAAAAAAAAATCCCTGCATCTTGAGAAATGTGTATGTGTAATTTTTATGTCTTCTCCATATATTTGTATTTCTTTCTGACCTATTTTCACATTTAAGATTGCTACTCGTATTAGCTATTAACTATTGGATTGTTTTCCCATTTATTATTATTACTTTTTAATTGCAGGAAAAAAAATCTCTCAATAATACAATCTTGTCAACACTTCTGTGCATGTCTTCTGCTGGCATGGGAGATTTTAGATGCTATAGATATTTTTAATAAATTATCTTAATTTCTCTGGTTGCAAAAATAGTGTGCATTTTTAGCTTATTTTTATGTGAACATCATCTATTTTTTGTGATTAATTCTTAATCTATTATTAGCTTTTTCTGTTCCCTTGTTGTCATCTTATCCCATTTGTTCTTTTCATTAAAACCTCATCGTTGTCTGCCTTTTGGCAGAGACATTTTAGCTTTGCATATTCTAAGTAGGTGATATTATCTAGTGCTATTTCTTACATACTTAAATACTGCATAAATTTATCACTTCGAAACAACTGGGCCAATATTGTTGTCTTCTTATTTTTCAGACTCCTATTGTCTTAGCCTTGATATTGAAGTCCTCTGTTGACTTACAATGATGATTTCAGTATATGCTAGTCAATTCGGTTGCTTCTCAGGGTATGTTCCAGGCCTACAAAGTTCACAGAGTAGTTGCTTCTTGGATCTATTGTTAAAGGGATTTTTTTTTAATCAGTTGATTCTCTAGCAGTGAGACTTTTTGATGTTATTTAATGTGTCCTATAACAATAACTTTGGATATAGTGTCAGGAGGGACCAGTAGCTAGAGAAGGATATCATGATTGGTAAGGTGGAAGGTCAGAGGAAAAGAGGCAGACCCCCAAATGGCCAAGTGGCAGCATCGATGGACTCAAGCATGGCAACAGTGGTGAGGCTGGCCCAGGATTGGGCAGTGTTTCGTTCTGCTGTGCATAAGGTCACTATGGGTCAGTACCAACTTGATGGCACCTAACAACAACATAACAATAATAATCATAATTAATAATGGGTTTATATGTGCCTGGCCCTGTGTTAAATGTTTTGCATACGTCATCTCATTTAATCCTTTCAAAATAAGCATTATTAGACCAATTTAACATATGATGCCACCAACCCAGTCACTAGGGGGCAAAGTATGAATCATGCCCATGACTTTAGAACCCCAAGCATATATCA
>NW_006408571.1:18488694-18489454 GCF_000296735.1 Chrysochloris asiatica | reverse complement strand
GAAATCCTGTACAGGGTCGCTATGGGTCGGAACCGACTCAATGGCACTTAACAACAACAACAATTAAAATAACAATTCTGGATTTCAAATCACATTATCATTTTCACTACATTTTTAAATCCACACAGCATATTGACTTGCTCGGGTTTAAAATAATTTCTGAAATGTTTCAGCATCTGTAGTTGCCTTTTCTCTAACTGCTTCCTTGTGCAGTAGGGCATGTAGGTGCCAGGAGAGTTAGTTAACTATGGAGCCAAGGTTATTAGCCATTGTTTTATGAAATCTGTGTCCCATATTCTGGAAGCAAAGAGAAACGTGTCAAGAACCACTTCTATTATATCTTCCTGGTGGCACCAGAGGCACAAACACAAGTCCCAGAGACCAAAGCGGTGCTGCTAGAAGGCCACTTGGGGAGGCTGCCGGCCTGGGCCTGGGCCGGGGACCCGCTCCACGCACACATCTTTTCTGCCCCTTCGGTTTCATGCAGCCTGCTACTCACCAAAGCCTGGACTCCTCAACCTCTGAAAAAGCACTTATCTTCTGGCTCCCATGGCTGGTCATAGGGACTTGGTCATTGCTAAATTTCCCCTCTCAAGCCTTCCACCCTGTTACTGTGATTCTGGATTTCTGTCATCTAATATTAGAGCTCTGGTAGCGTAGTGGTTACGAATCGGGCTGCGAACCTTAAAGTCAGCGGTTCGCCTGGGCTCCTAATTCCTACCAAAAAAAAAAAAAAAAAAAAAAAATCCCTGCATCTTGA
>NW_006408571.1:18444261-18488594 GCF_000296735.1 Chrysochloris asiatica | reverse complement strand
AACAACAACAATATTACAGTCACGACCCCCGCTCTCATTTTGTCTTCAAAAGTATAAAACACACTTTCAACATATCACATAAGTTTTATTTACACTGTTGATTAGGTCCAAAGATGGAATCCAAAGACATCTCAAAAAATCCTCCGTATATAGTTGTTGTTGTTGTTGTTAAACGCCGTCCAGTCGGTTCCTATCACAGCGATCCTGTGCAGGCTTCCAAGGCTTGACATCTTCACAGGAGCAGAAAGTCCCATCTTCCTCCTGCAGAGTGACTGATGGGCTCGAACTGCAGACCTTGTGGTTCACAGTCCAGTGCTTACCACATGGAGCCACTGCACTCCCTGATCAATTAACAAGTTATAATTCACTGGGTTATCAATCAACCTAAAAAGAAATCTCCAGATGTCTTGATGGTATCAAGACATAGAGATGTGACCATTTGTTCTCTGCCAGATTATGAATATAACTTAAAGAAATGGTAGTGATTTAAGGTTGAGAAAAAGTGTTATTAGTATTAGAGATCCCACAGAGCCAGAGCCTTAGCAATCCCAAGTGTGGGTTCTTATAGATTATTATTTCTGGCAACTTGTCTAGGAGCACTTCAGGATGGCTTGCTTATAATCTGCAGAGGTATCATGATATAGAGAATTCATCAGAAAGAGCTTTAATTTTATTTAATTGATCACATCAGCAAATGTGGATTTCCTTTCTAGATCCTCAAGTTTTACAAAGTGTTCTCCAAGCCTACGCAGCCTCTTCCATACAGTATGTAGATCATAACTGAACTCACACAATTCTTATTAATGGACTGACATACCCATGAAATGGGAACAGTCCACGGCTCACCAAAGCTGACCAACCATCAACTTCTCTTTCTTCGTTTTTCTTCTTCCTTTTTTAATCGCTAAAACTCCAATTATTTTCACTTTTCATATTTATATCATCTTGTGGTATTCAGTCCTTTGGGTGAGACTTAACCTCATAATTTCTCAGAATCTTTCCACACTTTTCCAGTACACCACAGTGGAGTTAATTAGGTTGAGAGCCTTAAACTCACTCCTATCTCTTCCTTTATTTCAGGTTTCCAGTCCCTTCTAATTTTCCAGTTGGCATATCCTTCTTCTTACAGGAAAGATTGGATGCAGAATAGAAAGAAGTGGTTGTTTTCTCTTATGAGTCGGGTTACTAACCTCAAGGTCAACAGTTCAAAACTACCAGCCATTCCATGGGAGAAAGATGAGGCTTTCTGCTCCCATAAAGATTTATAGCCTTGGAAACCCTACGCAGGGCCGCTGTGAATTGGAACTGACTCCACAGCACACTACCACCATTAACATTAAACCATGAGTCCCACCACTATCTACAGTCCAGCAGCCACATTGACATATGGATAGAATTGCCCTTGAAGTCAGATAATCTCCTCCCCCAGGAGTATCAGCTGCAAACCCTGCTTGACCTTAGGTTCCGCTGTCACACCACTGGGGAACGAACAGAAGCACTCAAACTCTGCCCTTCTTCAAACTTCTCCTTGCTTTGCTTCAAGAGAAGTGGATTCTAAATTGAATCCAATTCCAGGAAACTGCTTGGGCCATATGTACTGGTGGGCAGAGCTCCTGGGTGTTGAAAACTCATACCTTTTGGAGCATGCTTTGCTGTTTACTTCTTAAGAACTCCGAGGGAAAACCAAGGTCTTTTCCTGCATGGGAGAAGGGGAACTGTCTGACCGTGTCTTGCACTCTCTCTTTCTCTTTCTCTCTCTGCTGAACACTCTTTGGCATCTAACTCTTGAGATTGTCTGGTTCATCATACACTTCAGGTTGAGGACTAACAGCTGAAAGGGGATCCATTAAGTTATAGACATCAATCACAGTCTCAGACAAGTTTACCCAAGCTCTGCCTTACAGTTTGGGTATAAAATATGTTACTTTCCTATGTCCTCAGGGGTTGCTCCCTTGGGGACCACTTAAGGCAACTGGAAAGCATAATAGGATATTTTTGGGTCTATAAGACCATCCACTGACACAACATTTTACTCCTATTTTAATGCCAGAAGACTAGCAGCTAGAAACAGCCTTTGTAACTTTTCCCATCATTTTTGCAAATCTCTCCTTTAATAGAAGGAGCTCTGGTAGCATAGTGGTTACTAGTCAGACTGGTAATCTCATGGTCAGCAGTTCGAAACTACCAGTGGTTCCTCAGGAGAAAGATGAGGCTTTCTGCTCCTGTAAAGATTTATAGCCTCAGAAACCCTATGCAGGGTCACTATGAGTCGAGGTGGACTCCACGGCACACCACCACCTTTAGTAGGGTTTGATGCTGCATGAAACACTCTTCTAAATCTCTGCATTCTCTTCTTTTCAGTCTTGTTTCAAGAACTTCTGTTCCATGTGTGTTCCAACACCTTCTGTATTGTATGTTCATCAGGAAAACCGCAGGGAAAGCATGTTGATTTACTTAGAGCACTATTACCATCATCACTCTTGGTTCTCCTGGCTCGTCCAACTGAAAGGTAAATCATTCTCTTTCCCTTTAAATCACCAAGCTCTTTCCTGCCTCAAGACCTTGACATGTGCTGCCCCTCTGTCTGGAATACTCTGTTTCTATCTCTACCTTTCCACACACACTTTTCCCCACTGCAGCCTCACTTTTCACCTCTCTCCTCTCATCCTTCAGGTCTGAGGTTTCATGCTACTTCCTCAGAGGGGCTGTCTTCTGGCCCTCCTCCTCTAGTCTAAATTAAACCACAGATGAGTGGTTCAAACCCACCAGGTGCTCCTTGGAAACTCTATACAGGGGCTCTATGAGTCTGAACTTACTTGACTACACTTAACAACATCAACATGTCCCTTTTGTAGTCCCTGGGCAATACAGTTAACACATTAAGCTGCTCACCAAAAGATGGGAGATTTCAGTCCACCAGAGGCACCTCAGAAGAAAGGCCTGGTGATCTACTTCAGAAACATTTTAAAAAACAAAAAAAACCTCATGATTGTGACTCAGAGTGATCCTATACAGGGTTTCCAACACTGTAAATCTTTACACAAACAGTCTGCCATATATTTTCTCGTTAGTGAGTTTGAACCACCAATCTTGTGGCTAGCAGTTCAGTGCCTAATCCACGGTGCCAACAGGTCTCCTTGTGAAGCAAAAGCCACTGAAAACCCTACGGAGCACAGTCGAACTCTGACACACATGGGGTCACTAGTCAGAATCATCTCGATGGACACTCACAGTCATTTCACTCTGATCTTTTCCACCAAACCGTCTATCACATTTCTCATGACATTCTTGTCTATTTAATGTTTGTGTTTTTTGTTTTTTTCTTATCCATCCTCCCTCTTAGACTCTAAGCCCCATGAGAGCAGGGCTTGTATGCTTACTTGCCACCACAATTCGGCATTATGTAACGTCCATGGCTCATTCTGTGACTGAGAACACCACGTGATTTGGACTACACGTGAACACCATATCTCTTCTGACCGTGCTTTTTCCTTTAAGCTTCTTGAACAAACTTTGTGCTTTAGCAGTAATGTTCAGCATACAGAGGAGGATTTCCTTTTGGGATTTGGTCCCCAATCCATGTCATGAGCAATTTCTCCATATTCGATATAGGTTCGTCTCGCATGCATTTTCATTACCCTTGTAGCTTTCAGTGAAGCCAATCCTTTAACAATTTAGAGAATTTTCTTCTTTGTTTTTGAGAGTTAGTGTGATTGTTTAGTATGATATACCTAAATCGCAAGAAAGACCATTTATTGATTTTCCACTTTTGTGTTTTTTAATAACCTTTTATTTCTCTTCTATATTAATAAGTCCCCTTTACTTCTTACTGTTGCTCTCGTTAGTTCTGATTTTTCTGCATTTAGGAGCCATGATACACTGCACAGTAATATTTCCTAAAGAAAATTAAACAAAGATAACATTACAACACTCAACTGCCATACATGAGATTGGCTGCTGCTGTTTGTGAACTGAAGTATACACTTGTTGTTGTTGTTGGGAAGTGCTGTGAGTCCCACCCATAGCAATCCTGTATAGGGTTTCCAAGGAGCAGGTGGTGAACTTGAACCACCGACTCTGGAGTTCAAATGACTTTGCAGTCTGATACATTAGCCCACAGCACCACACCAGGACTTGTCATTGTTGTTAGGTGCCATCGAGTCGGTACCGACTCAAAGCAACTCTATACACAACAGAAAGAAACACTGTCCGATCCTGGGCCAACCTCACAATTGTTGCCATGCTTGAGTCCATCAAAGCTGCCACTTTGTCAATCCATCGCACTGGGGGTCTTCCTCTTTTTCTCTGACCCTCCACCTTACCAAATATGATATCCTTCTCCAGTGATATTATGTCCAATGTATGAGAGATGAAGTTTGGCCATCCTGGCCTCCAAGGAGCACTCTAGCTGCACTTCTTCCAACACATATCTGTTGGTTCTTTTGGCAGCCCATGGCACTTTCAATATTCTCCTCCAACACCATAACTCAAAAGCATCAATTCTTCTACTGTCTTCCTTATTCACTGTCCAGCTTTCGTATGCATATGAGGTTATGGAAAATACCATGGCTTGGGTCAGGCACACTTTAGTCCTCAAGCTGACATCCTTTAAAAAGGTCTTGTGCAGCAGATTTGCCTAATGCAATACATCATTTGATTTCTTGACTCCTACTTCCATGAGTGTTGATAGCTGATTCTGGAAGCTATGCCACCGGTATTTTAAATACCAGCAGGGTCACCCATGGTGGACAGGTTTCAGATGAGCTTCCAGACAAAGACAGACTAGGAAGAAGGAGTGATGAACTGCTTTCGAATATTTAGTCACTGAAAACCTTATGAATAGCAGATAAGCACCAGGACTAGTATATAGTGACTGCGTTAGATTGAAAGCACAGTACAGTACAGTCATACATACAGACATTCATTATGACTGCCAAGACATATGTATTATAGCTTGTGTGTGCATTATACCAAGAGATACCTGGCAGCACAATCATTTTTCAAACCAGAGATATGAGATAACATGCGTTGTATGTGGGAAGCTGGTGCATTTGCTACATCCCATTCTCCCACGGGAATTTCTGAATTCTGTTATAACTGTATGGGACCACAGATGTATATGTGGTAAGGCATCGCCCAAACAGACAATATGCAGTGCATAACTATATAACCCTACACACAGCCCAGGGTATTAAAAACCCACAATAAATATTTATCAAATGGATGAATGAACAAAATAATGCTGAATATCTTAGGAAGCTTTTTCCTAGAAGCCAGAAGAAAATAATAAATTTGAAAATGTGGCACCTAAAGAGTAAAGGAGCTCTGGTAACATGGTGGTTGCCAATCGGGCTGCTAACCACAAGGTCAGCAGTTCTAAACTACCAGTGCTTCCACAGGAGAAAGATGAAGCTTTCTGCACTCGTAAAGATTTACAGCCTTGGAAACCCTATATAGGGTTGCTATGGGTCAGAACTGACTCCACAGCACACCACCACCATCAAAGAGTTTAGAGAATAATAATTTTGTTTCTTAATTTCAAGGAACCCTAGTAGTACAATAGTCAACTGTTAGCCCAAAGGTTGATGGTTTGAACCTACTGATGGTTCCATGAGAGAAAAAAACTACCAGTCAGCCCCTGAAAAGATCACAGCCTGGGAAGCCCCAGGTTGTTGTTAAGTACCGTGGAGTCAGTTCCAACTCATAGAGACCCTTTATAGGGTCTCCGAGGCTGTACATCTTTATGGGAGCAGAAAGCCTCATCTTTCTCCCTCGGAACAGCTGGTAGTTTCAAACTGCCAACCTTGAGGTTAGCAACCCAATTCGTAACCACTACGCTATGGGAAGCCCCATAGGGCAATTCTATTCTGTCCTATAGGACTGTTATGAATCAAAAGTGACTCAACAGCCCACAACAACAATTTCTAAATTTGACTAACAATTGAGCCATTACCTCTCCTGGGGGGCGGTGGGAACTAGTGCTAGGGTGACCAACCATCCAAGTTTGTCAAGGACTGAAAGTTCTTCGTTGTAGGAAACCCTTCAGTCCTGGACAAACCAGAAGAGTTGGCTACTCTTCCTAGCCCAACCCTTGCCTTGACCTGATCTCTGAATGTTTTTATTCACCATTGAGGATGATATATTTTTGAGTAAAAATTGTCTCTTCTCATTACACGCAAAGATGCATTTGGCTGGACCCCAAATCTGAGGCTGGGTGCTTATTTTGGTTCCTGGATTAAACTCAGGGATCATCAACGTTGTTTTTCCCTGGAATGGCTGTTGCTAAATATGGCACTATTTTTATTATATTGAACTGTACAGGATAACATTTTCCTTGTCCCATATGTTATAGTCTTTATACTTGGACTCAAGAAATTATTGCCACCGATTATCTGGGTGCATCTTTATTTGGGCTTCTCTTTGCAGGTGTTCTTGAGGGGGTTCTATGATAATTCTTTGCGAACCTTATTTTTATAATTTTTTTTTTTTTTTTTTGCTTTCTTAATATTTTACTCCATTGGGGGAGGGGGGAAAAAACAACTTTCTCCAAATTGACCCATATGTTGGAGAACATTCCTCCTCTGACAATCCTCAAGGCCTTCCTATTGTTTCAAACCCAATTTAAGGGAGTTCTTGGCCCTGGCTATCCTAACTGTCTCATCTGTGAACCTCTTTTCTCCTCCTTCTCACTGGCTGATAATGATTCCAGTTTGCTAAATTTTGTTTCCAATGTCCCTTTTCATAATTCTTTGAAGATTGTGATTATAAGGAATGGTTAATTCATAATCTTCCTGTTTCTGAATTTCTGAGAATTGCTTTGTGACCCATTTCTTTTCTCAGTTTTTTTGTCTGTTTCCATTTTATTCTATCTTATAATAGTAATCACTAACAATACCATCTGAAGGCTTCACCTTTCATTAATCACCCTCATTTGCTCTCTTGAGTTGATTAATTAACTAGTTCACTATTTTCTTCCTTCAGGGGTTTGCCTGCCTTGTAACTCAGCAGCCATCATGACTGTTTCCCTGCTTTCAGATTCCACTATTATTGTTGTTATTAAGTGCCATGGAGTCGGTATGGACTTATAGCGACCCTATGCACAACAGAACAAAACACTGCCCAATCCTGTGCCAATCCCAAATCATTGCTACACTTCAGCCCATTGTGGCTGCCACTGTGCCAGTCCATCTCGTTGGGGGTCTTCCTCTTTTGGGCTGACTCTCCACTTTACCAAGCATGATGCTCTTCTCCAGGGACTGGTCCCTTCTGGTAAATATGTCCTAGGTATGAGAGACATAGTCTGATCATCTTGGCTTTTAAGGAGCATTCTGGCAGTACCTCTTCCAACACAGACTTGTTTGTTCTTCTGACAGTCCATGATACCTTTAATATTCTCCTCCAACACCATAACTCAAATGCATCCATTCTTCTACAGTCTTCCTTAGTCATTGTCCGTAAGTTTCAATAGCAGAGCTCTATTCCTTGAGAGGGGGCTACGAATTGAATGCAAAGACTATGGATCACTCATTCTAGCCATATCTTTGCTGTTCTGTCATTAGATCTGGTTGTTGAGACAGAGTTCAGGGCATAGTCTCTGGATTTTAGACACAGGGGTTCAGGAATATCCTCACCCTGGTGAATCCAGACCAATAACTTGGAAGAAAGAAAAACTCATATGGGAAGAAATAAATCTTATTGGGAGAAAGAAGAAAATCTGAAGATTTGTAAATGGAGGTTGATGAGGCACTTGCCTACCAGAAGGCCTGCTTCCAGCTCACGAATAATGAAATCAATACAAGAATCTTAATAATCAAAATGACTTGAAGGCACCAGAGTCTCAGAGGGCAGGAATGCACATTCTGTTCACGATTCCTTCCTGAAACATTAACTTAAAGAAACAGACACATACCCACGTAGCCTTTAATAATGGAGATATTACCAGGATGATACAACAGCAGCTTTGAGCTAGCGCTCACCTAAATCTCTCTCTCCTCTCTGTCTCCTCCCTCTTCTTGTGGGGTTTCTGCTTCAACCTTCCTTAGCAGAGAGTATCTGATAGGCCCAGCAATGCTCTCCAGCATGAGTCTCTATATTGAGCAGCCTCTCGATCCAGCTGGTCCAATCAAGACGGCAGAATTTGTTCTGCTCTCAGCATAAGGCTTTGGATGCCATAAAGAATTGCTAAAAAGTCACTTTTCTCAGAAGGAAACTATTTACCAGGCACTTTTGAGGTTGTGTGAGAAAGAAAGTGAGACTATGTATAGCTGGTCAAGCAAGGAAACAAGACTATATGTTCTGGCTAGGTTAGAAAAAGAAAATAAGAAACTAAGCAGCAACTTTCTGAAATTTTACTGATATTTACTGCTGACTTTTGTCTTCCAAATCTTTTGCCCTGATGTACATAAGGGTTGAAAAAGACAGCCATTTTTTCAACAAGTTTTTTTCTATAAAACTGTTTATTTCATACGCTTTCATCTGATAGATATTACTTTAAATGCCATTGGCTTCTCTAGCCTTTTTCTTTTCTTTTCCTTTCTTTGTAGTCAAATGCTACCTATCATTTAAGTCTCAAATCAACTGTCAAATTACCATGAAATTCCCTGAGTCTCCCAGCTATAAGTCTTCTCTTCCAAGTCTCACCATATCAGCTATTAATTTATCATGACCCTAGTGCCTGTCCACATTGCACTATAAATTGTCCCCTGCATAGGTGATCTTACTAACTAACTGTGAGCTTCATTTCTGTACCAAGCATTCACCATCCACCTCCAATACCTCCTGAAACTACATCTAGCACAGAGTAGGAGTTTGTGGTAGGCAGAATAGTAACTAATGTGTTGCCTTGCACAGCAAAAGGGAATTCAGGTGTCAGATGCAATTAAGGTTGCTAATCAGCTGACCTTGAGATGGAGACATGATCCAGGAGTACCCTGGTGGTGAAAGAAAAGCCAGAAGAAGGGCTCAACCCATCATTACTGACTTTAAAGAGGGAGGAAAAGCCACAACTCAAGTCAAGAGATGCAGGCAGCCTTTGTTGTTGTTGTTGTTGTTGTTAAGTGACGTCCTGTCGGTTCTAACTCATAGCAACCCTGTATAGGTTTCCGAGGAGCAGCTGGCAGGTTTAAACTGCTGACCTTTCAGTTAACAGTCTGGTGCTTATCTTACAGAGCCACATAAACATTTACAGTCTTGGAAGCCCTATGTAGGATCGCTATGAATCAGAACCAAGTCTATAGCACCAGATTTGGCCTGCTTTAAGAAAGGATCACTGACCTTGCATTTACAGCTCCAAATAGGGTTTCTGAGACTGTAAATCCTTCCTGGAGCAGAAAGCCTCTTCTTCCTCCCAACAATTAGCTGGTGGGTTTGAACTGCCAACCTTGTGGTTAGCAGCCCAATGCTTACCCTACATCACCACCAAAACTCTATTGATTTGCTCCTGTTGGCTGTTGTTAAGTGCCATGGAATCGGTTCTGATTCAGCCTAGCTCCGTACAGGATTTCTGAGGAGCAACTGGTGAGTTTCAACCACTGACCTTAAGGTTAGCAGTCCAGTGTTTATCATTCAGAGCCACTCTAGGTCTACAGGAAGGCTATAGAGGATTTTATTTTGTTTCACAACTGCTTTGTCAACATTGCTGTTGTTGTTAAGTGTTGTCCAGTTGATTCCAACTCATAGCGACACTGTATATGTTTTCTGAGGAGCTGCTAGTGGGTTTGAACTGCCGGCCTTTCAATTCATGGTCCAGTGTTGATCCTATAACACCAAACTAGTGTTGACCTTAATTGTTAATATTGCTGGCATTGCTTGAATTGCCACTCAGAATTAGCATTCATTCACTTGTTACTTTCTTAGTTACATCTTTATTCAGCAAGAGAAACTTACAGATTGTGATCATTTACCTATTAGGGACCTACTAGTTTTATAAATAACACTTTAAAAACACACTTTAGAAAATAAGTTTTGTCTTCTAGCTTGATTTTTTTATTTCAGTTTTAATTGGATTTAATTTTGTCTGGGACGTTTGTTTGTTTCCTGAGTAATGTTTTAAGAAATAATAACATCAACCATGAAACAAAATAACTTATATGTTATCTAAACTCTGTGAAGTAAACTATATGGTTCACAATTAATTAAAAAGTAGGAAGCTGAGTGCTACAGAAATAACCTGGTATGCTAACTTTAAACTTTGGCTTGATAGCTGATCATGTAATTTAAGACATTAATAGCAATTAATCATTTGCTATAACAGACAAAATTTATGTAGCCTATTTCATGTTATCACCCCACAAAGCTATGATTTCAAAAGAGCAACATTAACATTAAAATTAAATCAACCCAAGGAAAACTAACCTCTATTTCTTTTTAAACACTTTTTTTTAAATGTTTATTTTACAAAAAGTCAAAAATTAAAAGAAAAACCAAAAAAGAATTCAAAGATAAATAAATTTCAAGTCTCATCTCATCATTCATAAATACCTCCTATCTGCATAAAGGTGTGTTCTCTTTCCGTCTCTTTTCTGTGTGTGTGTGGCTATATGAAAATGTTATAACATTTCTGATGATACTATTTTGCATAACATTATTTTGTCCCATGATATTGACTGATGAGCATTTTTTCATTCCATTAAATGCTTCTGAAGCAATTATATAACTGAATAACATAATCTACATGGGCTAATTAAGCTGTACCTTGATGGGGATCTTCTGATTCCTTCATGGAAGGAAGAGTCCATTTTTTCTGCCCTTTGTTCCGAGATCAATTTCGTAGAACTCCCCCCCCACTCCCAACCAGGAGCAGCTGACCACAGGAAGAGATGCCTGTTTGGGAGACCCAGAGCTCCCCCTATGACCACACTTTGTCACACCCACCAGCTCTGTCCACTTCTTACAAGTCCACGCACATTGTGTTCTGAGGCGCTACTTATTTTTAGGTGATGTTTTCCTCGTCTTTCTGCAGCTGTTTTTAATCACAAGCTTCGGGCACCAAATCCCAAAGAGCCCTTGGCAGAGATAAGGTGTAAAGAAGGAAAAGAAAAGACACTTACCACAGCCATCTTGGACACCATATTTCTGAAAAGGGAACACGTCCACATAGAACTACACATTTGTGCATACTGTGGCAAAAACGAGCATAGGATACAAGACCAGACAAACCAGAGTTTGAGTCTCCACTCTGCCTCTGACATGCCAGCTGGCTGAGAAGTCACTTACCTGAATTTTAATCCCCATTTCTGGGTAACAGTCAATACTGCACTGTTTATACAGGTTGGAAGATTGTGTAAAATTGCTTTGTAAACTATAATAATGATCACTTAAAAGTTCTCAAAATATGCAAACACAATTCAGACAAGGTCTCTGCTATCTTACTCTGCATTTTTCTTTTTAAACATGCTTATCTTTCAGAAGTACGCTTATGGATGGAATGCTATGAAATCTAGGATTTGCTTCTAGCTGGGTGTGGCGCTGCAGGTTAACGCGCTGGACTGCAAAGTCAGCTTGAACCACAAGGTTGGCAGTTCAAGCTCACCAGCTGCTCCTTGGAAACCCTATACAGGCTCACTATGAGTCGGAACCAACTAGATGACACTTAGCAACAACAATAACAGGCCTGGTGGAAGGAAATTGTTAGCGGTTATAGATAAAACAGGATTGGACATTGTTTCGTTCTGCTGTGTATGGGGTCGCTATAAATCGGTTCCTACTCAATGGCACCTGACAACAACATAGATAAAACAAGAGGTGTAAGTTGGCTACTTAAAAAGCTGAAAACATTGAGCTTCATTCCACTAACCTCTCTAGTTTCATAAATATTTAAACTTTACTACAAAACACTGAAAAAACGAATAAAATCACTTCTGTTGGGAATGTGTAACTATTTTACTTACCTAGTGTTGCCATAGCCAAAACACCCCAAGTGGCTGCTTTTAAAGAACAGAAATGTATTTTCTCCCAATTTTATAAGCTGAAAGTCCCAATCCTGGCCTCAGCTATGTCCATTCCTTCTGTGGGCCTCTCTCTTAATTTCACATCCTTGGCATTCTTTTTCTCATACATGGGTCCTCACATGGGGTCTGATGGCCCCCTGTGTATGCTGCTGTCCCTTCTGCTGCTCTTTTTATAAAACATCATTCAGAACTCATTAGGGTTAGGTTCCACCCTACTCTGGTATGACCTCATTAACATTGTTGTTGTTAGGTGCCCTTGATTCAGTTCTGACTCATAGCCACCCTATGTACAACAGAACAAAACACTGTCAGTCCTGTACCATCTTCACAATCACTGTTATGCATGAGCCCATTGCTATTGCCACTGTGCCTGTCCATCTCCTTGGTGATCTTCCTCTTTTTTGCTTGACACTCCACTTTATCAAGCACAATGTCCTTACGCTATGCTCTCTCCTGACAATATGTCCCAAGTATGAGAGACAAAGTCTGCTTTCTAAGGAACATTCTGGCTGTGCTACTTTCAACACAGTTTTGTTGTTCTTCCATGGTATTTTTAATATTTTCCTCCAATATCATATTCAAATGCATCAATTTTTCTATGTTCTTCTTTATTTATTGTCCAACTTTCACATGCATATGAGACCATTGAAAATACCATGGCTTGGGTCAGGCACACTTCATCCTCAGACGGACATCTTTGCTTTTGAAGACTTTAAAGAGGTCTTCTGCAGCAAATTTGCCTGATGTAGCACATCATTTGATTTCTTGACTGCTGCATCAAGCAAAATGAAGTCTTTGACAACTTCAATCTTTTCTCCACTTATCACGATATAAGGATTTTTGTTTTCTTTATGTTGAGTTGCAACCCATACTGAAGAAAGACTGTGCTCTTTGAACTTCATGAATATATCAAGTCCTTTTTGCTTTCAGCAACCAGGGTTGTATCATTGCATATCGCTGGTTGTTCTTCAATTCTGATGTCTTCCTTCAATTCTGATGCCCCGTTCTTCTTGGTATAATCCAGCTTCTCAGATTATTTGCTAAATATACAGATTGAATACTTATGGTGAAAGACTACAACCCTGATTCACACCTTTCCTGATTTTAAACCATCAGTGCCCCTTTGTTCTGTTCGAATGACTGTCTTTTGTTCTATGTGCAGGCTCCTCGTGAGCAAAATTAAGTGTTCTATTGTCGGGGACTGGCCTCGACATAGGGGTTCGGTTCACGAGGTGGAGATACCTGGCGGCGATAGAGATAGCAAAAGAGACACAGAGATGCAAAGAGAGAGAGACACAGAGACACTCCGAAACCAGAGTGAATGCTGGACTGGCATCAGGCAGATCCTGCGTTGCAAACATCTCAGCCACGAAGGCCGTAATATCCTGCATAGTAAACATTTTAGCTAAACAGGCAGTATGGTTGCAATGCTGAACTGAGCCCCCTGCATGCTGTAACTCACGCCTTGCCAGTCTTAATGCAGCTGGATTCGTTCTGCGCCTTCCTTTTATTTAGGGGAGGTACTTTACACAAAGCTAGGAGGGGCTAAAACAAGGTACAGCTGTCAATCTTACTTTTCCAAACATTCAGGCAACTTTACATCGTACTTCGCAGGTTCGAATCTCACAACCGCAACTTGGTTTCTCAAGCTTAATTAACATACCTTTTAGCACCTAGCCTCAAATGGGGGGAGGAAAAGGAGGATTGGGAGGATTCCCATTGTGTCGGCTGCCCAGCCCAGATTCTTCAGGAAAAGAGACACCTGGGTGAATAGGCAGCACCTGGAAACACTTTAGGGAGGGCATTCCTATTGTCCTTAGAACAGAGACCAGGGAGCCACCCAATTTACTTTGAATGAATTCTCTGATGGAGAACTTTGCCTGTTTGGAATTTTACAGTCTTGACTTTTAGGAAAATATTACATTTATCTGTGGATATCAAGGGCTCCATGTATGAAATTAATAAATATAACTGAACACTAAGATGAAAAATAATTTGTTATTAACTGCCAGGTGGCTAGATTTGTTCCTCAGAGCCTGCGACCTGTAACACTCGGGCCCATAGGGCCTCGAACTTCTGACCAGGCCTTCACGGTCTGCAACATTCTAGAAAACCCATTCTTCTCAATGTTATCCATATCTTGTCATAATGCACACAAAGTCTTTGCATAGTCAATAAAGCACAGGTGAACATCTTTCTGGTATTTTCTACTTTCAGCCAAGATCCATGCTACATCAGCAATAATATCCCTTGTTCCATGTCCTCATCTGACTCTGGCTTGAACCTGCAGCAGTTCCCTGTCAGTGTACTGTTGCAACTGTTTTGTGATTATTTTAGCAAAAATTTTCTTGCATGTGATATTAATGGTATTGTGTGATAATTTCCACATTCCGTTGGGTCACCTGTCTTTGGAATAGGCACAAATTTGGATCTCTTCAAGTCAGCTGTCTGAGTAACTGTCTTCTAAACGTCTTGGCATAGATGAGTGAGTGCCTCCCATGCTACATCAATTTGTTGAAAGATTTCAATTTGTTTTCCATTGATTCCAGGTGCTATGTTCTTTGCCAATGTCTTCAATACACCTTGGACTTCTTCCTTCAGTACCATTGACTCTTGATATGATACCTCTTGAAATGGTTGATCACTGACCCTTTATTTTTGGTACAGTCACTCTGTATATTCCATCCATCTTCTTTTGATACTTTCTGCATTATTTCAAGTTCAAGGTTAGAATTTTTTCCTCAATTCTTTCAGTTGGAGAAGTGCTGAACATGTTTTGGTTTTCTAACTTCAGGTCTTTGCACATTTCATTATAATGCTTGACTTGGTCTTATTGGGTTGCCCTTTGAGGTTTTCTGTTCAGCTCTTTTGCCTCCTCATTTCTTCCCTTTGCATTAGCATCTCTACACAAGAGAGCAAGTTGCAGTCTCTTTTGACATCCACTTGGGTCTTTTCCTTCTTTCTTATTCTCTCGATAACATTTTGCTTTCTTTCTGTGTGATATTCTTGATATCATCCCACAACTCTTGTGGTCTTTGGTCATTAGGGTCTAATGCAGCAGGTATGTTCTTGAGATCATCACTAAATTCAGTTGGGATGTGCTCAAGGTCATATTTTAGCTCTTTTGAACTTGTTTTAATTTTCTTGAACTTCAGCCTGAACTTCCATATGAGCAGTTGATGGTCTGTTCCACAGTCTGTCCCTGGCCTTGTTTTGACTGACGATATGGAGCTTTTCCACTGCCTCTTCCCAAAGATTTGATTTCTGTGAATTCCATCTGTTGGGGTCTATGTATAGTAGTCTTTTATGTTGTTTAAAAAAGGTATTTGCAATGAATAAGTTATTGGTCTTACAATATTCTATCATGTAGTCTCCAGGATCATTTCAATCACCAAGACCATATTTTTCAACTACTGATCCTTCCTCTTTGTTCCCAACCTTCATATTCCAATCACTGGTAATTATCAATACATCTTGATTGCATGTTTGATCAATTTCAGATAGAAGTAGTTTAAATTAGCACAGGAAAAACCTACTTCCAAACAGATTTACATTTACAGGTACAGGGTTAAGGACTTCTACATTTCTTTTGTTGTTGTTACATGCTGTCAAGTCGGTTCTGACTCATACTGAACTCAACCGAAGAGCAACTGTTTGGTTTGAACTTTCAACCTTGCAGTTAGCAGTCCAGTGGTTATCCTTTGTGCCATACTTTGGAGAGAACACAATTCAATACATAACATATACCTTGAGGAGAGAAAAAAAGGAATGTCTGGAAAATCCTCCTTAATTATTATTAAATTATGATCAGTAATAAACTCATTGTAATTAATGGTATGATTAATAAATCCCATTCATCATCTATTCATCATGCTTTGACAAGTATATCAACAGCAAAATGAAGCAACTTAAATGAGTATGTTATCTAAACTCTATGAAGTACACTAGGCAATTTACAATGAATTGAAAAGTTTTAAGTAGTTAGGGTAATACTAGCAGTTGAAACAAACCCTCCAATCAGTGGTTCACCACAACAGAAGCTTATTTATCATTCAAGTGAACATCTAATGTAGGTGTTTCTGGTTCGTCACCAGCTTTTAAGGATTCTTACTCCATCCAGGGTTGCTATGAGTTGGAACCAATTGGACAGCATTTGACAACAACTCCATCCATAGCATGTTTCTGCCCTTATCCCTGGACTTCAAGGTCCTCAGTATTTAATTAATGGGGGAGGGGGTAATTGAAAGGAGGGAGATGGCCCACACTTACCTCTTAGCCACCTCAATCAGAAAATGCTACACATAAATTCCACTCACATTTCATGAGACTCAAATCTGTTTTATAGCACATCTAGGTGTGAGGAGATGAGGCTGTGGCAGCTTAGTGGTAGAATTCTCACTTTCCATGCTGGAGGCCAGGGTTTGATTCGCATCCAATGGACCTCATGCCCACTCACCACAGTCTCAGTGGAAGCTTATCTGTTGCTACGATGCTAAATAGGTTTCAGCAGAGCTTCCAGAATAAAATGAACTAGGAAGAAACGACTGGGGATCTAGTTTCAAAAATGAAAATCCAGTGGATCACAAACACTCCTGTCTACAGTCCCCCATGGGGACGGCGCAGGTCAGACGGGGCAGCATTTCCTTCCGTTGTGCATGGATGTCCATAAGTTGGCCGCTAGCAACAATGAGAGGGAGGCTGGGAAATGTAGTCTAGGTTTTGTGAGCAGCTAGCTAGATTGTCATATACATTAATATAATTAATAGAAGGGAACATATGCCAAGAACAGATGCCAAGACTGAGCATTATCTATAGTTCGGGTTAAAAATGAACAATGTAGTTCTTTTTGTGACCTTCCCAGCACACTTGATAGTTTTGTTTTCAGGAGTCTTCAGAGACTACATTTGTTTTGTTCATTTGTTTGTTGGAAATTCATTCAAAAAAGTATTTGTCAAAGCACATACTATGAGCCAGTAATGTATTCCAATGGAAAGTAACTTGTTGGCACTGGGGACTCTCCCTTTGCTCTGGTGAAGATGTCAGGCCCCTTGCTTCCTCTCAGAGATGCCACCAGCTTCCAGAAGAGAGTTGCAATAGGCAAATACCCATGTTCCATTCTAGTAACCTGATCTGGCTTTGCCTCTAATTAGCTGGGTGGCCTCTACATCTCCTCATAAAGTGCAAACCCCATAAAGTGTGAGCACTGCACAGGAGTTAGCTCCACTCCGTCACCACTGTCACCATGCCTTCCGCCACCCACCCCACACCGCAGGTCTACAACAGCTCCCATTTTGAATGTGCAGGTAGGGGAATTGGGCAAAGCATTTTATTTCAAATAAATATCTTTTCTTGAATCCACTAGCTGTGAAATTTGCCAGTGAGGATGTGCGAAGTGTGATTATTTTGATGATGGAAAATTGGAAAGAGAATATTTTACATCATGGCTTGCCAACCTTTTTCATAGACAAATATAATATTAATAGATATCATTTATTAAATGCCCACTTTTGTGAAAAATGCTAAAATGTGTTTTTTTTTAAATATTCACTTTAATTTAATTTCCACAATATCCCTATGAAGAGGGTGTAATTATCTCCTATTTTGCAGATCGAACAGCAGTAAATAAGGATCAGAGTGGTTTATAACTTGTCCAAAGTCACACAGCTCCTGTACATCTGAGTTTGTTCTCTGCCCCTGGACCTTTGAACGACCTCTTTCTTTGATGTGGCAGGAAAGAATCATAATAGTCATGTAATAGCAGTTCATCATTTTCCAAGTCCACGCTCTCCTTTGATCCTCATTTGCCCTTTGAAATAAGCAGAGTGGGAATTAATTGCCCAGTTATGACAGGAGGAGATACTGAGACTCAGGGAGGCCGCTCAGGTGAACCATGAGGGAGTCAGGACTGAAACCTTGCAATATACTAATACTAACATTTACTGAACATCTATTTCTTACTTAGTGTTCTTAAACGCTACGTCACAGGTGCCTTTATTAGACCCAGTTTAAACTTCAGAAATTAACATTTACATACAAGAATTTTATACCCAACTGTGGAAATTCTTCAGTGGTGCAAATATTGGAGCGTTCAACTACTAATCAAAAGACTGGACTCCAGCGGTGTCTCAGAAGCCAAGCCTAGTGATCTGCTTCCCAAAAGTTTACAGCCTTGATAACCTCATGGAGTGAAATTCTACTCTGCCGTGAGGTCACCCAGAGTAGGAATTCGCTCAACAACAACCTGCTTTTGTTTCTGTTTTTGTTTTTATACCCAATCCACCGGGATGGAATGAGGAATACAACGTTGAAACATTGTTCAAAACTGAAGAGACTGGCCGATTTGAAAACAAGTAACACTCAACATTTCAGTAACTATATCCTGGACATCTGTGGTGTGGCATGCAGCCGGGGCCACAGAGACAATGCCCTTGCTTTCATGAAGTGGCATCTTTAGTAGGGGAAGACAGGTGACAAACAAGGAAACAAATCTGAAAGGAAAATGCTTTACAATAGTGCCTTGGAGCTAGGGAAACATTAAATGTAATGAAGGGGAGAAAATGCAGAGACTAGGGAAGCACACACCCATCACAGCTCCTAGAACCACGATGCTGAGTCACATGGCCCCTGGACTTACCTTCTTAAGCAGTGGTATGGTCTCTTCCCCTAAATAATTTTAACCCAGTGGAGTCAATACTTATACCCCACAATGAAATTTAAAATCACAATGTTCACTATTGCCATTACTGACTATTAGAACCATTTAGATGAATAATATTTTACAGTTATCAAATACTTTAAATCTCTTATTCAATCTATCTTAAAATAACCCTGTGAGTTATACAAAACAGGGATTATTATCCCATTTCAAAAGTAAGAAATCAAGCCCAGAAAATGTATACAATTGCTCAAAGTCCCATAGCTAATTACAGGCAGAACCAAGACCTAATACAAACTTTTTAACTATAAAATATATGCTCTTTCTACATAAATCTGGCTCACTCAAAATACCCCAGTTGTCCCCATTTATACCAGATGCTGCAGGTTAATGTGATGGACTGCAAGGCTGGTTTGAACTGTAAGGTCAGGGGTTCAAACTCCCCAGCTGTTCCTCAGAAACCCTATATAGGGATGCTATGAGTCGGAACCAACTCAATGGTACTTAACAACAACAAACAATCTGGCAGGAGTCCTGGTGTGGCGCTGTGGGATTATGCACTGAACCAGAAGGGTGGTTTGAACCACAAGGTTGGCAGTTCAAACCTACCAGCTGCTCCTTGGAAACCTTATACAGGGTCACTATGAGTGAGAAGTGACTTGAAGGCACTTAACAACAACAGCTAATCTGGTAACTTGATGCTCTGATTTGATAACTTTATGACCACCTCAGACAAGCTCTCTCCCAGTCTTGATGTACAGCCAATCTCTTTACTCTTGAGGGTTTTGCCCCTTGTCCAGTTCACAGTCATCAGAGCCCACGCACTTCTCTGCTTCAAACACATTTGAAATGGAGAATCTGAGTGTGTGGTAGTGGGACCAGGAGGGACCTTTGAGAAACAAGCTGTGCTACTCCCATTGTTTTTACTCAGGCATAAATCTTTGTTCTATGATGCAAATTTTGAGAAGTTGGTGCCAATCTGCTCTGAACAAAAGAATCTGGGTCTGAACAAATACAATTTGAGAGGGGAAGTCTGGCTCTCCTAGTTGCGCTTTTGAGCATCTGCCTCTACCCACTGCTCTCCACATTGGACCTCTCCCAAAGGTAGTCAGTCGCAAAATTTGAGGAAAACTTCTAAGAATGGTTATAAGTTACAGAAGTTAAAGAGAGCTCAGGGTATCTATCATAGATCAAGGATATTAAAATAAAGATCCTTATGAATCAACAGACTATGATACTGTTAAAGAGCCATTGAGTCGGTTCCAACTAAGAGTGCCTTGTAGAACACAATAGAACTGCCCACATAGGATTTCCTAGGCTGTGAGAAGCAAATTGCTAGATTGTTTTTCTCCTGAGGAGCAGTTGATGAGTTCAAACTGCTGACTTTTTGGTGAAACTCTTAACCATTGCATCATCAGGCTCCTCAACAAACCACTCCAAAAAACAAAACAAAAAAACACCCATTGCTGTCATCCAGTCAGTTCCAACTCAGAGTGACAGTGTAGGACAGAGCAGTGTCCCAAAGCTTTGGTCTTAGACGGCGACTACCACATCTTCCTCCTGAAGAGAGACACTTGGGTTTGAGCCGCTGATGTTTCTGTTATCAGCCAAGTACTGAATGTCTGCACCCGCCAGCACTCCTTCAATAGACAGAAAGGCCCTCATAACCTCAAAGACCTTTAGCATTCTGTGAAAGGGGGAGGCCTTGGTTTCAACAGAAGGTCGTATAATCAGAAATCATTAAATAATGCTCTTCATCACTATTAGTATTTTAGATCAGAGTTGAATTTTAATATGCTGTGATTATAAAGCACCTTGGGTCTTGTTAAAATGCAAGTTCTGATTCAGAAGGTCTGGGGTGGGGCCTGGGATTCCGCATTTTTCACATACTTACTTCCAAAGGGAATGCTCACGCTGCAGGTCCACTCATGGGCCAAGAAACAAAATGACAGAGGACATACACAGAGTGAGTGAGAGCTGTGATCTCTCCTCTTCTCTTCACCGCCACCCACCCCACACACTTCCATATTTTACAGGCCTTCACATTGTGCCCGCAGCCTGATAGTGTAATGGCCATGGGGTTTTTCAGGAAGACTGGAGTCTATACATGTAACAAAGCTAAACAAAGCAGTTTGGTGGCAAAAAAAAGAGAGGTTTTCAGATTTGAACTTAATCCCCAATCATATTAATAAAATGATTTTCTAATCATTTATTAAAATGATTAGAAAATAACATATCAACATGCACAAATGCTAATGATGTTTGATGTTGGGTGACAGAATAAAAATACGATTCTTTTATTTATTTGGTTTGGCATATGACTGAATAGACGAGAACATAGAAATATACACTTCTGTTAAACAAGGGTTTGCTTAATACATATATATGTAAAAGAGTGTTGTTACTATAATATTAAAGCTAATAGATAATTTCACCCCAAAATAAATATAGGACCAGGTCTTTGATAAAATATGAGGGTAAGTCAGAAAGTACTGCTTCGCAGACTCCAGTTCATACATGCATGGTTTATCCCAAACAAAACGTGTTTAAACACGTCTCTGAGACCAATGGATGGCTGCAGACAAGTTATTTCAGTAATATACTTGTCTTACTCACATTAGTGTGACTTCAAAAAAAGGGGGGTGGGGATGGCAATTGAAACACTGACTTCCAAGCGGATCTGCTGACCCTGTTCAATTTGAGGCAGAGAGGGCAGTGCAGAAGTTTGTGGCAACTGCTTTTTGGGATCACAAAAGGGTAATCTTAATAGATTTTCTTAAAGGGCACAGGACAATCATGGGGAGATATTTTGAAAAAAAAGTCATGAAAACTGAACCCGGAAAGTTGCACAGAGAAATGTTTCTTTCATCACGACAATGCACCTGCTCATCCTTCCGGAGTAGCAAGAGCTGTCCTACAAGAATTTGCAGGGAAAACTTACCCTATTCACCCTACAGCCCTGATCTTGTGCCTTCAAAACTTAAAGAACATTGAGAAGGAACACCATTCGAGTCCCTTGAGGATGTCAAACTGCCATTCTGATGTGGCAGAAATTGAAGAGCACAGAATTCTTCGGGGCAAGGGTTAGAGAGATAGGAACACCACCTTCAGCAGTGTGTAGGCCTAGGCAGAGGATATATTGAGAAGCAGCTTCACATTTTGATAATTTTTAAGCAAAAGTTTCTATGATTTTGTAGCAATACTCTCTTCTTGTTGTTGTTAAGAGCCGTCGAGTCAGTTCCTACCCATAGCGACCCTGTATAGTGTTTCTGAGGAGCAGCTGATGAACTTGAACCGCCAACCTTGCAGTTCAAACGAGTTTGCAGTCTGGCGTATTAACCCACAGTACCACACCAGGACTCCTTACTTACCCACATAAAAAGTAACCAAAATTCAGTGTAGAAAATTAAAAGTGTCTCCTCACCACATCCCCATCCTTGGGAAAGGAGGAAGATGTTTGGAAGGGAACATGATCAGGGTTTTGCTTGTGGAGATGACAAAGCTTCTTCCAGCTTTGTGTAATTAAGAGAGCAGCTTCATTAGGTCAAGCATGACTGGCCTGGGGTGAGGTGGGGAGCTAAGTAGAA
This sequence comes from Chrysochloris asiatica, assembly GCF_000296735.1. Classification (NCBI taxonomy): domain Eukaryota; kingdom Metazoa; phylum Chordata; class Mammalia; order Afrosoricida; family Chrysochloridae; genus Chrysochloris; species Chrysochloris asiatica. Next base: position 18,466,404 of record NW_006408571.1, on the reverse strand, counting down.
AGAAGGGTGAAGAGTCACTGATATTAGTCTAGGAGCCTGGGTGGTACCAGCAGCATGCAATTGGCTCCCAACCTGAAAGGTGGCAGTTGAACACACTCGGATTATAGTCAAGAAAACCCTATGGAATTGTTCTAATCTGCAACACATGGGGTAGCCTGGATCGATGGCAGTCAGCAACAGGAGTACTACTCTGAACGCAGGAAGCACTCAACTTGGTGGGCAGGAGCAGTTTTGTAAGCTGTAGGACAGGTGTCTGTTGTTTAATCAGTTCTGACTCAGTGACACTGTATAGGGTTTCTGGGGAGCAGCTGGTGGGTTTGAACCACCAACCTTGCAGGCCAGTGTTCATCCTTCAGTGCCACACCAGGACTCTGTAGGACAGGTAGGAACATGCTGTTCTTCTTCTCCATGACTTTTATCTATACTGACTCTGAGGACGGGGAGAGAAGTGTTCAGCTCTCCAGACGGGGTAACTCAGACTGGAGCCCAGACGTGCTGAGGAGAGACAAGCGATTCTTCAGGGGAGTTCCCACAAAATAGCAGAGATTTGAAAGGTAGCAGTTAAAGAATGGTGGTGCTCTGAGAAGGATAAGACCTAGAAATAGCAAGGTCAGGAAATGGGGTCGGTTCAATTTCCCTAGAGAATGGGAAAAGCAGACTCTGTACAGACACTTTAAATTGTCTCATTTCCTGGGGAAAGCCTCTAAGAAGACTGAGTCTGTCCCACGCTCAGGTTTGCTCCCACCCCCTCCAATCCTCCAGGGCTAAGTAGTAGCCCAATTAACCCAAACTCAAATTATATACACAATGTTCATGGTACTTTATCCAATTAATGTTATAATGTTAAAATTTTCCCACATGATCCAGAAAATTTTTGAGCACATTTTAGAAACAGTATCATATTCCATCATATGGGTGAATCATATTTTATTTAAGTATTTCCCTTTTTTGGATGGTTGGGTTACTTTCATTTTTCACTATTACATGATAGTGTAATCAACATCGTTATTCACACATCCTTGATCATATATATAATTATTTTCTATTTAGAGAAACTTTTTTTTTTATCAAAGTGTACCATAGATATAGAAAAATATACAAAATTAAAGTGTACTGTATAATGAGTTTTTGCAAAGACGACCACCCTGATCCGGTAAACAGAATACTAGTAGATTCCAGCCTGACTTGTGTGCCCTTCCAGTCACTATGTTGTCCCCAGGGTAACACTCTCCTAATTCTCAACACTAGTAGATTGGATTTTAAATGAAACTTACCAAAGTAGAATCTATACATTTTGCCTCTGATTTCTTATGCTCAACATTATGTTTGTGAGAGTCATCCAACAGTTCATTCATTGACATTGCTGTATATTATTCCATCAAATAAATACATACAACTTTTCTTTTATATTTTGTTCAGCATTCTTAATGATTCTTAGTTACTCCATCATAGCCAAAAGTAGAAGTCCATTCCTTTCTTTTTGTGAAATTCACAGAATTAGATAGAATTCCTGGGTGAAAAGAAACAAGAAGCTTTTTTTAGACCATTGGTGTATAGGGAGAATTGTTTTCCATAAAAGCTGTGATAATCTACATACAAGAAAAAAAAATCATCAAAATGCCCTGAGAGGTGACTGTAGGAGCCATTCTAATTAAATTACATGTAATGTTGATAAAAATTAAATAATACTATTAATAGTGTTTTACACTAGAAACAGTATAGTTTTCTAATATATAAATTGGAGTCCTCATGTGGCACTGTAGGATAAGCACTGGACTGCTAACCGCAAGATTGGTAATTCAAATCCACCAGCTACTTCTCAGAAACCCCATACAGTGTCATTATGAGTCAGAACCAACTTGACAGTACTAAGCAGCAGCAAATATATAAATGAAGGATCCCTGGTGGCATAATGGTGGCACGTTGGACTGATGACCTCAAGGTCAGCAGTTCAAGTCCACCAGCTGCTCCACAGGAGAAAGATGAAGCTTTCTGCTCCTATAAAGATGTACAGCCTCGGAAACCCTATACAGGGTCACTGTAAGTCAGAACTGACTCAACAGCACAAAACCAGCTGGCTGGCCAATATATAAAGTATAAATATTAAAACCCTGGTATCACATTTTTACAAGTCCTTGTTGTTGTTGTTGTTAAGTGCCGTCAAGTCGGTTCCGACCCATAGCGACCCTGTACAGGGTTTTCGAGAGTGTAAATCTTTACGGGAGTAAAGATTTCTTTCTTTACTCATCTTTCTCCCGCGGAGCGGCTGGTAGTTTCGAACCGCTGACCTTAAGGTTCGCAGCCCGCTTAAGGTTCGCAGCCCAATTCATAACCACTACGCTACCAGAGCTCCTTTGTGTTCATTTATAATTAAATTCTCACAAAAGTCTGACAGTTAAGCTTCACTACTGCTGTGTTTTTTAAGATGAGAGAACTGTGGCTCAGAAAAACCCGTGTGGCCTGACTAAACCACGTGGCAGTGAACAGCAGAGTACAGGCTTGAACTGGAAGGTTCTCTGCCTCCACAAACAATCCTCCTGGTTCACAGCAGGCTACCCCCCCCTCTAAGGCACAGAAAGGAAAATACATCTCAGACATTGCAATACACAACTAGATGCCTGGGAGAGAAACGGCCCACCTTTCAATGTGGAAATGTACATCTTTCAAAGCCCAGTTGAAATACCACCCTGTCCCCATCAACCCACTCACGTGGAAGGAACACCACACCCATCTGGGTTCTTGCCTACAGGGTCCTGGGATATTGTTGCTGAGGTCATTTAGTCTTGGAATTGCAAATGGAGGGGGGCAAAAAGGGTACACAAGTACCATCCTCCCCTCCCATGGCAATGACAGACATAATCACCATCTAGCCACGTCTGCCTCTGAGTCCATCGCTACCTCCCCTTCCACACTGGCTCCTCGCTGCTTCTTGAACATGTCATTGCTAGCCAGCCTCCAGCCTTCACATCTGCTGGTCTGGGATTATCTGCAGCCAGCCCTGATGATACATCTTTCTGTCATTCAAGTCTCAGCTCTAATACTTCTATCGTCTCCTCAGAGAGCTCTTTACTGACCACCCTCCCTAGTTTACTTTTTGTCATATCATCATTGTCTGCATGTAGTATGTTTGCTAACCTTTTTGCTGTTATTGTTGTTTCTTCTCACCCTTTCTTGAGAACAGGGGCCTTTTTTGGTTTGTCTACCTCTCTCCAGTGCAAAGAGGCTCTGGTACATACCAGGTGTGCGATCCATAGTTACTGAAAGAGCCAGTTAATCAGGATGCACTTTTCTGCAGAACTCAGGTATGGCGTTTCAATCTTTCCCATTACAGTAGCCATTCAGTACAAATAATCAGAATTCGTTCAAGGGAATAAAGCCTTTTTTGCAGGCCTAACCAGAGTCCTGGTGTGGTGCTGTAGGATCAGCACTGGACTGCTAACCACAAGGTTGACGGTTCAAACCCACCACTTGCTTCTCAGAAATCCTATACAGGGAGGGTCACTATGAATCAGAAACAACTCAGCAGCACTTAACAACAACAGTAACAACTTCCTTAAGGAATTCTTCTGTGGTGCTGTAGAATAAGCACTGGACCACTAACCACAAAGTCGGCAGTTCAAACCCACCAGCCCTTCCTCAGAAACTCTATACAGGATCACCGTGAGTCAAAACCAACTTGTTGTGGTTAAGTGCCTTCAAGTCGGTTCTGACTCATAGCAACCCTGTAGAAGGTTTCCTAGGAGTAGCTGGTGAGTTTGAACTGCCAACTTTGTGGTTAGCAGTACAGTGCTTACCCAACAGTTAGTTACACACCAGGACTCATTCTCTCTGTCTCATTGTTGTTGGTAAGTGTTGTCGACTCGGTTCCAAATCACAGCGACCCTGTATAGGGTTTCCTAGGAGCAGCTGGTGGGTTTGAACTGCTGACCCTGTGGTTTGTAGCCCAATGCTGATTAACAACAGCAACTTCCTTAAGAGGGCTCTGGTGGCTCAGTGGTGGATTTTCACCGCCCAATGAAGGCACTAATGAAAAGCAAAGCTCAGGGATTGACAGAATACAAATTGAAATGTTTCAACAAACTGTTGCACTCATCTGGCCAAATGGCAGGAAGAGAGTTATCTTTGTGTCCATTCCAAAGAGAGGTGACCCAACAGAATGTAGAAATTATAGCACAGTATCTTTAGTAGCATACACAAGTAAACTTTTGCTGAACATGGTTGTAGCAGTACATTGACAGGAAGCTGCCAGAAATTCAAGCTGGATTCAGAAGAGGTCATGGAAGGAGGGATATCATTGCTGGCATCAGCTGGATCTTGCCTGAAAGCAGAGAAAATCGAAAGAATGTTTGTTTGCGATTTATTGACTATGCAAAGACATTCAGCTGTGTGGATCATGATAAACTATGGATAACATTATGAAGAATGACTATTCCAGAACACTTAATTGTGCTCATGAGGACACTTACACAGGCCAAGAGGCAGTCATTTAAACAAGACAACGGAATACTGCCTGGTTTAAAATCAGGTTATGTGTCTGCCAGGGTGGCATCTTTTCACCATGCTTATTCAATCTGATGCTGAGCAAGCTGGTTTATGTGAAGACTGCCGCATCAGGATTGGAGGAAGTCTCCACCTGTGAGATGCAGATGTCCCAACCTTGCTTACTGAAAACGAAGAAGACTTGAAGCACTTGCTGATGAAGACTAAAGAATATAGCCTTTAGTGTGGACTAGAGTTCAATGATAAGAAAACAAAAATCCTCACAACTGGACCAATAAACATTATAGTCATACACAGAGAAAAGACTGAAGTCATCCATAATCAATGCTAATGAAAGCAGCAAATCAGGCAATCAAATGACATGTTGCATTGAGTAAATCTGGTGCAAAAGACCTCTTTAAAATTTGTAAAATAGCAAGGCTGTCACTTTAAGGGCTAAGATGCACATGACCAAAGCCATGGTATTTTCAATCGCCTCATATGCATGTGAAAGTTGGACAGCGAATCAATAAGACTGAAGAATTAATGCCTTTGAATTGTGGGATTGGTGAAGAAAGTACCATGGACTGCCAGAAGAACAAATAAATTTGTCTTAGAATGTTTCTTAGAGGTGAGGATGGCAAGACTTCATCTCACATACTGTGGACATGTTATCAGCAGGGACCAGTCCCTGGAGACGGATATCATGTTTGGTAAAGCGGAGGGTCAGCGAAATAGAAGAAGCCTCCCATTGAGATGGATCGACACAGTGTCTCCAACAATGAGCTCAAACATAACAGCACTGATGAGGATGGCCCATGACAGGGCAGGGTTTTGTTCTGTTGTACGTAGGGTCGCTATGAGTCAGAGCTAACTCAACAGCAACCAACAACAACGTCCAGGAGACCCAGGTGTGATTCCTAGCCAATACATGTTATGTACATCTGTCTGTCAGGGGAGACTTGTATGTTGCTGTCACACTGAACAGGTGGAGCCTCCAAACTAAGAGAGTCTAGGAAGAAAGGCCTGGTGATCTAATTCCAAAACACAGATCTAGATCCAAGAACCCTGTGGATCCCAACCAGCCATGGGAATGATGCAGGGCCAAGCAGTGCTGCATTCTGTAGTACACAGACTGACTGGATTGCAGCTAACAACAATAACAACCTTCACCCTCATTCTATAAATGTAGAAATTGAGGCCCCTTGAACAAGAAACACATTTTGCCCAAAGCTACTGACTGAGTGAAGGGCAGAGCAGGGACTGGTACCAGCTCCTCCCACCCAGCCTTCCTGCCTGGCCCTCCCCACCACAGGCAGATGCCAGGAAAAGCTGCTGTCTGTCGTAAACCGTCAGCCACGATGCAGAAGAGGAGAGGCATTGTGCTTCGGGAGCCTGTCTATGAATTACGCACCTAATTACCAGCTGCCTTTTTTCCCCATTCTGTGGATAAAAGTCTGATCACATATAAAATTCTCCCTATGTTTCCGTGGATACAAAGTGATCCTAATTTCAAACTCCCTTGCAAATGGCAAATGAGTGAACTTAATTTTAATAAAAACAAGGAAAATCGTACGTGTGAGCTTAATAAAATCTAATTTGGGCAATTTGGAGCTCATAAAATAAAGCCTTTATGTAAAAACTAGCAATTACCTTTATGAAACAATACAGTGAACCCTTGGCATTTGGGAGAGATGGAAGCCAGAGGGCTCCAAGGATAAGGAAATGTGGTCATAATGCAAGAAAGCTGGAGACGCAAGTGCGGTTCTTAGTGTCAGAGGATTTGAGCGTGAGTCCCCACGCTTCTTAGCTGTAAGACTTTGAGCTAATGACTTCCTTGCTCTACACCCCAGTGTCTTCATTTTTTAAATGAGACTAATGGAACGTATTTTACCTAGTGGGATATTTGTATGGACAAATTAGAAAATGAATAGACAAAAACTATGTAAAAAGGTCCAAGGATTATTTCATCTCACCTATCTAACATTCTTCCTAGCAAAGAGGGGGAAGAAGGATCCGGATATGTACAAGTCCAGTCAAAGGATATGGTGAGAAGTGGAACCTTCCCCATTCAAGCATCAAAGACCCATATATGACAGGCTTTCAGAGGTGACTCCCAGAGGTGGTTTGCCAGAACCGGAAATGAGAAGTCAGACTGTGCTTGCACAAGACCCAGATCTTTTGATAAACCATCAGTCAACATCACCCCTCATATCTGCACCACCAACAGACCCCATTGGACTGCAAAGTCAGTTTGAACTACAAGGTTGGTGGTTCAAGCTCACCAGAGTTCCTCCGAAATTCTATACAGGTTCGCTATGGGTCGGAACTAACTCAACGGCACTTAACAACAACACACAGATCTTTGCAGCAGACCAAATTAGTCCGAGTTTACAGGTGAGAAACACAAACCTCTATGAGATGCATCAACCCCCCATCTGTCCATGTGCTGCCTCACACCCTGCTTGCTAGGATGCTGGAAACTCTGCTGACAGTAATTCAGATGCCAGCAGGGTCACTCATGTTTCAGTCATGTTTCCAGACGCGGACAGACAGGAAGAAAGGTCTAGCACTCTGCTTCCAAAACGAGGATATTGAAAGGCCTATGGATCACAACAGCATAATGGCCATGCTGGTGCTGGAAGACGAGCCCCCTAGGCCGAAAGACACTCCAAATACACACAGGCCACAGCAGTGAATGGGCGCATACCAAGGATCATTGAAGATGGCAGAGGGCCAGACAATGTTCTTTCTGCTGTACGTGGGGTCACCGTGGGTCGGTGATGACTCAAAGGTAACACCAACAACAGGAGGTGCTGTGATTTAACTCAGGTCACACAACCACATGCTCAGGTTCTCAGATTCCACCCTCACTGCCCACTGTACAAAAGCGTCTGACTCTCAGGCTGAGGGCATCATATCTGTAGGGTCCTTCATCTCCAGAGGGCATTTGCAGCTTCTACCCGAGCTCCTGATCCACATCCCAAGAGCCTATTCCTCGCTTCCAGGCTCCCACCCAGCAGGGGCTTTCCCCAGTCCCTCTCTTAAGCAGCCTCCACTCCAAGCAGAAAGCAATTTTTCCTAGTGCATTCCCAGAAGCCAAGTGGGTAATTAATTGCACTGAATAACACATTAAATGTACTAATAATTGGGTAGTCACAGCAAAATTATTACTTTGAAGAAATATTACTGATTCCCTGTTGTACTTAACATTTCTCCTTATTTATCATTACCATTTTAATCAATAATTGTCACAATACTAATAAATCCATCTTAATTTTAATTGTGTTCAATTGGATGTACCAGTACTTGAGTATTTTGAGCATACTTCATTATTTATATTAATTTAAGATCACTTAAGGGCAAATTGCGTCGATTTTACTTTCAAGTAGGTTGGTGATTATGACAAAGTTTCTCTAGATTCAGCATTTTCAAGTGTAGAGAGAGTGTGATGTGTCGGGCATCTGTCTCTTTTTGTTAAGGGTCAGCAATAGAGAAGATAAAAGAAGACTCTCAAAGCCCCCACTTGAATTATTATCTCCTGGCCTTTTAAAAGAGGCTGGGGTCCCTGGAAGTATGATGAATAACTCAGCGACTTTGCTGGTACGTATGCCATCTAATCATTAATGCAGTATTTATTCATCCATCCATTCACTAACACCATGGGGCAGACACTATGCTAGGTACAAGGAGACAGGAAGAGAAAAAGCCAAACAAAGTAAAAAGTGTCAAGAGGCCCTTAACAAGTTTCATCTGAAGGGAGGCAGGAATCAAAAGGCAGAGAAGGTAAGTAACATCTCGCTGAAGGAATTGAGGTGTACTTCTATAAACAGACAAGAGCCTTGGTGGCACTGTGGGTTAGGCGGTGGACTTCTAACAAAAGGTCAGTGGTTCAAACCAGCTGTTCTGCAGGAGAACAATGAGGCTACTTTCTCCCAGAGAGATTTGCAGTTGCTACAGATCAGGACCATTTCTATGGTGGGGTTTGGTTTGGGATTTTTCTCTGTTGTTAAGTGCCATTGAGTAGGTCCCAACTCTTAGCGACCTCGTATAGGGATTCTAAGGAACAGCTAGTGGGTTTTTACTGTTGACCTTGTGGTTAGCAGTCCAGTGCTAATCCTACAGTGCCACATCAGGACTCATTTTTTGAGGTCTTGAAGGTTAAGCAGGTAAGATTTGGCAGAAAGCCTGGTCTCCAGCGGTAACGTTGGAAGTGATGAAAAGCCCCAGAAGAAAGATGGACAAGCTCTGGCAAGGCCATAGGTGAACCTCAGACATGGCTTTGATTGGGTGGTTGGAGGAATGTCATGAAGAAGATTAGAAAGCAGGATGGTGAGTTTTCTTAGGGACATGCTGAGTTGGAGGAGCCATGAAGGAGTCAGGTGAAATTGCCTCACAAGTAAGTGAAAAGCTGTCAGAAGACCAGAGGAGTGGTCGGTGCTGGAAACAGGGGTCCAGGAGTCCTCAGAAAGAGACTCCCATGGGAAACAAGGGTGGGAGAGAAGGGTCCTAATGGAAACCATTGCCACTGGAGACCTAACTTCACCGGTGTGTCCTAACTGGTCCACAGCCCAAGGCCAGCTGGGACAGTTGCTCTACCCAGGGTCTGGAAATCAGGGCATATCTTTGAATCCAGTTATTCTGCATTAAAACTGCCTGAAAGCTGTGCTCCTAGCTCATCTTCAGAGGCCATCCCACTGCCTACGAGGGTAGGTATGCGTGTGACAGAGGGCAGTGGTCCTCAGAGCTGCACTGGGTGTGAGTCTCCACAGGCTACACCTAGGGCTGGAGAGCTGAGGTCTCAGCACCTGCAGTTATTGGTTTGCTCTGGTGATTTCTAGAAACCTAGAAATTGTAGGAATTTCATGGGGAAGAGGCTCCACCTCCTGGTAATATGCAAAACCAACATTTCTTCAGCACTTTACAGTTTATAAGCAAATCTCAGCTTTTAAAATCTCTTTTAAGATCTAGCTCTAGATCTGAGTAGCAGTTATGTGGTGGTGGTGATTGTGTGCCATGGAGTTGGTTCCGACTCATAATGACCCCATATAGGGTTTCCAAAACTATAAATCTTTACAGGAGCAGAAAGCCTTATCTTTCTCCCTTGGAACGGCTGGTAGTTTCAAACTGCTGACCTTGAGGTTAGCAGCCCGACTCATAACCACTATGCTACCAGAGCTCCTTAGTCAGGTATATACAGATGTAAAATAAAAGTAATAATCAAGATTACAGTTAAGTGACATATAGTTCATTCTACCACAGTGGTGCTTGTTTGCCACTGAGTCAGTTCTCAATCACAGTGACCTCGTATAGGGTCTCTAAGACTATAAATCTTTATGGGAGCAGAAAGTCTCATCTTTCACCTGTGGAGAGACTGGTAGATTCGAACTACCAAGCATGTGCTTAGCAGCCCAGATCATAATCCACTACGCTACCAGAACTCCTTTATACCACAGTAAAAAGGTACAATCCTTATAATCGCCCAATGAACCAAATAGCTTCATTATCCACACGTGAAGGAACCAGAGAGTGGACAAGTCATTCTAGGTTCAGGGTTGGTGAGAGGCCTGACTGAGAAGCCAGCATGGACAGGCCCAGACTCCTCAGTCATGTGATGGGAAGATCACAGCACCAACAGGCTTGGAAGGACGAAGAAGGGAGCACACATGGCTTCTGAAGGCCTCCAGGATGAGATCTGCTGACTCCACCCAGCCCTCCCTCTCTCTAGGTCTCAACTTTGGGCTGGACAGACGTTTTTTCTGGGTGTATATTTTCGCTTGGACAGCAACCCACATTTCCAGGGCCCTCCAAATTGCTTTATGTTAAATCTTTCAAAGATCTCTCGGGAATTTAGATAAAACGATTACTACAAAATAAAACCAACCTAAGGTTCCCCAAGGAGTACTGGTGGTGCTGTAGGGTAATCATGGACTGCTAGACAAGGTCGATGGTTCAAACCCACCAGCAGCTCCGTGGGAGAAAGATGAGACTTTCTGCTCCCATAAAGATATATGGCCTCTCAACCCCTAGGCTGGGTGACTGTGAATCAGAACCAACTCTACAGCCTTTAACAATGCTGCGGACAGGTTAGCATTGTGCTTAGTGTTCCCTCAAAAGAGAGCAGCTACCGAGCGCTGATATCTACCAGGCTCTTGGATCGCTAGAAGGGAATGGGAAGAAGCAAGTCCTCCTCACTGTCCTTTAAAAAGGAAAGCAGTCCTTTAAAAGGGGAAAAGGCAAGAGAATCTAATGAGTATGTTGTTACTGTAGTTGTTAAGTGCTGTGTAAACAGTCCAACTCATAGTGACCCTGTATAGGGTTTCTGAGGAGCCGCAGGTGAATTTGAACAATCGACTTCAAGGTTCAAACCGACCTTGCTGTCCAGTGCATTGTCTCACAGTACCACACCAAGACAAAGTGCAAAGTGCTTAAGAATCCAGAGTAGAAAGTGACCAACTACCTGGAAGAATCCAAGGAAGGCTTCACACAAGAGATGTAATTTGAAGTGGCTTCTTAACAGGTGCATTTAATTCATTTACATTCAGTGTAATTATTGAAAAGTATTGATTAATTGCTGCCATTATGTTTGTTTGTTTGTTGTGGTGTTACTGCTTCTTTATTCTGTGTGTCTTCCTTTGTTGAGTAAATGATTTTTGTGTTCTTGAGGTGGCTTCTTAGATATACTTTAGGGAGGCAGAGAAGAAGGTGCTTTCCTGGCAAGAGGGTGAACAAAAATGTCACGGTGGAATTGTCATCTCTGGAACGGTGTTACTATCCTTCCAAAGAATTGGGAAGGTGTAACATACCCCATGCAAAAGATGTTAGAAAGACAAGAGGCTTAGGGAAATGAAAGTTCAGTTCATTATAAGTATAGACATTCCTACACAGAGAGGTAAGAATGGGTATCCACCTAGCGAAGGAAGAGGAAGTAGAACCCTGAGTAGAGTCTGGCTTCTTTGCATGGCCCTTTGTCAGGGGAGTGCGTTGTTCTCCTGGGTAGAGTGTTCAGGTCCATATAGAGTTTCCTTGAATCCTGTTTTCTCAAGTTTCAGATTATCAGCAACTAAATTTATTTCTCTTCACAGTGATTTCCCATCTCACCTATCCCTCTTAACCAACTATCCTCTCAAAAAAATTTTTCTCTCTCCTGCTTCCTCCTTCTCTGAAATTCCTCATTGCTGAGGTCCGCTTCCCCTTCTTTCCATGTTCTAACTACCTAATCAGCTGATCCCTAGAAGTGAAAGTGCATCAGAAGAGGTTGTGGAAGAGAAGTTGAGGGCAGATCAGAAAGGGTGGGAGGGGTAAATCAAAAAGGGCCCAGGAGAAGCCATCAAGGCAAGCAATCAAGTCCCTTTTGGACAAACCCTCCTCTAAGACTGAAACTCAAAGGGAACACATGAGCAGGCATGTAAGCTTGTTGGCGACCACATTGGGCTATTGGTGAGTGGAAGAGGGGGAAAGGCAGCAATGAAGAAATGGGCTGAGTTCAACCACGTTCCATAGACTCCTAGTGACCTGGAGATGAGAGGAAGGGCTGGTTGGTCCAAAGTGTGGTGAGACCTGGGGATTCCTGAGCCCCTGGGCAAGGACATAGCCACAGAGGGCTTGAGCTAAAAGTGAAGTATCCAGCTGATATGAAGTGAGGGGAGATGCACAAAAACACCCAAACTTGCAGATAGTACCTATTTGACCTCAATGGCTTGACAATCAGAACTTGACTAGAGGAAGATTTTAAAAAAAAAAAACAATTTTTGATAAAGGAAACAAGAGTAAATTGCTACATTTTGATGAACTTGACCTATACTCATGGAGGTAGTAGCTCTAAATACCAACAGAGAGGGAAGGAGTCTTCACATCAAGAATCAATGCTATCCCCTCTCTACACAGGACAGGGTAGATGTTGTTAAGTGCCGTCAAGTTGGTCCGACCCATAGTGACCCTGTATAGGGTTTCTGAGGAGCAGCTGGTGAGCTTAAACTGCTGACCTTGCAGTTCAAACAGCTTTGCAGTCTGGCGCATTAACCACAGCGCCACACCAGGTAGATAGGGATGGACAATTTAGATATTGGCGACCTAAAATGAGGGAGCAATAAAGGCATGAAGTGTCTGGCTTACAAAGTTCCAAGTTGTTGTTGTTGTTGTTAAGTGCCGTTGAGTCGGTTCCAACCCATAGCGACCCTGTACACAGGGTTTCCAAGGCTGTAAATCTTTACAGGAGCAGAAAGCCTCATCTTTCTCCCGTGGAACAGCTGGTAGTTTCGAACTGCTGACCTTAAGGTGAGTAATTGTTATCATGACTAATTGCAACTGTCCCAATTATAAAGGTAGAAGTTTTGTAACAAAAACAGGGAAATAGTTAATCTTACAGTCCAGAAACAGAGAACCCTAGGACCATCAAGGGAGAAGAGCACAAGCAGAATGTGGGATCTTATCCAGAGAAGCAGCGACACCAGAGATGGAGGCAGAGATGGGGACATGGAAAGAAAGGAGCACCTAAGTAAGGACTCTAGAATCATGAAAAGAGAGGGACTGAGAGTTGGTGGCCAGGAGGCAGGCTTCCAGAATGTGCCCTTTGGTGGTGTAAATTATTATATATGCCTGAGTGTTTAAAAAAGAGCTAAAATGAATAGAGAAATACTGTTAACTGGTGGTACATGGAGGGGATTATAATCATTGTAATGAAACAAAATATATGATTTGTTGAACGTAAAACTGATGATCTGCCCTGTAACCTTTCACTCAATTCACAATAAAAACTTTTTTTAAAAAAGGCCTGGGAATGTGGTTCCTCTGCCTCTACATGCTGGGATCCCATTCATGATGCCTCAGAAGTTGCAGTGTTGTTGTTGTTGTTAGGTGCCATTGAGTTGGTACTGACTCATAGTGACCCTGTGCACAACAGAACAAAACCCGGTCCTGGGCCAACCTCACTATTGTTGCCACATTTGAGCACACTGATGCTGCCACTTGGCCAATCCATCTCATTGGGGGTCTTCCTCTTTTTCTCTGACCCTCCACCTTACCAAACATGATATCCTTCTCCAGTGACTGGTCCCTCCTGACAATATGTCTGAAGTATGAGAGATGAAGTTTGGCCATCCTGGCCTCCAAGGAGCACTCTGGCTGCACTTCTTCCAACACCCCTAAACTCTAGTTAGGAGTTTAGAAATGGACCTTAAAGACGTTTATAACGCAGATATAAAACGTTTCTGTTCTTGTACCCATGTCCACAGATTCAGCAGGACTCAGAAAATTTCGAGTTAAACTCCACAAAACATTAGCAATTTAGTTCTCTTGGCTCATCCAGTTTGCATCCTCTCCCCATCCATCACTCTGCACAGCAAACAAAGGCTTGCCCTGAAGAACTTGACCTCCAGGACCCTCCTTCCTCAACTGTAAAAAAAAAGCAAAGTGTTTGTATATATGATTTTCCATGTCCCAAGTAGCATTTCTCTTTCACAGATAAAGTCATGTTTGCAATATAATGGTGTATCAGGCACATGAAGAATCTTCCAGAATCACATTTTCGAAGAGACTATCAATACCTAAACTCTGATTCTCCTGAAACAAAGCTAGCCATCGTATCCTCTTCATGTCTCCTGGAAAGCTGTCCCTCTGGTGCCTGAGAAAATTCATCCACTCTATTTCTTTCCTAGTTTCCAGCCTCAAGATGGAGTTGAATCTCTGTAGAATATCGGCTTTCAATATGATGAATGGGCCCTTGGTTTCTATCTTCATCTCTGGAAGGGCCAGATTCCCAACTGGGGTGACCAGTCTACCTGGGGACAAAGGCATTTGTCAGAAATGAGGGAGACACCAAACTGCAGTTTCCTGGGGTCCCAGGGGACCAACCAGGCTAGCGACAGGGCTCTGACAAAAGAGGAAATCATTAACATCTCTTAGTTCAATCTAGATGGCCATTGAAACAATATTCTCCAAGCTCTCTAACCTGGGGATTTACTAAGATATCAGCAACACTGGGAACGCTAACAACAACAACAAAAAAAAAAACACACTCAAGGCTTTTATGCTCGCCCTCCTCCCTCCCCATCTTACCTCCACCTGGCCAACCTCTCCCCACTTAACAGGAGGCACTTCAGGTGGAGCAGAGACAGGATGTGTAGTCCCTAGATTAGAGCTGAGGCCCCCTCTCTGCGAAGTTTAGGCAAAAGGATCCTGTTTTCTCATCTGCACAATGGAAGTGAATGCAGCTCGCCTCAAAGCTGATCAGTTTCTTCTAGTTCACTTTATAGATCTGTGACAGCCCTCTCTAGAAGCTAGGAGAACATCATTGACGGCTTATGTACCCTAAAGCTCTGGAGGTCAAATTTGCACTATTGCAAAGCACACCATTTGTTGCATCTGAATTTATCAATTCGTCCAGAGATCTGTCTCTCCCAGCGCTTGTAAAGGGAAAACAAAGAACGGTTAGGGGCGAAGGGTCTGACATTAGACCTAGACCACGTATTAACTGTATGGCCAGTTCGAGATCTGGACCCTCTTTAGCCTTGGTTTACAGCCCTTCTCAGAGGCCTGTTTGAAGGGGCTAATGCACCTAAAGTCACTTGTAGAACTGGCTGGCACATAGTAAGTGCTCAACAAATGTTAACTATTATTATCATGAGCACGAAGATGATGATGGTAATTCTTTTAAGCAGAAGGCCACAGCGCAGCAGCGCCCAGCCGCTCCCGTAGTCTCCAGAAGGGGGCGCGAGTCCGAGAACTGGAACGCTGAGTGAGGTACCTTGAGCTCGATGTGATGACACGGTTTCTCCTGTTTATCCCTCAAGGCTTCCGTTCAGCATCTTCTTCCCCAGCAGCTGCTCTGTCAACAGTCCATATGCTGCCTCAGCTACAGAGCAGCTTTCAAGATGGGCCTGCCAACCCAGGAGGGGAACTTTGACGAGGAGTGCAGGGGCACGCGCGCTACCATCAATCACTCTGCAGAGCGGTGGGCTGCGGTTCCTTCCTCCTCCTTCTGGAAGCGGAAGTGGGCAAGGGAGCTGCGGGCAGCCTGGTTCCCGGGAGGGGTGTGCACGTGGCAAGGGGGCCAGCTGGAGGAACAGGAGGGGACAGATGCCGTGGGGGCCCGGATTTGTTCCTGCAGGAAGAAGGCAAGGAGCTAATTGTCTCATTACCCAGGAGCGATTTCTCCGTGGCCCTGACTCGCTGAGTGGAGAGACCTCCCCAGTTTGTGCAGCTCAACCAACAAGTGGGTGGCTCTGGGAGGAAGGGAAGGCTGCCCCGGGCCCGATTTCTTCCAGCCCCCACAGCAAGAAGAGCGGATTCTAGTTGTGGGCCCCTAGGCTTTGGGAATACTGCTTGGAAAATCCAATGCAGTTTACGTAGCTGTGGGAGAAAAGTCCACCGGTGACTCCTCATTCTCCCTCGTATCACCCTCAACATGAGCAAGTATGAATACATAACACACCTTACACTGACTTACATGGTCTAGTTTCCAATCCATTCTTTTTTATATCATTATAAATATATATATATAACACAACATTTGCCAATTCAACATTTTTCACATGTACAATTCAGTGGCAATGAATACATTAAACATTCTGTACAACCATCACCTGTATCTATTGCCAATTTCTCCATCCCAATCCATTTTACACAGCGTGAAAGTACTTGGGTGCCGAGTTGGCTCTTTTCTTCCATGGTTCTCCAGCTCTCCTGGACCCTCCAGCTGTGTACCCTTTGTATTCCTTCTTCTATCCACTCATCTAGATTTACACCATCCTAGGGACCAGTTGTGGGTTAATTCTCCAGACTGCAAAGCCGTTTGAACTGCAAGGTCAGCGGTTCAAGCTCACCAGCTGCTCCTCAGAAACCCTATAGAGTCGGAACACAGCCCTTCACAACAACAACGGAACAGTTGAAACTCCGTCTCTCTCTTGGGCTTCATCATATGTTCCTTGCCTTCATATATCTAATTTCAGACTGCCTGGTAGTACAAGAAAGGTCCTTGATCTTTGTGAAACACCTTAGCTTTTACAGAAGAGTCTCATCCACATTCTCCCATCTCTGCCTTCGGGTGACAGCCCTGGGTTACCTCCATTTCACAATGCACCCAGTTGGTATATGGGAAGAATATTCACAGCCCTCTCCAACATGTCCTCTATTGAGAGAGCCCTTGAATCATAGGAAGATGGACCCTTCTTACCTGGTCAGCCCTTGCATACATCATTCTGAGGCCCTGGCTGGACTTAAGAGTCCCTAGGTGGCACAAAAGTGTAAGTACTCAAGCTACTAAGTGAATAGTGGTTCAAATCTACCCAGAGGAAACTTGGAAGCAATGTCTGATCATCTGCTGCTAAAAGGCCACAGTCATTGAAAACTCTGTGAAATGTATATTTCAAAGGAATTCCTTGAAATAATATAAGTGTGCCCTTATAGCCTTAGCTTTGTGAACCTCAGTTTCTTCATCTGTGCAATCAGGAGTGAAAGTCACCATCCACCTGCCTTTTCAGTGTGACTGTAAGCATCAAGGAAAGAATGTGAAAACTTGGCGGAGATAGTAATCCCCTGCATTGTGATAGGGATCTTTAGGATTGGTAATAATAGTCCTGGTGTGGTGCTGTGGGCTAAATGCGTCAAACTGCAAAGTCATTTAAATTGCAAGGTGGGTGGTTCAAGCTCACCAGCTGCTCCTTGGAAACCCTATACAAGATTGCTATGGGTCAGAATTGACTCTACAACACTTAACAATGACAACAATAATTTCCAAGGGGAGCATCTTAATGAGATTGTTTGGGTTGGGGATCCTGTCTATTCCTAATACTCCCCAGCACGAATATGGAACATTTATTAGGTGTTAGTGAGGTGGGTTTGTTGTTGTTAACTGCTGTTGAGTCAGTTCCAACTCATAGTGACCCTGCATAGAGTTTCTGAGGAGCAACTGGTGAATTTGAACCACCGACCTTGCAGATCAAGTTGACCTTGCAGTTTAGTGTGTAACCTACAGTGCCACACCAGGACTCTGTGTAAGGTTTTTGTTGCTGTTAAGAGCCGTTGAGTGGGTTCCAATTCATAGCAACCCTGTATAGGGTTTCCAAGAAGCGTCTGGTGGATTTGAACCACCGACCTTATGGTTCACAGTCCAGTGCTGATCTTACAGTGCCACATCAGGACTTAGACCCAGGTAAAATCTCCAGCCACTGCACTTCATGCTTTTTCAGTTCAGGCTTGTGCATTGCTATGACGCTGAGTCAGTTTCATGAGAGCTTGCAGCCTAAGAAGAAAGACCTGGTGGCGGATTTCTGAAAAGCCAGTGGCAACCCCGTGGCTCACAACAGTCCAGTGTGCAATCATCATGGGTCTGGGGCAGGACTAGGTATGGGGTCACCTGGAGTCAGGGCCAACTCAACCACAACAGCTTCATACTCATTCAGGCTCCAGTATAGGAGCACTGGTGATGCACTGGTCGATGTGAGTCACGGTACCCAGATGTCTGGAAATCTGCATTCCCATTCCGCATCTGCCACTTCTTGCCCTGGGACTTGGAACTAGTTGCTTGCAACCTCCAAACCTCAGCCTTCTCACCAGAAAAATGAAGGTCTTGAACTAACTCATCACTAGGGTGTCTTCAGGCTCACTTTTACTAGCCCTGATACTGCAGAATTCAGAATTCTAGAATGGGGTGGAATAGGGAGGTTGATTCAAATGCACATCCACTCTAAGACCCTCTGAGACCCTTTTCAGCCACCCCTATGATGCCCATGTCAATGTCTCCCCGATGATTCCTTCTAGCCTCTTGGGAATACTCCTTCAGCAACTCAGAACCTTCCAGAGCCCTTGGGAGCTGCCAAAGTGTGGCTCTCAGGACAGGGCTGAAATGCCACTTCTGTCTCAGCTGTGCAGAAGTTTTCTGCCCACCTGAGAATGTCAGGGTGACATCCCCTGAGTTTCCCATCCCACAGATGCTGGCTTGTTAAGAGAAATCATTTCTATGGTTCCCCACTCTGACCACATTAGTCATTCAAGTGCTGAAGACCAATATAAATTGCTGTCATCCTAGTTTATATGACCACTAAGATTTATTCCAACTGACAGGTCATTAAGGCTTCTTCTTTCCCAGATTCACAGAGAACTCATATTTCTGCTCCATGTTATAGACCGCTAACAGCTATGTTTTTGGTCAGGGAGTCCACAATAAATCTGAATTTAATAAACTGACAAAGATCGCTATCCCAGAGACAATCTGAGGAGCCCCCATTTCTCATCTCCTTTTTCATAAAGGCTTTTTGTATTGAGACATCTTCCACATAAAAGCCACATTTGCCATCAAAATATTCACCTCCCTCAAGAGGTGTTTTCCTGTTCTGAAACTGATCCTAGAAGCAGGGAATGTTAGAGCCAGGAGGGCCTGTACCAATCTCAGGCTCATCGCTGTCATTCCCTGGCTATGTGACCTTGGATATGTCATCAACTCTGAGCCTCAGATTCGTTGTCAATAGACCAAACTAGCTGCTGTTTAGTCCCCTCTTACTTATGGCCACCCCATGTGTGTCAGAGTACAACTTCAATGACTACTTTTTCAAAAATTAGACTAGCAGGCCTTTCTTCTAGGTAGACTAGAACCTCCAACTTTTCAGTTAGCAGCAGAGCATGGGAATTTTTTTATACCACCAGAGACTCCATCTTCATCTTATGAATGGAAATAACTATGCTTTTCTTCATTAGGTTCCAGTGAGGGTGAGATGAGGACCAGGGAGCTCTCTGAAGTTGTGGAGGATTATGACTGCTCTGTTCATATTAAATTTCAAGTTTGTTAGAGCAAGGGCATCTTAAAGATTCTTTACAGTGGAAAAACTGAGTTACCAACAAATCAACATCTACCCTACAGTCCCCGACTCCTTTTCTAGTGTTTTTTCATCTAAACCAGGTTGTTCCCCCAAATCGTACCTATTGGCTATAGCTGGAGGGTTCCCTGAAGTTCCTGGGAAGCCTCAATCCCCCAAAGATTGCTCAGCCACTGGGAGGCTCTAAGAGTTTCCTGCCCGACTGGTGGACACTACGATCCCTGGGTAGTTAACACACTCAGCTGCTAACCAGAAAGTTGGTGGTTAGAGTCCACACAGAAGCACCTCTGAAGAAAGACCTGGTCTCCCTGAAAACTCTGCCACTGATGACCCTATGGAGCACAGTTCTACTCTAACATGCAAGGCATCACCATAAGGTTGGCAGGGGTCAACTCGGCAGCAACTGGCTGCTTGAGACCAAAGTCATCATCAATATTTCTACCTCCATTGCCCATCTTGTAGTGAGCGCTTTAAGGACAGTGGCTGGTCGATGTGTGGAATAGGCAGAATGACTACTTGAGTAAATTCCAAATTATTCCATGGGGACTGATGTTCTGGCTCAATCCAGAAAGCATCTGGGTGACTTGCTTGTTTGCTGCTGAGAAGATGCAGGTGTCTGTTCTAATATTCCTGGTGTGTTGCTGCAGGATAATGCACTGGACTGCAAGGTCAATTTGAGCCTCAAGGTTGGCAGTTCAAGCCCCCAAGCCACTCCTCAGAAACCCTATACAGGGTCACTATGAGTTGGAACCAACTCAACAGCACTTAACAACAACAACATTATAATATTCTAGCAGCCCGCCCATGCAGAAGCAAAACAAAGTTCATTTTCCTTTCATACTGGGCCTTTTACATACACTCCTAAAACATGGACAACTCCAAAGATGACTTTTAGAAGATTAGCATGCACACAGATCCAGCAAGCCCTCTATAAACTTCTGCTTTCAAACCCTCTATAAACCTGTCTTCAAGCCCTCTCTAAGTTTCTGTCTGGTTTTGTAAATAACAACCATATAAGGATTTTCCTAGTAAACACAGGAGGCAAAAATGTACAGCTATTCCTGAGAGACTGTTTCTGACTTGTTGAGCAAAGCTTATAAAAATTATACTGTGCACTCTGTAGCCCATTTTACTGTTTTGTAACCTCCACCATAAATCCAGAACAATTTGAATTTACTGACTCTCTCTCTGCATGTTTCTGCAGTTTCCAACCAAAACTTAATGCAAATGGTAGGACATACTAATCCCATTGATTAAAATATAAAGTTCTAACAGATGAAGCTGTTATTTTATATATATATATATCAGTTTGCCTTGGGCAATTGTGAGTAGCTCACCACTGGACGTATATAAGCAGAGACTGGAAAAGTATCTGGTGGGAGGTCGAAAGGGGAATTCCTGAAATTGGGTGGGTCATTGGATTAGACAACCTCAAACGTCTCTGCACTTCTGGAATTCTAAACTATTCATTCCCCTGAAAGTTTCTGAAGGTTTAGTCTGTACCAGTGTGTGAACTGGGGAAGAAGAGAAATCAATCCAGCTTCATGAGAAGACACACAAGTCAACCGCTACATTAGTACTAGGCAAGATGAGCACAGATGCCAGGATGAGAAATGACTGGGTTGTTACGTAACTGCTAAATTACATCACTCCATAATGACCAAACCACAGAGAATTCGGCCCATCAACTTGACACATATTTGTGGGGGAAACACAATTTAATCTATGACATAAATCAATATATTCCAGTTTTGTCAATTGACTGTTTTTCTTCTCCACTTCAGGATCCAACTATTGCATTTAGTTCTCATATCCCTTGTCTCTTTAGTCTCCTGTGACCTGGAACATTTCCTTAGCCTTTGTGTGTGTGTGTGAAACATTGACTTTTGAAAAACAATTGTCTCCCCTATTCATTCAATAAAATGGCCATCATTTGGAGTTTGTCTGATGTTCCCTCAAACTAAACATGAAGGCTATTTTACTGAATGAATAGGAGAGACTGTTTGTCTAATGTTCTCCCAGCAGTCCTGGTGTGGTCCAGGATCAGCACTGCACTGCTAATCACAGATAGGCAGTTCTAACTCACCAGCTACTCTCAGACACCCTATACAGAGATGCTGTGAGTCAAAACTGACTAGACAGCACAAAACAACAACAGGAACAATGTTTCCTCAAGACTAGATCTGTTACACATTTCCAATCAGAGTACTACACAAAACAGGTTGTATCCTTCTCAACGTACTCTAAGTAGAGGTACAGGGCTTCCTTCTGCCTTCCACTGGTGGTGGTGGTTACGTGCCATGGAGTCAGTTCCAACTCATAGCAGCCCTGTACAGGGTTTCCAAGGCTGTAAATCTTTACAGGAGCAGAAAGCCTCATCTATCTCCTGTGAAACAGCTGGTAGTTTCAAACTGCTGACCTTGAGATTCTCAGCCCAATTCGTAACCACTATGCTACCAGACAGCCACACCCGGGCCTGAACTGTTTACCACTAGAAAAACAGGCCTGAACGGAGATTGTGGGGCAGAACAAGCAGACAAAAAAGGGAAATAAGCCGAAAATTAAATCCTAAGTTCCATCAGAGCTCAGTCAACAACAACACGGAACACTGGGCCAAGAGGGTTCACGAGATAGTTAGTGTTGGAACTCTGAAACAAATATAAAGCTATGTTTGGAGGATTGGAGGGTTTACAGCTGGGGAATTTGATGAGAATCCAGAAATCCATTGTTTTCTGGATCAAGACACTCAGCTGTTCCAGGAGCTGCCATCTTTGGAGAGAACATCTTGATTGTATTAGGATTGATAGTATCAGGAGAGAACATCTTGATTGTATCTTGATTGTATCAGGATTGA